>NC_073359.2:5750555-6078333 GCF_027580225.2 Misgurnus anguillicaudatus | reverse complement strand
TGAATCAGCCATATGGCCCCTGCAGATTGACACAAAGCACGACTCATGCGAGCATTAGCCATGAGTTCATACAGTACTCTCCGGCCCACACAATGACCCTTTGAAACCTTGAAGCCCTCTGTGAGAACGTGGGGGAGAATAAAGTTAATTGAATAAAAATGCTGAGGCTTTTAAAAAAATAGTAGGCCATTCCCTCAAGGCCCAAAATTTTCTAATAGCTTTTATCGATTCATTTAAACCTCTGCTGCTGAGTAACCTGACTTTATGTCCTCTGATACACTTTTTATTACCAAAACCGTAAAGGTCGAAGTGAAAGCTTGCCAGTTGCCTGATTACCGAACGGACTCCTCTGCATAACAGCAATGTTGTTGTGTGGAATGTGATCATGGCAACGGTTGCTATGGCAACCGGTCGTTGCAATTCTTGCCATTGTTTCCCTCCGAGGCCTCAGGTGGCTGAAAGGGTCCGACAACAACCAGTGATATTTATAACTCCAAATGCGCAGCCTTTGAACTGAAGTGGGTTAGATAATTATATTACCACAAGCTAATCTCATTCTACAAGTGCTCTCGGCCCGAGTCATCCATTCACCTGTCAAATCAATTTAAAGTCTCGAGAATAGCTTCTTTGGCGACTTATGCTATGGGAATTTTCTATATTAACCACCACATTAAATACATAACCACAGAATGGCCTCATGCATTCATTATCATGTTTCTCTGGGGGAACTGTAAACAATGTGTGATATCGTAAATATGGTTTAATCCGCAATAAAGACGATGCAGGGCACTTCTCTAAAACGTCAAGCTGAGAGGAATACACGACTTCTGCTTCTTTAAAATCACAATTGTTCTTCCTTTGAGACGTACAACAGCAAAAACAATACTCAGCACATGGGATACATAACGATTTATAAGACTAAATGCAGAACATCTATTCATACAACTCACAAAAGCACCTGCTTTAAATATAGATAGACTTTCACAGAAATAGAAAAATTCCCCCAAAAAAGTATAGCTTTCTTGCGATGGACCAGAGTTCGGATAAATTTATGTTTATTCTGCAAATGTAATCCCATTTGAATCTGACATGTCTGTTTTGTCTCACACAACCTCTGTACAAAAGAAGAAGTCTACTCACAACCGGATAAGAAATGTCTGCCATGTATTGTCCTTGCACTGCCTGGTACAACTTTATTCGGAATTCAACCTTTTCACAACTTTCCAGACAAAGGCGAGTTATTAAAATAGGGAGAGTCCGATCATGGGTTCTTGAGAATACCAACTAGTGTAATCATCAGATACAATATAATATTTGCGATAAACTTCGATAATTGTACAATCCAAGTAATAGGCAAACCCACCATAGTAATGCTTACAGCACTCCTAATTCTGATCAAATATGTACATGAAATCCCAGATGTACAATTTTAATTATAACCAAAACACCAACAAATAAATAAATTGAATTCTATCCAAGCTATGCTTATGACCTCACGTACTGCAAGACACGGCCGCAAGATATATTGTAAGAATCGGAATATCCAAAATTGACATTTCACAATGGTATACTAAGTTTAATAAGTTGTGTATAGTCAGAATTTTAAGTCTATGTTATTTATATGATTTTTAAAAATATTTTTGTTCATATTGCGCATTTTCCCTTTAATACCGTGCAGTCTTAATCAAAACCCCATTACTAGGGCTGGGTTTCGATTCAGATGTTCCAGATCGATTCGATTTCGATTCTTGGTTCAATTTTCGATTCCAGTTCTCGGGTAGGTTTTTATACTCGATTCTTGATTCAACTCAATGAATATAGATTTAATACAAATACTATATTAATAAAAAGAACAGTGTGCAGCAGTTAACAAGTGGGTAATTAATTAATAAAAAAGAAATTAAAAGCCACAACACTAACGTTGTCGTCTTGCTTGCAAAATCTAAATGCTCTTTGAGAATCGATTTTTAATCGACCACGTTTAAAAAAAAAGATTAATCGCACAATCGATTTTTTTGCCCAGCCCTACCAATTACTATTGAAACTGAAGATAGTTTATAATTACGATGCATCATGTTACAATGGAAAACATTTTCCTTCAAGCTACATGTATAGTATACTACCGTTTCCACCTCAAACAAAGGTTCACATTGGTTCACAATTTTTCCAAAATAGTTAATTTTCATAGAAACAATTCCAGTTGTTGTGTGTATATAAAACGCTGTCACCATTGGCTTCTCTATCATTCTAGTTTGTACAAACTAATGTAGTCTACAAATCCATAGATATTACAGACAGTTCATCTAGATACTGTAGGAGGCAGAAATCCAGTGACAAGGCCAATGGAGATTAAAGACTTACTTGAAAATTAACCCTTTAAGTGCAGGGTTTTACACTACATAAAAATGTGACTTCATTAGAAACATACTGAATGAAAAGGTCAAAATGACAAATGTATGACCTTTGTCAACAGTTTTATCAGTAGACAATACTAACGCTGTTATGTTTTTTACTGAATGGTGGACATAAGGGGTTGTGAGTTATGAGTCACCTGCACGATTTTGTGGTAATACCAAGATGTCTATGAAACAATACTTGCATATAAGCCTTGCTAATATTTATTGATCAATTTCAACCATATATCCACCTGTCTTTTAAGGCTATTGATTAATTCTTTTCAAGTAATTCATAGGTACACAATGCTCTGAATCCTTCTGTATCCATGATGATCAGATAACAGGTTATGAAATCTACAGCAGACACACTGAGGTACCAATTTCAACCTTATTTCATACGATACCAATATTTTGTATTCTTCATTATTGTGATGGCAATGATCGGTTTAAACACAATAAATGTAATGTAACGTTACCCAGCAAATGAGTTAACCAACAGTCCACGTAAAATAAAAAAAAGCATTAGAAAAACCAAGCAGATGAACTGAAAAGGCTCCTCGACCTCGATTGAACTTACCGGCATCATATTGAAATATACGTCCAGATATGATATGGGTATGTATTCCTTTGGTCACCCGATAAGTGTTTCTTGTTGACTTGTTTGCAGATTAGTCGTACGTGAGTTAACGTTATCCTCTTTTTTTACGCATCGTTCTCTTCTTTCAGATCGGTTTCCTCCAATGTCGTCCGATAACTTTGTATCGCAGGTTTATTATAGAAACCTGTTGCGGAATGAACCCGACGTGAACCCTTTAAATAAAGTAAAGTTTCTTACGCGAATCGCTTTACGGAAAGCCGCAGACCACCACAGACGGAACCATTCGCGTCCGCTACGTTTCACTGTGGCTGTACGATAATCCAAAGAAAAGCAACGGTCGTGCGCGATATCGTCTCGTTTAAGCTACGGACCGCTACGTTGCTCGTAGGTCCACATTCCAGTCGTACGTGACTGATAGTCGATCAGCTAGCGAGGATTTTCTCCGCTGGATCAACAAACGCAACCCAACCCAAGATGACGCTGCGCGAGATTCCTATAACAACCTCGGCGCGTGCATGGAAAACTCCTCCTCGCGCCGCGCGCTTCCCGCCCACCTCATCAGTATTACCTCAGAAACAAAACCCGCTATTAATGAACGGTTTGTATGACCGAAATTGTATGCTTTTGTATTTGTTTTAGCTATTTTTGTGTTTTAAAAGTGAACATGTGGGAAAACGTTTGTTAATAATATTGCTGAATTGACGAACGGGCAGGATTGCACCTAACGGTAACGTTACACACAAGCTTTTATTTTAATTTAACGTTATTGTAATATTATACAAGACTTCTAACAACAACTTCCCAAATACAAATAAATTAATATTCTATAGTATTTACTGTAATAAACTGTAGGCTAGCTAGTACAAGTCCTATATAGAATAGTGTTTTTTAACCTTACTTTAGTTAATAATAAGTAGGCTACTACAGTATACCACAATTGTAGAAAGCTGTAGCATACGGTAACTATATCCTACTACAAACTATTATAGTCTACTATACTAAATAATATTGCAGACTACAATATTTTTTATATAGATAATTGTTTCAAATACCATACAATGTGTAAAATAACCAATTTTAAATATCTTACATGGCTTTGTAGGCTATGCTTATTTTTGGCTTTTAGACCTCAAGTAACCTTGGATAAAAGCATCTGTTACAGTAGATGAATAAATATATGTAATCGACTACTTAATATAATCAATGACCACCTAACCAGATCCATCTAAGAAAATTACTGTAAATAAATAAATCACACACGCAAAAACATACATTATAGTATTACCTTGTTTTGGATCATGGTATTTTTCATTATTTCTTGGAGGACCATCTGCACAACATAATGCATGCATATGGCATTCTCACAGTGTATGTGATGGCACCATCTGATATTATTACCGACACTGTACCATGGTACTGCCACATTACTTTATGTAACCCTCATCAGATCAAAAACCAAATGGCAAGGATGAAAAATTAACATGAATAGACCAAGATCTGTACTGACTAATTTAGCCTGATCTCCAGGTGAAAGCTGTCCTGGTACATCAATAGCAGATAAGTCAGCTATGCATAACCATGTATACAGTATGTGTATGCCTGTGGCCGAATAGTTATCTTGGGGGGGGGCTTCTAAGGTTTGATTGTGTTTATTAGATAAAGGCTTTGTTTAAAAAAATTCTCCACCGCTGTTTTCACTCTCATAAAACAGGCTGTTTAGTTCCTGAGTCTATGAAGCCCCTCCCTCAGAAATACTCAATATGCCTCATGCTGCGTTCACACCAGCCGCGGTAGAGGCGTCAAGCGTGAGTGATTTCAATGTTAAAGCCGTAATCTGTGCGTAGCTCTGCGTAGCCTGACGTGCACCTCAAAAAAATTTAACAGCGCGTTAGTTTTACGCGGACTGCAAGCGCTGTGATTGGTCCACCAGAATCCCTCCCGTTACGTAAAGAACTGCGTCATAGGTATTTCTGTTTGTGACGGTTAAAACAAAGATGGGCCAAGTTGAGGAGTGATTTAACTCAAACTGCAACAAAAGTCACTGTTTATTTACATCCATCATTGTTACACAAGTTGCTGTTTCTTCTTCGTTCGTGGGTTAACTTTCCAAGCTTCTTCTTTGACGGTCGCGCTGCTACTGTGGTTACACGCGTGGATACTGCCTACCAGCGGTCTGTGCATGTTTGCACGTCAACGCAAACGACAACGCAAAAGTAAATGAAAATCGACGCGGAACCTACGCCGTCGCGGCTATGCCGTAGGACCTACGCTCAATTATAACGAGCCCTTAAGTTAATGTGATGACGCGCGTCTGGAGGTCTCGCGGCACGAATGAGGCGTTTAGCACGGGGCAGTATATGCGTTTCCGCCTAATTTGCGCGTCTAGTTTGCGTCAATGATGCGAATTGAGTGTTACCGCAGGAAACATGCGAGTTGAAAAATTTGAACTTTGGCGGAAAAACGTGCCCCGTTTACCAATCAGGAGCTCTAGTAGTGAAGTGATTACAAGAAGCGAGCAGAGTCACAGAAGCCCCTCCCATGACCCAAATTTCTAAATTGTAAATTTTGGGGTTTGTGATGTCACTAACCCAGGAAGAGGCTCAGTTGTCCAGCCATTCGCTGTAGCTTTTTTAGAAGTGATTTCTGTTAAAGCAAATATCTCACTTTGCATTGAACTTTAAGCATTGTAACTTTACAGATGTTTATGCTAAAACAGCAACGTTACACACTAACTGCAGTTAAAAAAGTGGATTCAGAGTCAATTTTACCTATCCTGGAGTGGCCTTTCTGCACTGCGGCTGAGACAATAGGCAGGTGGTCTGCATTAAACAATGTTTTGACAATGCAGATGTGTGGTGCAAACCATAGCTCCAAAGCTGTATAAAAACTAAGCATGGGCTGTAACACTTTTATTTAACTGCCTGGAATCACAGGGGAGCAACTATTAGCATATTCAAATATATCGTAGCTTAAAATGAAGGAGCTATCCAATTTAACACTTCTGATTGCACAATGGATGCATTAGGCTATGTCCATACGAAGTCGGTGCATTCCCTATCCGATAATTTTTTCCCTTGCTCTAAAAAAATAATCCGTAAACACGAAACCACTGAAACCAACTGAAAGCGGTGTAGTATATGCCGGAATATCTGTAATTCTGCCACAGATATACACTATACACTGAGAAGAAGACTTTGAGCATACGCTTAACCAACGTATGGTGTTGTCCATTATCGCTTGTTGCTCACCACAATTGCATAGAATCAATAGATTTTGCTGTAATAAAGCTAGTAGGCTTTAGTAGCTTCTGTAGCACGAACACAATCACGTAGTCCGCCGTTATTGTTGTTGCTGTTACGTGTGACGCTTCCGACACGTGATGTGATGACGTTTTCGCTTTACAAAATATACGAATTGGCTGTACAGACGAAACCGCTAGGGTGTCGGTTTCAGATTTATCCACTTTAGGACCCGGTTTCAAAAAATAGCGGATTCAGTCTCCCAAAACGCCGGATCCGTGTGGAGGAAACGCCAATACGATAACAAATTTATACGTATACAGTGATACGCGTCTCCGTGTGGACAGCCCCTTAGTGATGCATATACACAGCAAAATCACCAGTGTTAAATTTTCAGGGATGGTGTTAAATACACAGTGTTGATGCTGTTTTAACACTATCTGGTAATAAAATAACACTGCCATTGCTAGGCCAGTGTTATATCCAGGACAGTGTCAGTGTAAAACAAGGGTGTTATCAGATTTCACTCTGACCGGTGTAAATCAAGCCACGCCTCCACTAAACATTTCCTGTCAGGGATTTTACCGCCATTTTCTTTCAAAGGAGGACTGAAGAGAGCAGGTAAATCTCATATTCACTTGGTTTAGCTAAATTAAACTGTTATTTCTCTGTCTGACTCTACGCAGCCATTTGCCAAAAAACCTAAATAAGATATTTGTCTCATTTTATTTCCCCTTTGTTCGTTATTTGGTTCAGTTTCATCAGAACTACCTTGTGTTACGTTGTTCCCTTGTTTTTTTTTTTTTATTTTTTTTATTTTTTTTATTTTTTTTTTTTTTTTTTGTTCCCTTGTTAGTTTGGTATGAAGTTAAACTGCTAGCTAAAAGTTTTAACCAAGAAGTATAATATTAACTTGAGATATGAATGAATTAAAGAATTGAACCATGATAAAACGCGACATGCACTACAAATTGAAGGTATGAACTTAAAGGCAGAATAGGCAGGAATTATCTAGAAGAGCTTTTTTGCAGATTTGTTTAAACTGGCTTTATATATCGGTGCATAGGTGGAATGTGGGTACTCTGAAAAAGAGAGTGTGGAAGTCGAGTGTCTGTATACCTCTCAGCACTGTTTTAAACACAGCTAACTTTTCCATTCACTCCACCCCCTCCCTTCTGGGTTTCTTCTTAAGCCACGCCCCCAAAACACATGAACGCGCGAATTACCTCAGACAAGCGGAGAGGAAGGAGCGCGGTGCATGTAATAACATCAAGTCACAATCACATGTAATAATACACCTAACTTTATCACTAGGAATATAAACAGATGGCTTTTATAAACGGATGGCTTTTAGTACTCACTCAGCCAGTGTTTTGCATGGAAGAGTTTCTGTGATGAAAGCATTGTTGACTCTGACGAGGACTACACTCCGCAGACAATACTGCTACTGCATCATCGACTCGAGGAAAAGCCACGCGATATTTCCTCTCGTTTGATTGCTTCATTTATTTCTTTTTTGCCTTCGCTGACTGGATATGCAGGTACTGTAAGATGTGAATGCAGTTTCTGTGAGTTGTTAGTGCTATTTCTCTGCTGTAGTATTGCTCTTCGTATTGCCTCGTGCACGTTCAAATCAATCGGGTGTGCGCATGTCTGGGCAGATCCCATAGCAACGGGTGGAGCCATGGTCGCGAGAGAGAGTGATATTTGAGCAAGCTAATCATATGTTTCGTCCCGGATGGAAATAATTGACTGTGTTTGACACAGTCGTGGGAGGTCTACAGACACTCGAGTTTTGTGCTCTCTTTTTTAGAGTACTTGCATTTTGGTTATGCGTTTGTATATAGAGACAGTTTGGACAAACTTGTAGAAAGGTTTTTTGGATAATTCCTGCCTACCCTGCCTTTAAGTTAAATGAAAGCTCGTTTATTCACCATATGATGCTCGTTATGAGGTAATCATATAGGCTAGATACCGTGAGTTAACGAGGTCGTTTACATGCACGTGAGTGCACGGATATCGGTTAATTATTCAAATTACTGAAAAACATGGAGAAAACCGCAACCGCATCGTCATGTGTTTTTTTAAGATGTATGCAAACAGGGAAAATATCGCCAAACCAACAATTCATCTTACCTCAGAATATGTATGCACAGATTGGATGCATTGTGTGTTGTAAGCTTTTCGTGGCACTAGATGTCAGACAGATGCAAATAGCAAATATACGAAAGTGTAAAACGTGTATGGCGAACATTTGTTTTTCTGTCATTATAGATGCTACTTTGGTGAAAGTACACACTGAGTGCTTAAACTCATTCAGAAGAGATGCTGTTTTTAGGGCAGTTTATTAAAGAAGACCTGACATGGATGACTTCCAATGAGAAACGACTGCTACTTATATAAATTCATTACAGAAGGTAAGTTTATATATTTAAACATATAAATCATTTTATTTGACATAACTGAACAGTTAACCAATCTTTTTAGTATATGCAGTTTTGTACATATTATGGTTATTAATCAGGCAAGAAAGTCACATGACCTGCTGCCAACTTTAATAAAAATATATTATCTTCTCATACATCGTTTTGCTATTGATATCATATTAAATAGCAATCAAATTGATTACTCTTTTGAAAATGTATAATTGAAGATTCATATTGTCTTGAGTGCTGTATTTAATATAAAAAGAATGTTGAGTTTTCAGAGTCTTTATTGTCATTTTTTTGTGATAGGACCCTACCAGACTATATTTGAATACGGCATACCCATGAATTCTGGAACTGTTATTTCTTAACCCAGTTTGGAGGATAAGAGCTTACCAACTAGTTATGTGAGTACATACAGTACTTAAGTACTGTACACTGTCTCTAACATGATTATACTGAGATGATTTTGATTCAAATAACGGTTAAAACTGCACCCTTTTTGGTATTTTCTTGACCCTTTTTGTCTTTGAAAATCTGCAGAAATATGCTGAGGTGATATATTGCAAAATAGCCAACATACAACAATTAAAGGATAATTGCAGACTACATCCTGATGAAGATATGGATGACCCTCTGTCTGGTCAACAGGAGTTTAAATATGGTAAGTGTACATGGGTTTGTTACTTTTACGGTTTTAAAGTTTAACTGTATACTCATGGTGTTTAAAATCTGTTTTGCTAGGACGGGCCAGTTATGTGGCAGCTCTTCCCTGGCTCATTCACCTCTTGCCTTCATTTGTGAAAGGAAGAAAGACTGGAGAGGGTCAATGTGCAACTGAAGCTACTGATTGTGTTGTGTAAGTTTTTTGGTATTTTGCTCTAGTTATTTATTCAGCAGTTAGTTTGCTTGCATTGTTCACCCCATGTAAATGCATACAAGTTCATAAATACACATCAAATACATTCATCAAATACACTCTTTTAAAACAGTCTTAGGTGATGAGCATCAATCCATGCTTTGAGGGGGATGAATCAGCACAGCCCTGCCTGCTCTGCGTTGGGAACAGAAGTTGCATCCAGAGTTTTTGCATCATTCTGGACCAAAAAGCCATTCCCTGCATGATGAAGACCACTGATGCAGCCTCCCACTACATCATGAGTAAAACAACTACAGAACTAAATACCAGGTTGGAACGTGTTTAAGAAAAATGAAACGTCTTTTGAATTGAAATGTCTGTTTTGTTATGGAAAAATCTTTAGTATTGTGAAGGATAACATTTCTGCCTGCCGATAAGGTAAATGCATGTATTTTAATGTTCATGTTTTGAGTAGGGAGGTTAATTTTGATTTCATTTGATTTATTAAAGACCTTATAATAAGTGGTTTTCATGTCACTGCGCTGTGGTATAAGATAACTTTCATTATTCCATACTGTATTCTGTTTCTAATTGTAGCTGAGGTATTTAAATAAGCAGTGTTAAATGCAAAGTGTTGTGTGTATCAATGTAAATATTAAATGTGATTTACTTTAATAAAAAGAGGTTTTGCAATATTTCTTGTCATTTTTCTTTTATAGAAACAACCCATTAGCAACAAAAGTGGCTATTAATCAGTATTTTAACACTTAACATTGTTGAATTCACATTACACTGGTGTTGACCTTAAATTAGGAGTGTTAATTTTTAACACTGTATTTCTGTGCCAACACCAGTGTAGTGTGGAAACAACAATGAATAGTGTTGAACAAAGTGTCAAATTTAACAATATTGAGTGTTAAATTAACATATTATGGGTGTTGTTAAATTAACACTACACTTTTGACTAAATTAACACAGTGTAGTGTGGACACATATACACACTTTGCCGGTGTTAAATTTGACACTGTGGGTGTTATTTTAACACCAGTGATTTTGCTGTGTAGTATCATTATATTTAACTTGATCATATTTAGACCAATTCAACCGTACACTTCAAAAAAAGATTTTCAAGAAAAAAAATTCTTAGTATTTTTCTCTTGTTTTTAGTAAAAATATCTAAAAATTCTTAACTTAAAATGCTTTTTCTTGATTAGCAAAACGACCCAAGAAAATAAGTCTAGTTTTTACACCAAAAATATAAAATTTAAGTGATTTTGTGCATAAAACAAGCAAAAAAAAATCTCCCAATAGGGTAAACAAAATTTTCTTGAATTTCTTGAATTTAGTGTTTAAGAAATATGTTCAAGATTTTTTGTTTACCCAATTGGCAGATTTTTTTGCTTGTTTTATGCATAAAATTACTTAAATTTTATATTTTTAGTCTAAAAAAATCTATAGACTTATTTTCTTGGGTCGTTTGCTCATCAAGAAAAAGCATCTTAATTTAAGAATTTTTAGATATTTTTACTAAAAACAAGACAAAAACTCTAAGAATTTTTTTTCTTGAAAATCATTTTTTGCAGTGCAAGTCTTTTGGGGTATGTCGCAACGTACTTTGCACACCTGGATTGTGGGATTTTCAGCCATTCCTATTTGTAAATCCTTTCTGAGTGCATTGCATATATATTTTAAATAATTGCTTTATTTCAAAAGTATAAAGTCTTTCTTTAGAACATCCACAAACCATTTATTCTTTAGGGATGAATTCATCCATTTGGGAGTCTCTTAGGAATAGCCTTGATTTCCTTTCTTCTGTGTTGCTAGGCAAAATGCATTTTCCTTAGAAACATTGAGTCCATTTCAGGGAACCATGGCATTTCCAGGACTGTGTGGTGTGGTCCTTTGACCACTTTGGATCACCATCACCATAACCAAACAGCGATCAGCCTTAGCAACCACCCATAACACCATAGGAACTGCATGCATAGGCCCTAGCAATCAACCACGTTGCAACCACAAAGCATTGCGGTGGTGACTTTTGGTTGAGTATTACTCACATTTCTTACAAGTTTTGCAAACATTAACCTCTACGGTGTTATTTCCACTTACATCTATTTTTGTACCCGCATCGTGATGTGCCTTAATTCCTTCATCCATCCGTCTATTTTTTCATTTCCTTTCCCATTTCTGTTCTCTCTACATCTTTCTTGACCTTGGAGAGCCCCCATGAGTGATGGATTGGGGATAATGTAATGGCAGGTTCTGTACTGTAGATTAATGATGTTTGGCTCGGATTAACAGGTTTTCTTCTGTTGGGTGAAGATTATAGTTTCAGAGTTTTTTAAGGAAAGGGGTTGTTCAGGATATGTTCCTTTTAATGGGTTATATCTATAACATTTTTTGTTCATTCTTCTCCCTACTGGACAAATATAGACATGCAAGGTGCCTTGCAGGAGTTACCACCCCTATAGTAAAGTTCCACCCTGTTTGTAATCCCATTAGCTGTCGCAGTACCCAGGCACATTACAGACAAAAACCAGCTGCTCTAGGATCAGATGAGCACTGTCAACTCTTTCCTTTATTAGCTTAGTCGGAAAGCCAAACGGATCCAGGAACAGCAGTTTTATTTAGGAGGCAGCATGGGGGTTTGACACCAGACTTTATTTACAGTCTGATTCAGACAGGGTGCAGTTTGTTGTGACGGATGGTTTGATCTGGGCTGAGGCGGGTGGAGGGATGTGCTTTGACCACCACCAGATAATATTTTTCTGTAATGAACACACAAATCATCTTCTTTACACTGCAAAAATTACTTTCTTACTTAGATTTTTTGTCTGGTTTTCAGTAGAAATATCTAAAAATTCTTAAATCAAGATGTATTTTCTCGATGATCAAAATTACCTAAGAAAATAAGTCTAGTTTTTAGACAAAAAAAAAAGATTAAACTTAAACTTAATTAAACTTAAACTTTTTGCTTGTTTTTCACAAATTCTCTTAAATAAATTATATATTTTTTGTAGTAGATCTTATTTTTTCTTCATTGTTGTTTGAACATAATTTATTTGAAAGATCTGACTGTGGCTTTTTATATGAGTTTATATAAACAAGAAAACATATTTTATATTAAATAAAAAATAAATTACTCTTTTACTGTGACTTTGAATAATAGATTTAAGAATACATCATTTTTTATTTCTACTTTAAAATGAAATCATTACGAGACACTGGAAAAAATGACTTTCGTACTTAGTTTTTTTTGTCTTCTTTTCAGTAAAAATATCTAAAAAGTCTTAAATTAAGATGTATTTTCTTGATGAGCAAAATGACCTAGGAAAAAGGGTCGTTTTAGACAAAAAATATAAACTTTAAGTAAATTTGTGCTTAAAACAAGCAAAACATTTAATTCAAGAAAACTTTTTTTATTCCATTGGCAGATTTTTGTTGTTTGTTTTACAAATTCACTTAAATTGTATATGTTTTGTCTAAAAAAGGTCATTTTGCTAATTGAGAAAATACATCTTAATTTTTTTTTAATTTTTTAAGTGAGAAAGTCATTTTTTGCAGTGGACTATATCTTAAGGGCTTATAAAAAGGAATGCTTTTTTATTTATATATATTGTCCAAAAATGTCACATATATACTATATACATTTATAATTTTAGTTACTTAAATTTAGTGTTTAATTTATGCAAATGCACTATTTTACAGTGCAATACTGGTTTAAGTTTCTGTAATGTTTTTTTTATTCACTAGATGGCGCCATAGAAGCATTTAATACAGTGGAATGGGTCAGTTTGATAATGCAGTAAACCTGTTCTAGACCTGAGTTTAAAATAAGGAGTGTGTTTCGAATCCTGGGCAACCTTTTATTTACTCAAGATCAACATTTGTTAGAAAAAAAACTATTGCTACCTCAAAGCATAACCATAAGATAAATTATAGGTGAATAACAATGTTAGAAGTACCTTATCCTGGTTGTAAGCCAGTGGTGGCTTCTTTTTTCGAGCGTGTCTTGACAAAATTAGTGCCTGCTGCATACGCGTGCAAGGATTTATGATAAAAGAGATGCGTGTGTTTGCCAGATAGAGTTAAGTGTTAAGTTGATGTCTTGCGAGTATTTTGTGAATGTTAGTGTCTCTTTTATCATAAACGCTTTGGATTCTTAACGCTTTGGCACTTATTTTGGCATGACACATGATGCACATGGTTCACATGATGCAACAAACAGATATTTTGAAAACACGAGCAACACACATGACACTCCGAACAAATATATTGAATTTGCGACCCTTGGAAGAGAAGCCATTGGCCGCCACTGTTGTAAACATAAACTTCACACTACTTTAAACATTTATATTTGTGACCCAGGACCACAAAACCAATCCTAAGGGTCTTTTTTATTATTTAGGCTATACATCTTCTGATACTGACTTAATAAGATGTTTACTAGGATAGGACGATATTTGGTCGAGATACATCGGTGCAAAAAATGTAAATATTGAGAAAATCACCTTTAAAGTTTTCCAAATGAGGTGATTAGCAACTGCATCCAATCACAGAAATACAGTTTTGATATATTTATGGTAGGAAAATTATCAAAATATTTTTATGAAACATGATCTTTACATAATATCCCAATGATTTTTGGCATAAAAGATATCCAAACAATGTATTTCCGGCTTTTGATACAAATATACTTATGTGACTTACAACTGGTTTTATGGTCCAGTGTAACATTTAGGCATTTGGCAGATGCTTTATCCAAATCAGTATATAATTTTTATCAATATGTATGTTCGAATCCATGACCTTAATGCTGTAAAGGAACGTGCCAACTTTTTGGGACTTTAGCTTATTCACTGTATCCCCCAGAGTTAAACAAGTCCATACATTCCCTTTACATCTCCGTGCAACCCGTAAAACTATGTCTGACGCACCCACCGGTAGCACAGCCCAGCACAAAGACCGGAAGCAAATGGCTCCAGCTAGCATACTGCTCCCAATAAGTCATAGATATATACACTAGATGTCGCCTTGGGGGTCTAAGCATGCGTCAAAACCGCCGCCATCCTGGAACAGGGGTCTTGTCATAGGAAGTAGGTAGGTAACGCTGCTATCTCCGCCTGTACTTCGAATTCATAGACAATGCCAGACTTTTGTGCTGTGTATTGATGTTAGGTCCACTGTTAGAAAAAGTAGATTTTCATAATATCAAAATTTTTAT
Organism: Misgurnus anguillicaudatus; assembly: GCF_027580225.2. Classification (NCBI taxonomy): domain Eukaryota; kingdom Metazoa; phylum Chordata; class Actinopteri; order Cypriniformes; family Cobitidae; genus Misgurnus; species Misgurnus anguillicaudatus. The sequence continues at coordinate 6,063,591 of NC_073359.2, read as the reverse complement.
TTTTTTCTGGACTCAATGCTAAATAGATGTCTGAGCCAAAAGAAAACGAAGAAAATCGCATCCATGACGATTTATGGTGATTTTATTTCCGTTACAGCATTGCCTACAATGACGCTGATGCGGGGTTCCCCTGTTTCAAGATGGCGGCTCTATTTGACGCATCTGGTCCAATGAACTGCCGTAGCCAAGGCGACATCTAGTGTACATATCTATGCCAATAAGAGACAAAATAACGCCAACATTTTCCTATTTATATGTTGTGATTTGTATAGTCACAGCATGTACAAATAACAAGGTCATATGACAAGGTATAACAAGGTCTTTTAACCGTATACATGAGTGATTTGCTCCAGGCAGCACCTGGTGAGGAGCAGAGAGTTGCGCTAATCACTCCGCCCAAGTAGCAGTGGTTCACCTTATAAGAATATAGTTCCCAGTATGTATATTGTTGAAAGATAGCTGTGTCTCATATGACCTTGTTATTTGTACACGCTGTGACTATACAAATCACAACATATAAATAGGAAAATGTTCGCGTTATTTTGTCACATTGTGAGCAGTATGCTAGCTGGAGCCATTTACTTCGAGTCTTTGTGCTAAGCTAGCTAGGCTAGCAGTGGGTGCGTCAGACAGAGTTACGGCACACACAGAGATAAAAAAAGGTATGTATGCACTTATTTAACTCTGGGGGATACGGTGAATAAGCTAAAGTCCCAAAAAGTTGGCGTGTTCCTTTAACTTATCCCTCAAATCTGACTAGTTTATTTGAATGTTGTCTCAAGGTCAACAGTGATGTTGAACCAGGAAAATCTCTCACTTGGCCAAATCAATCAGGCCATGAAACTAAAGTCATGTGCAGTAACGTATTGCTTACAGTAGCACCAACTGTAATATGCCATTATGCGTGCAAATGTGTATTAAGTATTACAGCCTGTGATTACTTTAGTAATTAAACTACGGGCCAAGAAATGAGAAACTATCTATATATATATATATATATATATATATATATATATATATATATATATATACGATCTAAAACAAACTATGTATTAGTTTTATTAAACATATTTAGTTTTTTATCTGGAATTATTTGTGCAAATCATCAGTTCAGAATTGATTCCATAAGCAGAAATGTTTATACAATGGCTACAAAGCAGAGTTTATCCTTTCTTTAAAAAAAGTGTCACACCGATTTGCACAGACCGTGAACCACTGGCCATTGTGTAGCCTACTGTGTGTTTGGTTGTGTGTGTGTCTTGATAATTCAAAAAGACTTTGTGCATAAGAAAACTGTCCAAAGCAATGATGTGAATGAATGACTTAAATGTTTGACATCATATACCTTTCCCGATGCGCGTTTTGTCTTTCATGGAGAGAGGACAGAGCAGATGAATAGAGTAAGGAAAGCAAAATATAATAGGAGTGTGTTTCTCATGCTGTTTAATCTCCAGACATTCTCTAATTTCTCTAATTATCAGGCTGCTAAGCAAACAGAGGCAAACAGGCAGGAATTGGCCGTCTCCTGCGGCTTACACACCAGGGGGTGGTGTCTAATTTGAGGGAAGACCCCGTCCATCTCTTGCAAAAACACATCTAGGGCTACCAGCTCTGCCCCTCCCTTTCGACCCCTGCCCAAAAGCACCGGCTTTATGGCAGATGGCGTAGTTCACCCTCCCTCTGAACTTCCACTCCACCCCCATCCTCGGCAGCTTTTGTGCCCCTGTGCGTGCTGTGTTAGGGGGCTGCGACAACAACAGCCCCCCCAACGCTTCCTCCCGCCCTGCCTTGCTATTGTAAACGGGGTTCATGCTTTACGCGCGATCAGGTGCCCTAACAGGGTTGTCAGGACCCCGAAAAATCGTTTTAATCCCAACAGTGGTGCGTCATGGCCGCTGGAGTCCATAGTGCTGTCTTGACACACTTGACCGGGTTTGATCCCAACGCCTGTAGTTTTCAGTTCACTTGTTACTGACTTGTTTGTTTCGTTGAGAGGGTAAAACGTAAGGCAAGGTCACAGAAACACTAAATTTCTCAGTTTTCCAATAAACAGCCCAATAAACTCATCACTGCATTGCAGCTAAACCCAGAGGAAAAGAGATTTGTTCTCAGCTGTGTTTCAAGTATCAACTTTGTCTCGGATGTTTCTCTTAATTAATTAGGAGAAAATAGAGAGTACAAATGAGACCACTGAGGGACCGTTTACACAACAACATTTTCAGCCAGAAAATGTTTCTGCTGTTTGGCTGTTTGTTTACGTGACAGCAGCATTTTGGGGTCATAAAAAGGCAAACTTTTGATGACGGGCTTTGAAGTTGCGTGATTTTGAAAAAGACGCCTTGTCGTTTCTGCACTGTAAAAAATGTCTGTAGAAATTACAGCATTAATGGGTATTACTGGCAACTAGCTGCCAGTAACTTACTGTAGATTTTACATTTATGTTATTTACTGGCAACATTTTGTTCAAAGTTAAATGAACATGAAACATTTTTTGACTTTATCTTCTACAGTAAGTTACTGGCAACCAGCTGCAAAATTACAGCAATTTTTTTTGTGTGTGTAAACTACACTGTAAAAATTTTGCTGTAGTTATGCAGCTGTTTCCCAGTAATTTACTGTAAATGTGATTTACTGGCAACAGTTTATTTGAAGTTAAATGAACATTAAACATTAACAAGTCTTAATCTGTACAGAATAAAACTAAAATAACAGCCTCATGCAAAGCATTCTGGGAACCAAAAGTCCTTATCAACCTTTTTTCTGTTTTTTTTTCTTTAAGATCTTGGTTCCCAGAATGCTTTGCATGAGGCTTTTATTTTAGTTTTATTCTGTAAAGCTGTTGTCAGTAAATAACATAAATGTAAATCTACAGTAAGTTACTGCCAAACAGCTGCCAGTAATACTGGGATGGCTAACGATTAATCTCGATTAATCTAAAGCAGAATAAAAGTTTTTGTTTACATCATATTTGTGTGTGAACTGTGTATAATAATAATGTATATCTAAATATGCACACATGCATGTATAATTTTAAGATTTTTTTTATATATTAAGTATTTAAATGTACATATAAATTATGCATACATATACAAATGTGTGCATTTATCCATACAAAGTTATTATACACAGTTCACACGCATATATGATGTAAACAAAAACTTTTATTCTGCTATAGATTAATCGCGATTAATCATTTGCCAGAATTTTTTTTTACAGTGAACCGCAAATCTGTGATAACGATGACGTCAGGCACATGTAGGGGGGCCATTCGTGCCAGTTCCGCCGGACACATCCTGAACATGTTTTCAGGTGCGTTCTCCGGAAGTTGCGTTGGTAGACTGCATACGTCATCATGGTTTAATATTTTGGGTTCAATTTCAAAAAAGCAACCATTACATTTCAAGGTAAGAATGAAACTACAATGATTGTATGTCTTAATGTGTAACGGTACATTCACATGGTATAGAAGCGTTAACGCTTGATGGAAGGCTTGTCTGAAGCGTGGCCAACAGTCAATCACAGTGGCCGCTATACATGCTCCATTCTTCCATAAACGTAATTGGTTGGCTTTGCCTAGGTTATTTGCATAAGGCGATCTGATTGGCTGACGCATGCGTTGGCGCTTGAAAAGTTGTGAAATTTATTTCTCAACGCCATGGTTGCATAACAACCACCTAACATTGGATAATTTTTAACCCATTTAACCCAACATGTGTCCTGTCCAATATTTACCCATTATGGGTCAAAATGAACCCAGCCATTTTTAGAGTGTGTTTATAAAAAACACTACAATATTATTTTTTTTAAATAAGAATTGTCAGTGATTTCATTGGAACTTTAAACTATAAACGAAGTATGCCACGTTCGCTTTAAAACATTTAAAAAACGTGTCCCCTGATAAGCAACTACTCTGTGGATGAATCTCCACCCATATTTTTCTTCTGCAATTGCATTACTTTTTAGATATTAATGCGCAATGATATTTAATATCCTGTCTCAGACAGCAACTTGTTAGCGACCTTTACCTTAGTGAGGTATTAATGGTTTGTTTTATGTTGGAGAATAAAAGCAGAAAATATGTTGAGCTTGCACTCTAAAACATGCGGGGATGGCATTCTGGTAACCCAGAAAATGTTTATATTTCACCAAACAACCCATCATACGGAAACTCGTGTTATAGTCACAAAAATTTGTATTAATTTATTCGTGTCCATGGAACAAAATTAAACTTTTTGCGTGCCTTGAGCATGAATGTCTTTTTCGTGTCACTCGCACGAATTTCTATAAATAGTTTTTTGTGTGCGTTGCACGACTTTTCGTTTCATTTTATGTATTGTTTTCTTGTTGTTTTTTTTCCTATTTTCTTATCATTGTCGCATGGGTTAGGGTTAGAATGACTTTCTGTTACATTTTTAGACATCCCAACCCCAACTCTAACCCCAACTTCAGGCGAGAATATAGTTTTAAAAGCGGAAGAAAAACATGTAATAAAAGTACACCCCAACCCCAAGCGACAATGATTTAAAAATAGGACGATTTTTTTTAAAACAATACATAAAGTGACACAAATAAGAAAGTCGTGTCACGGACATTAAAAACTATTTATAGAAATTCGTGTCACGAAAAAGACATTCGTGCTCAAGGCACAAAAAAGCTGAATTTTGAGCCATGAAAACAAATTAATTAATCAAATCTTTCGTGACTATAACACAACTTGCCGTGAAATCATGTTGCACAGTAGGTAAAATTACATCCCAGCATGTTGAGTTCTCGATCCCTTTTTGAAAAAATCCCACCATTTGGAATGACGGGACCGAAAACCAAATACAAAATAACTGCAGCCAATAAGCCATTAGTACACTCTAAAAAATGCTGTTTTTTTACCCCAAGGCTGGGTCACTATTGGACAGAACACACTGCTGGGTTTAAATGACCCAACTGCTGGGTTATTGTCAACCAACCATGTTGAAACAACCCAGCAGTTGGGTCATTTTTAACCCAGCAGTGTGGTGTGTCCAATAGTGACCCAGCCTTGGGTTAATAAAAATCCAGCATTTTTAGAGTGTATCCTTGGGCTCACGATCATGTTTTGTTGGATATGTTTGCTTTTGGTCTTGAAAAAATTATTTTCTTTTGCCACAGTTTAAAGCATAATATGGATAGATCACAAATGTTAACTCTTTAAAATAATGTAGACCTAGTGACCACTTACTACATTAAATGAACTCTTGAGGTAATAAAACAGACTATTTGTCGCAATTGTCTTCTTGCACACCTTGCAATTAACATTTGAAAATCTTTGTTTAGTATCTGTTTCCTGAAACCAAACATATCGTAGTGCATTTTTGGGGACAAATTCATCATCCTCTCCTGTGCCATTTTGATATAATGACGTTATGTTTCGTGCTACTCTTGAGACGTGAAGATGAAGTGATATTGCCTTTGGTATCATCTTCGGCACATTAATCCAAATTTTTAACAATATTCAATATCCGCAGTATTCTGGCATTTTAAATCTTCATGACAATTATTTCAATAATATTTAATATTCAATATGTCACCAGTCCTAACAAGTTTACAACTTCCTAATCTTTGAAGTCCTGTGAATGAAATAATATGTTTACTGAAATCTAAAAATACTGAAGGTAATACATTTATTTCCATGGATTTTCTTTCTGATTAAAGATAAGTCTAAACTTGGGACAGACCAAATGTGACCCTGAAAACCAGTCATAAGTTGCACAGGTATATTTGTAGCAATAGCTAATTATTGTATATTTTTCGTTAGGATATTGAGTAAAGATCATGTTTCACGAAGATATTTCCTACCATAAATATATAATAATGTATTTAAGGACTTCATTTGGACAACTTAAAAAGCAAATTTTTTTAATATTTTGATTTTTTTGCACCCCCAGATTCCAGATTTTCAAATAGTTGTATCTCGGCCAAATATTGTCATATCCTAACAAACCATACATCATAAATGGAAAGCTTATTTATAAATCTCAATTTTAGAAAATGTACTATTAAGATTTACGGTACCCTGACATGTGAAAGAAAGTGAAAATTACTAAATTCAAAAGTTGATATTTTCACGAGGCACACAAAAGCCACCCTTTTGGTGGGAGTCCTTGGCCAGTTTGGTTCCAATGAACTATTCCTCTCAGCTCTTCCATGCAGCTTAAAACTTAATCAAAACGTCAATTGCACAATGCAAGATTTTGCTCGGTCATGAGTGTTATGTAACCGTTAAGGGAGTTCTGCATCCCTGAGGTTATCTCCATGACAACAGGGTTCAAGTCTCTAGGGACCCTTGGCACACGCGACCCTTCTAAGGTCAAGACCCTCGGGGCCTGGGGGTGGGGACACGTGTGGGTTAAAGGTCGCTGGACACCGAAAGCGGATTGGGAAAAGGTTACGGCGACACGGGCCGAGGTCACCTTGGAGAAAGCCTCACATCTCCATAGCATTAGTTGTGGTCACAAACTAAAAGAAGTGCCTTCTGACCATCAAAAACATCATGACCCTTGGAGCGGATGGCACACGCCACCGATTTAATCTGATTGACAGCTAATTCACAACCCTGTTTTACCCTCTTTCCTAAATCTAGCATCTCCTTCTTTTGCCAAGTGGGTGAATCTGTACTTGCCTCAACTCTGTGATGTTTGTATCCACGTTTCCCGATATTATGTATAGTGGAGGATTAATGTACAATTCCTAAACCTTGGCATTTCTTAACCTTGAATATTTATCCCAGATTTGGCAGAATTTCACGATTCTGTTCTCACGTTGTAGGCAACAGAGCAAGGAAGAAAATGGGAGGTGAATAGAGAAAAAAATCAATACTTTGCGTGTCCACGGATGACAAATGCAGCGACCGAAGACGCCAAGATCAGTTGGCCGGTGTGGAGAGACAGAATACAGAAACAGAATAAAAATCGAGGGTGGTGGGGGTTGGTGGAGTTGAAAAAAAGAGTTAGAGAAGAATGTTTTCGCAAAAGGGCCCCCGATCCCTCCTTCCTCTTTTCATTGTGTTGTTTTTCTCTCTTTTTTGTGAACTGTAACACTCGGTTCGCTTTGTTATCGCGTGACACTCATGCACAATTCCCTGAAATTCCTGATTATCCATATTTCTCACTCATGCTTGCGATACCATACTATTTATTACTAAAAGCAAAATAGAAAAGAAAAGGGTGTTGGGGCAAGATTTGTGGCAGCTCTTGCCCCACCTGCCATCCGTCCATGATGGAGGGGGTGAAAGAAGAGTAGAGCGGGGAGCCGCATCTCTCTTTCCCTCGGCTAACTCAGCCTGACAGGCCGGGAACGCAGACTGCAGAGAGGAGGAGGATGAGGAGGCGGGGCCTCTCCCCCCACCCACCAATCACACGCTCCCATCGCTCTCAGCCACTGGCAGCAGGGCGAAAACAGTAGCAGGGCTAAAGCTAGTGGTCCTCTCCTCTTCTGCCTTCTCTCTTTCTATAACACTCAAGGCATGGAGTACTATTCCTCCATCTTCCGGGCGTCACGCCTCTCTCCTCCACCCTGGCTGACCACTGCAGTGCATCCGCGAGGTACTATCTCCCTCTCCTTACAATTACCTCTTCTCTTCCTTCGGCTCTCGCTCACGTACGTTCGGCATGGCTTGTTGCTATCGTAGATTGTTCAAAAGAACTTTTTGGTGAACATGCGGCTGCTTGAGATCTTGCTTGGGATGTCGTTTTTGTCTATTCGTACTAATAATCTTAAATGAATAATGTTTCTTTCAGTGATTAAGTTCTGGTTTTATTGCAGATTTAATCTACTGCATGGCACTCGAGTAGTAAACACATGTTTATGTTTTGACTCCACCATGAACAGCAGGTGCTCCTTTGCAAGATGTATATTTATAAAATATTTATTTTTCTTATGTTTTCGATAACTTGATGGAATTCAGTTTTACAACTTTTCTATTTTAATGCATATTTTTGTTTGAAAAAAAATGCATCCTACAAAAATGCGCAGATATTTATGAATGCACTTCTTTATTATATATCATAGGCTTTTTTTTCCAAATTTCTGGATCTTTAAGCTTTGATATCCATATATCCACACATATATCTGTTCACAGCAGCATGGCACACTTCTGTAGGCACACTCCAGAGTAACACCAGTGTGTCCACCCCCTCTCCTTTCTCTTGTATTGATTGGTTAATGGCATTATTTGTGGAGTGTGCCTCTCCGGACATAAACCCTTTTTGGCCCCCTCGCTGCATTCGCGTATACGTGTTTGGTCAACAGAAGGCCATTGAAGCTCGACCAATGGTCATCTTTCAGCATTATTTGCTTTCACACCAAAGGTCAGGGGGGGTCACAAGAAGTCAGGGGGTAATAAGTTTAACCCTGATAGGGCCAAGGTCACTTTTGGCGTGACTCCAACGACATCTAATCAATACACGATCCTCTTCCTCGAATTCGGAACTGGACCGTTTCCTCGTTCTCAAAAGGAGCCAGATAAACAACAACCTTGCGTCACCACGTGCACACTTAAAAGCTTTTAAATCATTCATTCGAATGTGTTTTAAATATGTATCTCAGTGTTTTGGTGTGTACATTGCAAGAATTCATGTTTAATAAAGTATCCGTTCAGACGCTCTAAGGTGCAACCAGCCAATTGTTGGTGGCGGTGCAGGGCAACGCCCACCCGACAGATTTGTGAAGCTTCTAGAAATTATTCAATCTGCGCCTCTGCACCTGCATGTCTGGTCTTAATCTTTACGCACATTAAAATGAATTTATTTGTGTTTTAAAATTGGTAGACGAAAATTTGCTTTACAATCCTGTATCGATATTCTCATACCAATACGTACCAATATGAACATTTTTGGGATAAAGGAGATTCAACCAAAATCCGATGTCATACAGTAATGAGTTACGAAAGTAAAACAGCACCGACGTCCAATGCATATGGAACAAATCTGACCATTTTTACTACATACGGATGTAAGTTTTTGTCATGACCCAGATATCATTATAATTTCACTGGGGATTCCTTCACACTTTATTTAAACAAAGGCAGCAAAAAATCGTAAAGTTGCACTAAGAGTAAAAGTCCTGAGAGAAAACTGGCAGGTGTGGCTGTGCCGTACCTTGTGACAGAAACCGACTAAATGTTTAACTATGAACGAACGGTAGTGTGGGAAGGCCACCGGCTGGGCCGTTGCACGCGATAAGAGCCTCCATCTTCACTGAGTCAGCCATTTTACCACTAATCTCTTTCACTACAATTTACTACTAACCTGATCTTCTGGCCTTCACTACACATCCAGCAATCAAGCTATTTTTATCAATTGTACTAGTTTCTTACAAAAAGTTTGTATAACGTACACTTTCGTCATTACGTAACGGCATGAGCGCGCACTATTATAAAAAATTACCAATAAATATAATTTTAAATGTTTTTCATAAAATTTGTTTAGAAAACTGTAATGATTGTATTGTATAATAAAAAGGGGTAAAAGCTGAACACTAGCCCCTTTTTGCGAATTTTTCATATGGGTGATTCTCACGAAATCCAGACTTAGAAGGTGTCCAGCATCAGATTTTTTAAAAAGCCCTTAAAGCCAATTTATTTTTACACATATAAGATTAAGGTCTGAACTTTCTATAACCATCATTTTTAGAGGATTTAAAAAATATTTCCTGTAGAATTATTTTAATTTTTTTAAATTATCATTACCAAAAATGATCATTACCGCAACATGATATTACATTAAATATATGCATTTACTAACTCATGTTTCGGTAATGAGAACTTAAAAAGTTGTCTAGGTACTATGACAAACAAAATTTCAACTTTTATCTGGAGAGAAAAAATAAGAACTGCTTGGTAGCCATCTTGAGTGTCACAATCAATTATGTCCCTTCCAACAATTTTTGTTTGAAAATGTTAGTTCCTTGAGGGCTTAAAAACAATGATTGAAAATTGTTGCGGAGGATGAGAAAATTGGTGTTTCCTTATTATTGTCTCTAGATTTACCAATGATTACCAAACACCACATATTTCTTTACTGTAAATGTTTATAGTATAACATGCACTGAAGCTTTTTATTTTTTAGATTTTTTAATTATAAATATTTCCATGTCAAAGAACCCAAATCCAGTCATGTACACGTTGCGGTAATGAACATTTTCCCCTTAAATGTGGAAAAAACAACAAAAATCATGTGCAAAATAGTACATGAAGAGATGTTGTAACTGTATGCTTCTTATTTTGTTACTCTTTTTTATCAAAATGTTTCATGACACCTCATAAGTCTAATTTTGCAAGAATCACCCACATGTGAATTGAACAAATAAATTAAGCAAATTCACTTACGGCTTTCCTAATGTATTTATTTACATGCCGCAGATGCAAACTGATTCCAGTTGAGTGACATCGAACAACAAAGAAACAAACTAAATCACGGGATGCGCTAAATAGGGTGAACTTTTAAGATGCGTAATTTTACGTAAAGAAATCTCGATTGAAACGTGCACTTTATATGTGTGTACATTGTCAAAACAGATGCGTTAGCTCATTAGCCTGAACTTCTTATCAAGGAAACTTTGTAAGAGCTGTATTATGATATAAGCTGCGTGGGGTAAAACCTCTATAAGCAGAACCGTGCTAGACAGTGTTACCAGGCCGCATACACTCAATGCTCTTTAACACGCAAATGCTACATTCCTCCCGTCCCGCTGGAGACACCGGCGGGGAAAAATGAGCAAAAACACTTTTCAGATTGCAAGAAACCCAAGCAACGGTTAAACATGAAGTAGTGACCTGCGCGGAGGAACGCCTAGTAAAGCATGAGGGAGCGAGATAGATCAATGAAGGGGGGTCATTGGAAGAGAGGGTTTGCTGCTTTACAGGCGGGGAGAGATAGGGTGGGATTTCACAGGATTGAAGCACATGCTCTCACCACGGCGAGAGCCAAAGATGTATAGTAGACGTGTATGTGTGCGTTTGCAGTGCAAGGCCCAGGTATCCTGGGACAGTATCTTAAGGGGAAAAGGCAAGGTAAGGCATCTTATTAATAAATATATGATAAACTGAAATTTCTGAAATCGGAAACTGGAATCAGGGTTCGGAGATCGTAAAGTGCGGTGTAATTTTTTCCCCAAAAATGTTAGGGCCGTCGTTTCAAAAGGAAATTTTATTTATATGTAGATTGCACATTTTGCAAATTAGTAATTTTATGATGAGATTTTATTTCTCAAAAAGTGCTTTGTCATGACGGGCCCCTGGCCCATATGGCACCATCAGTAATTCAGTTGATTGCAGTAATGCATTGATCAGTGAAGCCACTATACTGTACATGCACATCTGTTACTTTTTACATTCAGCTTGACCAGCTTTAATAACTGAACAGATAAGCTAATAAATAAAAATTAGTTATTTTTTATAGATATGCGCATAACATTTATTATTCATATTAATGCGAATAGGTTTTATATTAAATAATTATTTTAAGGTCTTATTGTCAACTTAATGTCACACGACACTACTGTAACTGTATAGATTTCTCTGTATTGTATTACATTACATAGTTTTTTAACTCATGGTTGGGTAAAATGTAAACAAACACAACTGTTGAGCTTAAAATGACCTATGCCGAGTTATTCTAACTCATGCTTGGGCTAAAATGAACTTTTTTTAAAGGATTAATCCATCCAGATAATTTACTCACCACCATGTCATCCAAAATAATGTCTTTCTTTGTTCAGTCGAGAAGTAATTATGTTTTTTTAGGGAAAACATTCCAGGATTTTTCTCATTTTAATGGACTTTAATGGACCCCAACACTTAACAGTTTTAATGCAGTTTAAAATTGCAGTTTTAAAGGACTCTAAACGATCTCAAACGAGGCATAAGGGTCTTATCTAGCGAAACGATTGTCATTTTTGACAAGAAAAAAAAAAGGAATTTTAAACCACAACTTCTCTTCAACCTCTTGTAATTGTGTAATGACGTGGAAAGGTCACGCGGTACATATTTGAAACGCACATTTGCGGACCATTTTAAACAATAAACTGACATAAAGAGATTAATTCGTATCATTCGACATACAACAACGTCGGATCGGTCCTCTTTCTAAACACTTGTAAAAGAAAAGATTGACTAATCTTTAATGATTGCATTAGTTCATTTTATCCAAACATGGGTTGAAAAATACTGTATTTTTATATTGTAATAAGCCGTTTGATATGAATATGGTTCAAGTGAGGGAAGGGGTCCACCGCTGGTCTCTTCTCGTGTGCGTTAGCTATCACTAATTCAAGATGACTATTACTCTAATTACCCAGAAGTCCAAGACGTCCAGGGTACCAGAGTAGGAAAACTTTGGGGAACACAATATAACAGCCCTCATTAATGAAACAAATGTAACATCAGAGATCCCTCTGTCGAGGTCTGGCCATATTGTCTTTTTTGTTTTCAATTTTCTTCCAGACAATATGATGACCGAGGGGGGTCCCTGTCCACATCCACGGCCAGTCGGGCTGTTCCACTTTTTCAATTGTTTTTCTGTCCCCGAGTCCCTCTGCCCCTGGTGGGAAAGTATTTAGACTTTAGGTCTGTGACAAATAAAAATGTCATCCTCGTTCAAGTCCACCATGATTGTTTGTGGGCAAGCTGGTGCTCAGATGTCTTGAGATGTTGGGATGGGCTCTGTGCCCTTCGCACACCACCTGTAGTCGAGCCGAGTTCTCGATTGCTGCTGGTCTTTCCTAACAATGCCGTTTGAGGAGCAGGGGTCCTCCGTCCCAAAGCTGAGGCAAATTTACATAGAAACACCATTGTACAGTCAGTCGCTGAATATGGCCACCAACTGACTCATTTCATCTCAGTTTGGAGGGAGAAAAGTGACACAGACCAAAAAGCACTGAGACTTGGGATTCACACTCAAAGTGTAAAATGTTTTATTATTTTGAAAAAAAAAACATTAGCTTTGAAAAGATTTACGCAGTGTACTGTAATGTACAGTTTACGAGACGAGAGAGTGCGGTGTAAACGACTTTATTGACGAACCAAAAAGCCGCAATAAAAACGGACCTGGAAAGTTGAACTCTTTGTGTAACACTGAAAGATTTAACAATTGGCAAAATTAGAAAAAATAAAACATGAAACATAATCAACGAAATAAAAAATAAAGATTTTTGACTAAAATATAATGTTGGACAATTAAGCATTTAATACAATAGTTTTAATAGTAAGTAGAACGTTAAAATAACAGGTATTCATAAAATGCAGTCTTCCGATAGTTAAAAGGGAGGGGCATGTAAATGATCGTATTGACGAACCAAAAAGCCGCAATAAAAATAAACCTGGAAAGTTTAACTTTTTGTGTAACACAAAGATTTAACAATTAGCAAAATTAGAAAAAATAAAGAAACATAATCAACGTAATAAAAAAAAAATTTTTTTTTTACTAAAATATAACGTTGGACAATTAAGCATTTAATATGATAGTTTCAATAGTAAGTAGAACGTTAAAATAACAGATATTCATAAAACGCAGTCTCCCGATATTAAAAGGGAGGGGCATGTAAACGACCTTATTGACGAACCAAAAAAGTCGCAATAAAAAATGGACCTGGAAAGTTTAACTCTTTGTGTAACACAGAAAGATTTAACAATTGGAAAAATTTGAAAAAATAAAGAAAAAAATCAACGTAATAAAAAATAACGATTTTTTGACTAAAATATAACATTGGACAATTGAGCATTTAATACGATAGTTTTAATAGTAAGTGGAATGTTAAAATAACAGGTATTCATAAAACGCAGTCTTCCGATAGTAAAAGGGAGGGGCATGTAAACAACCTTATTGATGTACCAAAAAGCTGCAATAAAAAATGAACCTGGAACGTTTAACTCTTTGTCTAACACAGAAAGATTTAACAATTAGCAAAATTAGAAAAAATAAAGAATGGAACATAATCAACGTAATAAAAAAATATTTTTTTTTACTAAAATATAACATTGGACAATTAAGCATTTAATACGATAGTTTCAATAGTAAAGTAGAACGTAAAATAACAGATATTCATAAAACTCAGTCTTCCGATAGTAAAAGGGAGGGGCATGGGGCATGTAAACAACCTTACTGACGAACCAAAAAGCCGCAATAAAAAACGGACCTGGAAAGTTTAACTTTTTGTGTAACACAGAAAGATTTAACAATTGGCAAAATTATAAAAAATAAAAAATGAGACAATCAACGAAATAAAAAATAACTAAACAAATTAATAAATTTTTGACTAAAATATAACGTTGGACAATTAAGCATTTAATACGATAGTTTCAATAGTAAGTAAAACGTTAAAATAACACGTATTCATAAAACGCAGTCTTACGATAGTAAAAGGGAGGGGTGTGTTTTGTTTTTTCAGACCCAATTTGACACACAACTGTCCCATTTTTTTTCTCTCAATAAATCAATTAAACGATTGTTTTTGAAGGTTTAAATTTTAATACGCATCTTTAATTTCATTGTTTTTATTCAGTAGGGTAGAAAAGAGCCTCGATTCACACCCATCTGCGGTTCTGGATCTCTCTGCCGAAAAACGCACAAGAATTCACGAAGCACAAGACAGATCGTAGACGAACACAAACTGACGACATTTTGACTCGCCATCGTAAGTTCAGTTTAGATTAGAAAGAGTTTGATCGTAAAAACAGCAAACGAAAATAGATCTCAGCTTTTGCAGACATTTATTAAGGTGTCAAGGGGCTGTCGCTGACCTAGTTTCAACCGTCAATAATATTATGAATGCGAACTACGTCTATATATTGAAATAAAAGCGTAAATTAGCTTATCGAGCAAATTCGGTCATCCTCTGTATTAAACTGTATGACTTCATTCTTCCATTGAGGACAAGAAAAGAAAATCTACAGTTGACAGTAATTGGTGAATGAAGGTCTACCATTTTGCAAATATCTCCTGTTGTGTTTCCTCCAAGAAGTTGGAATGAAATGAATGACAAATTATGCACAAGAAATTTTTGTCTCCAAGTCTCTAAATATTTAAATGATAAGACATACTGAAACCTAAATTACCTACATAGTATTATTTTATGCAAATATATATTTTTTAAATAACAATACGCAATAAAAAAAAAAAAACATTTGTAACGAAACACCAAAAAATGTTGGTTCATACCAGGTGTTTGGTAGGAAGCACCTTTTTAGCAATGGCTAAAATGTTCAAAATACAAATCTTCGACTAACGCTAAGCCCATCAAGCTTGTAAAAGGTCTGCTAGTTTGGAAGAACTGGCCTTTGATCTGGTCTACGAGACTTAGTCTAGCAAACACCGAACCGCTGCTTTCTCTCCCTCTCCCCGTCCTTTCTTCTCCACTTTGACGGCGTCTTTCTCAATTTGTTGCAGCGTTCAGAGGTGTCAAAGGACTCGAGCCGTGACTCCAAAGAAGAGACAGCGAGTGGGACATACGCATCGGACGCTCGGACAATACAGGCGCAGGTTCCTGTGAGTTTGCCATGGCGACCGGTGGGCCCTGACGACAGCGGGGATCACAGCCTCGCTGAGCAAGGGTGTGTGTGGGTTGTAGTTGTGGGGGGGTTTAGCTAGGGGTTATTGGGGGACACACGCCAGATGCCTTGGGGAGACGCCCTTCAGCTCACCAGCTGGGGGAGACCAAACTGCCCCTTACGCGTCAGTTCTCTGACTTAATGGATTAGAGTGTTTGTTTACGACACACTTTGCATGCGATCGTGCTGTGCACAAGAACAACATTTGGGTTTTATTCTGTTATCGAGTAGCGAGCATGTGACTAAAGATGCAATGGGCTGACTGGGTAATCTCTGCAGGCAACTGTGATGTAATTACAGTCTCACATTGACCTGTAGGGGTTGAGTAGTCTGTTTACACCTAAAACCTGACCCGTGGACCAGGAAAACAACTATGCTAATTTGTTGATGCTAAGATGCTAATCTGTTGTTTAATATTCACGTTCCACTGAGGTCAATGTCCATACTGTACCGATGGCGAGCTAAAGTTCGTCACCCCCCTCTTGTGCCACGACCGCAGCTGACTTTTGGCATAATCTCAGCTGGCAACTGTGAGTAGCGTGTCGCCCCTCTCACAGGTGCTGCTGGGGTTTTGTCACGCGCAGCGACCGGCAACTTTGTTCACAGCTGGCACGCGTCGCAACGAAAGTCAGTGGCCTCCATTGGGCATCTGAAATTTAATAAAATCCAACTGAAAGACATGTGATGTAATATAATCTGCCCTACACAGGGTGCTGCAAAAAGGAATTTTTCAAGTGCTTGAGCTTTTCAATTATTCATTGACTCACAAACTTAAAGAGTCGCTTATTTTGAGTCCATCCATCTATTCATTCCTCAGTCCATCTACTCATCACCGAATGACCATACGGTACTTGGTAACATATCTGATGTGGTGATACTGGGCCAGATCTCTGAGAACTTTCTGATGTTGGTGATACTGCATCAGGAACTGATTGGATGATATACAGGAGCCATCAGTTTCCGATGCACTGCCTTCAGCATCGAAAGAGACGCCCCATCAGTCAGTCTTTTATCTGTTACTATCCACTACATGTCAAACTATTTTAACAAGTAGTGCTGTAATGCTACCCTTGATTTTACATTAAAGGTGGGGTGCATGATCTCTGAAAGCCAATGTTGACATTTGAAATCACTTAAACATACACGCCCCTACCCCAATAGAATCTGGACTTTCATTTGATAGACCCACAACACACATACGCAACCCAGGAAACTATGTCGGTTAGTAGACACGCCCCTTACTGCTGATTGGCTACAAGGGTGTTTTGGTACTCGGTCGACTCCCTTTTTTGAAGTTTTTTTTTAAATCATGCACCCCGCCTTTAATGGACAGTTCACACCAAAATGAAATTTCTGTCATCATTTACTCACCCTCATGTTGTTGCAGACCTCTATACACTTCTTTGTTCTGATGAACACAAAGAAAGATATTTTAAAGGGATAGTTCGGCTAAAAATGATGTTGAGCCCATGATTTACTCACCCTCAGGTTGTCCGAGATGCATGTGTCCATCATTTTTCACACGGACACATTTTCGGTTGTTTTGGAGAATGTTTTAGATCTTTCAGTTGATCAAATCTGGGGTTACGGGGTCCACGTCCTTCAAGTCGAAAGGATGTGCATCCATCCTTCCCAAAATGGATCCGGGCGTCTCCACGATGATAAACAAGGGCCTTCTGGGGCTAATCCGCGCCGTTTTGTTGTAGAAATATCCACATTTGGAACTTAGTGAACGAAGGTGGCTGGCTTCCAGTAACGCCGCCATCTTAGTCGCGTCCACATTCAAGATGAGAGCGTCACTTTTTCATACGTCACTAAGAAAAGTGCGCTAATACTCTCTCCTGAATGCGGAGGAGTCTATGGCGGCGCTGCCGGAGGCTAGTTTTTTTAATTTATAGAGTTGTAAATATGGATATTTCTACAACAAAATGGCGCGGATTACCCTCAGAAGGCCTTTGTTTATCATTGTGGAGTCGTTTGGATTTATTTTGTGAAGGATGGATGCACATTTTTTGGCATTGAAGGTCATGGACCACGTAACTTTACATTTGATTAACTAAAACATTTTCTAAAATAACGGAAAATGTGTTTGTGTGAAAAATTATGGACATGAGTATCATTGGTTTGATGTCATTTTTGTCCGAACTATCCCTTTAAGGAATGTTTGTAACCTAACCCCCATCAGAAGTTTCATTAACTTCCATAGTATTCTTTTTTCCTACTATAGTCAATAGGGCCTTTGATTGGTTCATCAAGATATCTTCCATTGTGTTCATCAGAGCAGGGAGGTGTGTGCAGGTTTGTGACAACATGAGGGTAAATAAATGATGACAGAAGTTTCATTTTTGGGTGAACTATCCCTTTAAGTGCAGTTATACTGTATTTCCATAGCTCTAGGTTGGTGCATCGGGTTAGGAGCACAGATGTTTTTGGAAACACACATACTGATGAAAAATGTATGTACCTGAAAAAAGATTAATCGCTATTAATTGCATACAAAATAAAAGTTTGTTTTTGCACAATTTATGTTTGTGCACTGCATGCAATTATCTTGTATAAATAAATACACCGCACATGCATGTATATACTTAAGAAACATTTATATGTATATATATCTATTTAGATTTTAATATATTTTATATTATATATAAATAAAAAAAACTATAAAACACAAACAACATTTTTCTTAAATTTATACTTGTATGTGTGTATTTACACATAATAATTACACACAATAAACACACAAATATCTAACAAACTTTTATTTTGTATGCGATTAATCGCGACTAATCTTTTGACAGCCCTAATAAAATGTAAAAATGTATATTGCTAAACCGTATCATGATATAACTCTCATTATAACTATTACTGTTATGATTTTATAGGTTTTGTACTTAAAATATATTGTTTGTTTAATGTTATTTTATATATGAATAAAGTTATTATTGTGATATATTTTTCTCTGAATATGAATTATATGGGTTACTTTAAATAAAATGGTTTTCAAAAAAGAAGATACAGCGCCCACTACTGACTGACTTAATTCATTGCAAAAATCCGAGCTGTGGAGGTTTGTATATTTAAGAGTTTTAAGAATTCATGTTTAAAATGTATTTGACAATAATATTAAACGTAAGAAAGAGATAAAAACTACATTTCAAACACACAAACAACTGTGCAAAAAACCCCCAAACTTGATAGAAACGAGCTCGATCGAGTAGATTGTGTGTAAAATGGCGGCCTCTGGCGACCACCACATGCTATTGTCAACAAACAGCACACGAAGAAGTAGGTCTGATTGTGAAAGGACTTGCAGTGTGTGATAAATAGTGGTGTAAGGATTAAGCTTTACTTTTAAGTACCTACCAGTTATTTAGTTTAGAAGTGAAGACGCACAGCTCATATGAGCTCGAAGGGAGGCAGAAATAAACGCGCCAAAAATGCGCGCAATTTGGATACGCACGATGCGCCTTCATTAGATTTATCAATCATCGACAAAAGTCTGAATATTATACCTGTCGGACGACAATTAGACCGAACACCTCCTTCCAAAACTGAAAGAGTCTCATATCAACTAAATCAACCGGATGATTCAATAACAACACCAGGACAGGTGATCAAAGACGAGCCACGTGCACAGGTAAATGAAGTTTTAGCACACTACTGGGCCTTTGGGTCCATATACTGTTCATAAAATCATTCTAAGTTACACAACGTTAATGTAAAAAACATTCCGTGAAAATAACCTTGATATCTTCAATAATAACTGAGTAAGGTCATGTCAAAGATTGAAATCAAACTTTTATGTTCCTATTTAGATTAAGACTTTAGTGGATTTCACAGACAGGGTCACGTGTAAAATATGATAAACAATTAATAGTTGATACCAGCTTTTACTATGAGATTTAAATATATCATTTTTTATCAACACAAATAAAAGATCTATATCCCCCTTCATATTTTTTTTATCTTATAACTCTTACTATATTAACAATGAGGTAAATATTTTAACATTTTGTGTATTTTGTACAGATTTTTGATGACCAATCCTATTACCTTTAAACCTGTTTTATGCAAAACAGATTACCATAAGATAGCATCATGCAATTTACATGCTGTTAAATTGTTTAGTATGTACAAAAAAGTATGCATATTTAAAAATAACTAACAGAAAAGGCATAAGTTTAATTGAGCAGCACAAATGTTTTCCAAAAAAAAAAACAAAACTTGTTTTAAAAGCATTCATCAGGTTTATTTCAATGCACAGTGTATTTATGTTAATTTTATGAAATGAAAAATTGCATTTGCACCATTTTAATGAAAGTTAAGACTGATTGGACATGAAAATGTCAAAGGGTGTAACCGCCAATTGCGCCAAAGAATGAGAAGTATTAAATATTTTATCCACATTGATGGCATTTAAGCATAATCATAAAAAAAGTACATTTTAAAATATAATTTTATTAGTTATTTCTAAATGTAAATTTTACAAATCTTTGACAAATGATGTAAAAATGTATGTAAAAAAATCATTTTACACTAAACTAGATGATAATATTTTATTCCACTTTTTTATGAATATATTTATATTTTCATTTAAAAAAAAATACTAGTTACACCAATTGACACAGACCGGTTACACCACATTGACATTTTTGCAATTATCCCCCAAATATTCTTTCAAAATGAAATAAAACTAGAAATTTTAAACTGGCTTTTTTGAGGACCCAATGTATGCAAGTAATCTGCAAATTTATTTTAAAATTTTAACCCTTTTACATTTAATTGAACCATACGGACATAAAATAATTAACGTCACGTCACTGACCCACATACTATATAGTATGAATATGGATAGTATGAATGAATTCGGACGTCAAAATAGTGTAAAGGCAACAAGATCTGTCCAAACATTTTACACTTATTACAAAATAATAGCAAGACTACTCTAAAAATATATGTTTTTAAGAAAAATAAATTATTTAACTTAATTAAAGGAATATTCAATTTTCTTAAAAGAAAAATCCAGATAATTTACTCACCACCATGTCATCCAAAATGTTGATGTCTTTCTTTGTTCAGTCGAGAAGAAATTATGTTTTTTGAGGAAAACATTGCAGGATTTTTCTCATTTTAATGGACTTTAATAGAGCCCAACATTTAATACTTAACTCAACACTTAACAGTTTTTTTTAACGGAGTTTCAAAGGTATATAAACAATCCCAAACGAGGCATAAGAGTCTTATCTAGCGAAACGACTGTCATTTTTGACAAGAAAAAAAAAGTACCCTTAAACCACAACTTCCCGTCTAGGTCCTTTCCTGCGTGACCTAACGTAAATGCGTAGTGACGTAGGGAGGTCACGTGTTACATATATAAAACGCACATTTGCGGACCATTTTAAACAATAAACTGACACAAAGACATTAATTAGTATCATTCCACATACAACAACGTCGGAACGGTACTCTTTCAACACACTTGTAAACACTGGGGCGGAGTTTCGCGTCAGTCCTCTGTGACCTCTTGACGTCATGACGTATTGCGTGGGGTCACGCTGACGCATCACGACCGGATCTAGACGAGAAGTTGTGCTTTAAAAGTCGATATTTTTTATTTTTCTTGTCAAAAATGACAATCGTTTCGCTAGATACCTCGTTTGGGATTGTTTATAGTCCTTTGAAACTCTGTTGAAAAAAACTGTTAAGTGTTGAGTGTTGGTGTCTATTAAACTCCATTAAAATGAGAAAAATCCTGCAATGTTTTCCTCTAAAAACATAATTTCTTCTCGACTGAACAAAGAAAGACATCAACATTTTGGATGACATGGTGGTGAGTAAATTATCTGGATTTTTCTTTTAAGAAAATGGAATATTCCTTTAAGCCATTAAGTAAAAGTGTATTAAAAGTGTTTTTAGTTTTATTTATGGCAAACAAATCATGAAAACTAACTCGCCTTTTAATTCTGCACATGTTTGTCATTAAATCTGTCTATAGACAAAAAGTAGACAAAATTGTAGTGTTATTAGTCAGAGAGGATGAATGTTTTATGAACTTGCATAATAAAACCGAACCAAGTTCACCTAACCATTTGTGATCCACTCCCCCTAGTGGTGAACCGTCAGATTTTCAATCCAGTTCGAAACAGATGAAGCATCGTTTGCTAAAATCACGTGACTTGGTCAGTTTGAAACAGGATTCAAAACAAAAGATTTGTAAATGTTTCGAAGCCTCATGAAGCAGTGCTATGAAAGCGACTATTACTAATACGCTCAAGTGTAAGTGATATAGGTACCAAAAAATATATTCCTGCAAAGGGCAAGTCAATCATTTTTTTGTTCAAGGAAATAGCTAAAGACATTTCTTGCAATGGATCGAGTGAACATCTGGAGCACCCTAAAGAAGACAGACAGTCCATCAAGAGGTCCAGTTCCACAGCTTCATCAGGTGTCGAAATCTATATCTGGACTCTATGGGGCGCCTTCCTGGACAGGGTTTAGATTAATCCAGGACTAGGCCTTAGTTATATTAAGTAGTTTTCACAAACAAACCTTAACACTGCGTGCATCTTGATACAAAACAATGACACTGATATATGTTAACATATGTAAGTACCAGGTGTTTTAAATTATGACTCATACATGCATTTTAGCCTGGGACTAGGATTAAAACTGTCCGGGAAACTGCTGCAATATTTGTACGTATTGGTGTCACATCGAAATCACGAATGTGATTTTATGAAATTAATATTCACTTTTATGGACGTGTGGATTTCCAGCGACACCTGAGAATGCACACCCGGAAACCTTCATCCAGGGAATGCAGGGTTACCAGTGGACAGACACAGACCTGGAGTTTGTCTATCAAACCAAATTGAAAAAACAATTTCAGAAGCTTCAGGTAAATGATCGCTTACACGGGGAATAAAAAATATTTGCGTACTTACATTTTTAAGTATTGTGTAAATACCTAAGCTTATACTTGGTGTTTAAAATAAATCTTTGGTGTGGACAGGGCCTAAAAATAGAAGGTTGAATGCATTGCATTGTGGGATACAATATTTCAGTGTTTTCTAATGCATACTGCACATTTTTGCAATTAGTGATCTAGATGTTTCATACGCACAAAAGTCTGCATATACTGGTGATCTATCCTTCAGAAATAGTTTGGGGTGTATATTGGCCAATTTCTGACAGCTTCATGTCTGGATATCTGAATTAAGATATTTTTTTTGACACTATTGTTTACAGCAGGAGTTAAGTGATGTGCAGAAATCTCTAAAGAGCACTCGACAAATGCGGGACTTTGCTGTTGCTGCACATGAAAAAATCCAGGCAGAGCTTTCTAAGGTGATACAACATACTAATTCCTAATGATGCATGCGTATTTAAAGGCATTATTCTCCTTAAAGCAACACTATGTAGTTTCCTTGTAAAAATGACTTACAGCTCCCCCATGTGGTTGAAAAGCGCAACAGTGCCTGGTATCAGACACTCTTCTGCAGGCAGGGGGAGGAGCGGGGGTGTGTTTCCTACCCTCCACCGCCACTTTCAGAGTGTGCTTGTAGCAGCTAGGAGGCTGCTCAGGTTGCAGCAACAGTACAATTTGTCCAGTTAAAAGTTGTTCTATCACTGAAATAATTTTAGAGACATTATTTAAAGGTAAAAAAAGGACATAGTGTTGCTTTAAAAATGATCAAGAAACACTTTAAATACTTTACGGATATTTTTCAGGTGTCGTCGTGTGAACGGGTGCAAGAAATGACGAGGGAAATACTCTTAAAGTCGCAGAGCTCCGTTCAGTTGGAGGGACTCGATTTCAAAAGTCTTCTAGCCATACTAAAGATCTGTGATGTGCAGCACGCTACGTCTGAAGAGAGGACAAACATCGAGAAGCTCAACGCAGAGGTGACAAAAGCACAAATTGTGAGGTAATCTAACAGCTTGCAAAGCAATGAAAGAATTGGTACAAAACTCTTCATGTATTGAAACAAATTTGCAAGTGATGCTGAGGTTATTGCTTTGTGGTTGATGAGATGTTTGTTATCGGTGGTGGCAAGGATGTTAGATATGTAGTGAAATGCATGCTACAATACTTACTGTAGTATGCAATAAAAAAAAGTAAATTAAATGACATAATAAAAATAAGTGTGAAGTTTAGGTAGCATTACACTGCAAAAAATGATTTGTAAGAAAAAAAATATTTTTATTTTTGTCTTGTTTTCAGTAAAAATATCTAAAAATTAAGATGCGTTTTCTTGATGAGCAAAACGACAATAAATAGTAAATAAGTCTAGTTTTTAGACCAAAAATATCAAATTTAAGTGATTTTGTGCATAAAACAAGCAAAAAAAAAAATCTGCCAATAGGGTAAGCAAATTTTTTTTAAACGTTTTTCACTTAAATTTTTATTTTTCACAAAATCACCTAAATTTGATATTTTTGGTATAAAAATTAGACTTATTTACTATTTATTGTCGTTTTGCTCATCAAGAAAACGCATCTTAATTTAAGAATTTTTAGATATTTTTACTGAAAACAAGACAAAAATACTAAGACAAAAATACTAAGAAACTTTTTTTCTTGAAAATAATTTTTTAGTTTAGGCATTATTATAAACATTAAGATTTCATTAAAAAGACGAGTATGCGCTGTTTTGTTACTTTGCATAGCCTAAATGTTAATAGATTCGATCAAAACATTTGAGATTAATTTTAGTAATAATGTTTTTCTTCTTTACAGACAAAAACATGGGGAACTTGCAAAAGAGGTTGAAATTTGTAAAACGAACGTCGACCAAATCAAGGTAATCGTTAAAGAATAATTAAAAAGTGATATTGCTCTTAATTTAATTTGTTACACTTAAAGGGATAGTTCACCCCAAATTGAAAATAATGTCATTAATGACTCACCCTCATGTCATTCCCAACTCGTAAGACCTCCGTTCATCTTCGGAACACAGTTTAAGATGTTTTATATTTAGTCTGTGAGCTTGTTGACCCTTCATTGAAAATCTCTGTACGGTATACTGTCCATGTCCAGAAAGGTAATAAAAACATAATCAAAGTAGTCCATGTGACATCAGCGGGTCAGTTAGAATGTGTTGAAGCATCAAAAATACATTTTGGTCCAAAAATAACAAAAATTACGACTTTATTCTGCATTTTTTTCTCTTCCGCGTCTGTTGTGAATCCCATTGTGCGAGACTAAAGTCACGAGATTGCAGTGAAACGGATGACTTGTTATCCTCAGACATGTTTGCGAAGTTTTTTTTTCTTCAAACTTACAGCGTGCGTCTCCCTCAGACTGTAAACGTAGCCCGGACGCACAAAAAAAACAGCTGGGGCGCACCACATAACACGTCAGCCGTGTCACTGCAGTCACGTGACTTTAGTATTGCGCATGCTCTTCACAACAGAACTGGAAGAGAAGACAACGCTGAATACCAAAATGTATTTTTGATGCTTCAGCACATTCTAACTGACCCGCTGATGTCACATGGACTACTTTGATGATGTTTTTATTACCTTTCTGGACATGGACAGTATACCGTACCTAGATTTTCAATGAAGGGTCAACAAGCTCCTGGACTAAATCTAAAACATCTTAAACTGTGTTCTGAAGATGAACGCAGGTCTAAGTAGTTTGGAATGACATGAGGGTGTTAATGACATTATTTTCATTTTTGGGTGAAATATCCCCCTTTAAGACCGTCTTTACTTTGGGTTGAAAGGTAAACATAAATTCACTGACAGCGGACATTGCTGCTCTGGAGTCCCAGCTGGTTAAAAGGTCTGGTAAAGAGGTTAGTGTCCCACACATGACCACTGTTGGCTTATCAAAAGTAAGATTTTAACGAAGATTAAAATGTTACTTTTGACTCCCATAGGAGGCACTGGTATCAGCTAAACGCCGCCATAGAGGTCCTAAACCCACGGCCGCCACTTCTGCCCCAAAAGTCCACAATGTACCCAAACCAACTGCTGCCCAATCGTCCCCAACTCCCCCAAAACCCAAAACCTCTACTGCTCGTTCTGCCCCAAAAGTTCACACTGTACCCAAACCAACCGCTGTCCAATCATCCCCAACTCCCCCAAAACCCAAAACCTCTACTGCTCGTTCTGCCCCAAAAGTTCACACTGTACCCGAACCAACCGCTGCCCAATCATCCCCAACTCCACCAAAACCCAAAACCTCTACTGCTCCTTCTGCCCCAAAAGTTCACACTGTACCCGAACCAACCGCTGCCCAATCATCCCCAACTCCACCAAAACCCAAAACCTCTACTGCTCGTTCTGCCCCAAAAGTTCACACTGTACCCGAACCAACCGCTGCCCAAATATCCCCAACTCCCCCAAAACTCAAAACCTCTACTGCTCGTTCTGCCCCAAAAGTTCACACTGTACCCGAACCAACCGCTGCCCAAATATCCCCAACTCCCCCAAAACCCAAAACCTCTACCGCTCGTTCTGCCCCAAAAGTTCACACTGTACCCGAACCAACCGCTGCCCAATCATCCCCAACTCCACCAAAACGAAAAGCCCCTACTGCTCGTTCTGCTCCAAAAGTCCACACTGTACCCAAACAAACCGCTGCCCCAAAATCCTCTATTGCTGCAAAAGCCACTACTTCTCGTTCTTCCTCAAAACTTCACACTGTCTCTAAACCAACCACTCCCCAATCTGGCCCAAAAGCCCCCACTGCCCCCAAACCCTCTATTGCTGCCAAAGCCCCTACTGCTCGTTCTGCCCCCAAAGCATCTACTGCTTCAAAAGCCTCTATTGCCCCCAAACCCAGCTCTGCCCCAAAGGTCATGGAGGGTCATGTTGACGGCCTCCGCCGGTCTAAAAGGATCGCTTCTAAAAAAGAGAAGTGAGGGATCTGCTTAGAAAAGTTTCTTATTGTTTATGAGGTTTAATTTATTATGTAAATCTTGATTTGAAGTCTCGAGCCTTTTTTTTGAAAACTTGTTTTAACTTATGCCTTAGTAAGTGTAAAATTAGAGGAACCCAGTTTATAGTTTTAGACTTTGTTTGCTGCCCTCTTGTGGATATTGTGTGATATTCACAAATCGAATGTAAGTTTTCCCAGCAGTTTTAAGATAATACAATTAAAGCGTCTGTTTTGCATGTTATGTGATGTATTATTTTTTCTTTTCCACTCACATTTTAAAGAGTGTTTTGCTTTGCACCCTCGTGTAATGGTTTACTTGTGGTCTCTCTTCATTACTGTTGGCTTCGACTTTGTGTTTTCGTCTGGGAATGAATAAATGTTTTTCGACTCTCTCTACAGCCATCTGGGTGTTGTGTTGTGTGGCGTCCAGGCTTTTTAAAGAGTATTTGCGAATGCCACAGTGTATTTTTGGTATAATGTGTGGTTAAAGTTTGCAGTCCTCTCCAATCCATTCGCTCTGCATGTAACTGTGCTGCTTATAACTATTTCTGTAATGTCAGGGCTATCCAACTGGCGGCCCGCGGGCCAAATGTGGCCCTCCAATCATCTTTATCCGGCCCGTCATCTTTGTCTGATTTAAAAACAGCGATGTTACTTTTACCGTTTCACTTTACATGACAAATGACATCCGAAAACCCGGAAAGGGAGTCAGAAATGGGCTGCGTGGGATGCCAACCATATCCAGGTGCGTAATTATCGGATCCAATTTGACCTTTGGATGCATAAAAAAATAAATTTGTGTGACTAAACCACGTGACAAGCTGACCGAAAGTGTTGTATTTGAATGTGTTCCGATCAAAACACTGTGTGCAAGATGAAAATTATGAATCCTTTTTTGTTTAACTTTATCAGTAACAATTGAATCCTTAAAAAACGAGAGTGATTACTGATAAGTAAATTATTAAGTATAAATACATATACGTAGATTAAACTGAAATTTCATTACGACTGCCACTAGGGGGCGAACCCTGACTTCGTGTCTAGATGTAGTGTACAATGTAAAGGCGGTATAGCATATGCATATATATATATTATACACACACACTGCAAAAAATGATTTTCAAGAAAACAATGTCTAGTATTTTTGTCTTGTTTTCAGTAAAAATATCTAAAAATTATTAAATTAAGATGCTTTTTCTTGTAAGCAAAACAATCCAAGAAAATAAGCCTAGTTTTTAGACCCAAAAAATATCAAATTTAAATGATTTTGTGCGTAAAACAAGCAAAAAAATCTGCCAATGGGGTAATCTTGAACATTTTTCTTAAACACTAAATTCAAGAAAAATTTGCTTGGCCCATTGGCAGATTTTTTTTGCTTGTTTAATGCATAAAATCACTTAAATTTGATATTTTTGGTCTAAAAACTAGAATTATTTTCTTGGATCGTTTTGCTCATCAAGAAAAAGCATCTTAATTTAAGAATTTTTAGATATTTTACTGAAAACAAGACAAAAATACTAAGATTTTTTTTTCAATTTTAATAAATTATCTGTGGGTAATTTTGAGCTAAAACTTCTCAGACACACTCTGGGGACACCAAAGATTTATTTGACATCTTAAAAAAAGTTTTGTGAAATGTCCCCTTTAAATTGAAGATTAGAGATAACCTGGGATTAGTCAGCCCAGTCTCACAAAATAACGTATAGTCACGTAATTTTTTTATTCTTTTTCGTGATACTTTCATGAATTTCCCCTTTTTTTCATGATCGTACCACGAATTTCTGTTTCTGTGTCATTAGCCTCTTTCACACAGTAATTCTGGTAAATTACCATGAATTTACCAGAATGAATTTACCAGTAAATACAAAAATGTGCTGTTCACACACGCAGTGGCGTTCCGTTATTTTACCAGTAAGACATCATTCACACATCAGTATCAAAATATTGGTAAATTCGTTGAGAAAGCGGAAGTACCTGTAGCAC
This sequence comes from Misgurnus anguillicaudatus, assembly GCF_027580225.2. NCBI lineage: Eukaryota > Metazoa > Chordata > Actinopteri > Cypriniformes > Cobitidae > Misgurnus > Misgurnus anguillicaudatus. The sequence continues at coordinate 6,035,141 of NC_073359.2, read as the reverse complement.
GCGGCGAGCTCAGTGTTGTATTTGTAAACAATCCACGTCGTTCATATCCACGGTCCGTATTTTGTTGTTTTCACGTCTGTGGTAAACAGTCGCGAAGTTGCTCATGACCAAACAACATTGAATGAGACGACGTCAAACCGAAAATGCGTTTTTAACAACACTACTGTTTGCACTTTAGGCTTCACAGAGGGCGTGCTAAGGACGTCGGCAATTCGGCGGTAAGCTGTTTTAACCAACTTTGGTGAAGAAATGTGGACGTAAACTTCAGGTGTGCTCAACTTTCAAGCAGCATGTGTGTGGAAACGTCCGTAAACAGTGTGGGGGTAATCGCGTCATCTGTATTAAAACGCTATGATTGGCCCGAAGCTGTCAGCACGGTCTGACGTCGTCCGTTCTAAATGCCGGTAATCCTATAATTTTCGTTCACACACAGCGCTTACCGGTAAATTACTGGTAATCTTACAACCTGTCTTACTGGTAAATTGGGAGCACTGATTTACCGGAAAGGTTCTGTTCACACATGATCTGTTAACTGCAATTTACCAGTAAATTACCAGTAAAGACTGTATGTGTGAAAGGGACTATTGTCACGTATTGGTTTCTCAGCTGTTTTGTCCTAATTTCTTACCATTGTCACTTCGGTTTAAGGTTAGATTTACATAAAATGACATCCCTACCCAAACCCAACTCTAACCTTAACGCCAGGCGACAATGGTTTAAAATTGAGAAAATATAAATAAAAAAAAAATAAAAAAATTGTATAAACCAATACTTAAAGTGACATCCTAACCTGAACACCAAATCTAACCCTACTGTACATCGAAGCGAAAATGGTTTGAAAATAGGAAAAAGCGGTTGAGTGGCCAATGTGTGACAGTGACAAATAAACAGAGATTTGTTATACGAGCACGGAAAACTTGGAAATTCATTACATTATCATGAAAATAAATCCCAAAATTACGTGACTATAGACGGTTTCAGCAGTAACAACATAAACAAGCGGCTGTCGTGGTCCGCACGTAACTTTCGGTAAACTTCACTAATAATAAATAACAACAACAACGTTCTTTAAACGTAGTTTATTTATATAACAAGCAAAAAAACAACACACAGATTACCTAGGAAACCAAAACATTTGTTATTTTCAACGACGCATTTGTTCAAGAGATCAGTTTAGCAACTAGTCAGACCACGAAACAAACAAAAACCTGAAGTAAAGTTCAGATCCAGATGTGTATCGCGTCAGTGCACGTGCGTCCGATGAAACCGTCTATAGGTACATAATTTTGTGAGACTGTGTAGGATTAGTAACGTTTAAACCTTACCAGTGAGCCTTTGGTTATTGTTAGCCTGGAAACATTGGATGAGAGATGGAGAGACTCCAAATGTGGTTAACCTATAATCAAAACCTATGTGATTTTATATGACGATAAACAACACCCCCTGACTTACATCAACAGATTTCTGCTGGATCAGATAAAATCATTGTGGAAGCCGGCTACTTTTTAAAAACAGTTGATTTTTGGAAATTTTGTTTAATTTTTTTTCAATAATGTCTTCCAGACCCTTTGAGCCTTTCATGGTTTGCAAAACATGTGTGCACACGTTAGTGCTCTTTAAACGATAAACCCCAAAATAATAAATAGTTATGCAGATCAGTTATTCATTACATTTATGCATTTGAAAGATGCTTTATTAAAAGTGACTTACATTGCATTCAATCTATCCATTTTTCTTGGGATCGAACCCGTAACCTTTGCATGGCTCATGCAATGCTTTACCAGAAACACATTATTATCCCGAAAAGAAAAGAAGTCAATGCAGAATTGTCAAATATTTTGTTTGTGACCGTCATTAATCATTTCAACGAGTGCATTAAAATAATTAGTTGTTTTTACCCCAAACTGCTAAGCAATAATTTTCCATATTTTTTTCCTGCATATGCCCATTAAAAAGAAAAACGGCTCTGTTTAGCTAAAGGAATATCTTCATCCCTGATTTTGGTACTTTCCAAATAAATCCCAGTATCTGGAAAATCCATTTGTCATTAATAATCTCGAGAATCTAGATCGCATTTGGCCTTTCAACTCCGAATGAACTTCGTTTTAATCGAGGTTAAAATGTGAAGTTTTCCTCCGTTGGATGCTGGACTGAGATAGGAACAGTAAATATTAAAACCAAAAGTAATGCCAAAAGTACTAACAAGCTTGTTTTTTGTGTCCACAGCCATCATAGAGACAGGACATTGATGTTAAATCATACACATCTCTCTATGATCGACAGTAAATGACTTAGTTGTCACAGGCACGTCTTGGGCAAACACATTCAGATGTGTCTCGATGACCTCATGGTTGAGATGGAAAGATTTGCGTCTTTGCTCTCACAAGCCATCTGCTATTTGCTTTCTTAGTTCATTGATTGAACTGCGAGATATGCCTGTTAAACGTTTAATCCCTGGCCTTTGCTTGTGTAGAGAAATTCACGAGTTTATAACAGATCTCGCCTCTGAATCTGTTACAACAGAATAATTTTTTAAACGTTATCTTTTGGTATTTTATTTGTATATACTTAAAAGGATTGGTATACATGAGACCCTGGACAACAAAACCAGTCATTGAAATTAAGATTAAAACGTCATATGAATGCTAAATAAACAAACTTTGTATTGATGTACAGTATATGGTTTGTTAGGATAGGACAACATTTGGCCAAGATACAACTATTTGAAAATTTGGAATTTTGGTTTTATGGTCAAAGGTCACATATATTTTTATTATAAGAGTTATATTGTTTTATTGCAGTTAATCTGAGATTAGCATTTGTTGGTGTGGCGTTAAAGGAATAGTTTACTAATAATATTAAAATTAGTCCACTATTCACTCACCTTAAAGGCATCCTAGCTTTATATGACTTTCTTCAGCTGAACAAATCTTATGTTTTAAGTTGTAATTATATAAGTAAAAATATTACTCTTCCGCCAAACAAAGTAGTTCCTCAGAATCAAGTGTGCAACAGAGTTCACAACCAACACAGACGCAGCAAAGACACAATGAAAATATGATTTAAGACTGTGATGTTTATTTTCATAAATCAACATTCATCTAATTTATACATTAACATTTATATTGTGCAACTTTTGAAGTGATGATCAAATATGTTTGGAATCATGCTTAACTCTTTCCCCGTCAGCATTTTTTTAAGGTGCCACCCAGTTTTAGTTTAATGCCTTCTGATCTTCTTTAAATAAACATAAAATATCAAAAGAAAGAACAGATGTCCGCTTAAAAAAAAAACTTGTTTTATCCTACCTTCATTTGTTCTCTTATTTGTTCTCTCAATTTTCAGTTAAAAGCTGAGATAATTTCAGTTTTGTGAAGAACTTTTGTAAGAGATCAGATTCATGACGCTATCTGTAAGATCGCGCTATTTAATGTGCACATCCGGTGTACGATACCACTGAGTTTTCCCAGATGTACGACCCCTTTTACATTTTTGGAGAACTAATTCTTAGAAAATAAAATAAATAAATAGCCATTTTTTACAAGAGGTAGGCCAATCACTCAGTTTTGCCGATTAATCGGCACTGATAGTCCTGATTAATCGGCAAAAATCCATGCCGATATAGTTTTCCTGTGTCCCATTGCTTCATTATAAAAATATTCTGCTGACTATATGCTGCATTAGCAGAGAAACAGCAGCAGAAACCTTAGTTTGTCTTCAAGGCTGACAGGACAATCATTTTTATCCAATATCAATTTTAAAAACTATCGGTCGATTAATCGTTTATCGGCAAGTGCGGACCAATCTAGTTATCGGTAAAATCCACTGTCGGTCGACCTCTACCTATATGTTTTTCTACCACACACACACACACATATATATATATATATATATATATATATATATATATATATATATATATATATATATATATATATATATATATATATATCTGTTTTTGTAATAAAGGTTGTTGTTGTTATGTATTGTTCAGACTGGGTCAGTGTTTGCCTTTAAGCTGGCATGTGCATTTGTGTTTTACATGTTAAGATTAGGTTTGGATTGCATATACTCATAAATAGAAACTTATCTGACATCTTGAATGGATCCTGAAAAATTTAACCCATGCATAGGGTTATACACAGATGTAGTTGCTGACAAAAGCAGGGTTAAATGTCTAAGACCTTCTGGACAAATGTGGTACGTCAGCAGACTCAGGAAGGAATTACAAGCCTTGCAGATGCTGCACATTCCCTTGCTAAAAACTGTGGGAAATGTAGAATTCATCTAGATCCAGTTTGACTTTGTTCATTTCTCAGTCGAATGGGTTTCATATTATCCTTATACTGAGAAATATTTGACAAAACAAATACAAACTTTCAAGGTTAGTTCCATTTTTAAATAGCTCAATTCAGGCCTGGTATTTAATTAAACATAATGACTAGCAGAAATAAATGTAAGAATCGTATCATTCTGGTCTGTTGTATACTTTGAGCTGGTTCAGGTTGCTGATGCATGCTGGGATATGATGAAAGGGTATTATTATGATGATGAATGTGCAGAGCTGCAAGCCACGCACGTTAGTGAAGGAGATTAGCTTGTGTTTTTCTAGCATTAGTGGTCAAATTCAGATTCAGGTCCAGTCCAATAGATATCACGGATTTCATTTAAAACCCATTGCAAGTGTAACTCATTTATTATGGGTGCAACTGGGGTCAAGTCCTTGTTTCAACTAACCACGTTCCATCGACTGATAGTTGGCTGTCAAAACCATGCTTGTATTTTGTAACAGCTTATCATTTCACACACTGGTCCTTTTATTTGAGTTACTGTGCTCAAGGATTTCAAATAATAAAAGAAAAGTGCATTTCCAAATGCAGCCACTAGAGGTCATTGTGGCATCTGCAGGCACCTAAACCATAAACCTCCATTCATGGCCTAGAAGACACATACCACTGAACAAAGACAGCCAGTCTTACCATGTATTGTTAGTCCGGAGTCGATCTTATGAAGCCAAGTAAAATCTCATAAAAATATATGAGAGCGACGAATGGGCTTAACTTAAAAATGAGGCACTTCTAGCCAGCCCGTACATGCGAAACCAGTCGCCCTCGATAGCGTCGTCTAAATTCCCTGCCGAATATTCCACTGGAAGTGATCACTTCAATCTAGCCAGGCACACAGCTGGTATTACGCACGTACAGCGGCATTAAATCCACGCTGGTCCTCTGGCAGGCCTGAAAACATTCCTTCGCCTGCTGCACACACGTGAGCTTTGTTTTTGCCTTAAATCTAGACGTGCATTTACAATATGCGAGACATTTATTGCTCCTGTGTTTATACGACAGGAAACAAGCTTGCTGACATGTCAACAGAAAGATGTGTTTTTCCCAAGATAAGGTAATTTTGACTTCTGTTTTTATTATAGACTGAGTTACAGCGCTCGCACGCTGAGTTGGCCGACGATTTGAAAGTCTGTTTGTTATGATGTACGATTTCACGATACAAGGAACTCCATAAAGAACGTGAAAAAGTTTATTCCCTTTCTATAAAAATCATATATTTCATTTATACTAAAAATATAAGCCCTCATGTTGTTTCAAACCTTCTTCCGAATGTTTGTAACCAAGCACATCTGGGGCACCATTGACATCCATAGTATTTTTTTCCTAAAGGTGCTCCAAATATATTCCTTTGTGTTCATCAGAAAAAAGAAATTCATACAGGTTTAGAACAACATGAGGATGAGTACATGATGACAGAATTTTCATTTTAAAGTGAACTATCCCTTTAATTCGTATAATATCCACCCAAATAGTTCTTCTTGCTGTAGCTGCGTTCACACCAAACACAAATAGAGCGTCAAATTTGCGTATACCGCGTCTAGTTGGCTGCTTGAACATTTTGAATGCATTCGCGCGTCTAGAGCGAAATTGACGCACGTTTAAGGCAAAATGCCCTTCTTGTGGGAGGGGCAAGGAGTGACTCTGGGCGGGCCTGCTGCCAGCAAGCAGGCTCCTGATTTGTTAATGCGGCGCGAATTGACGGCAAAGTTCGCGCAAACTGATTGCACGAATGAGGCGAATTTGCGTGTAACGCGGCGCAAATGAGGTGTTTAACGCGGCTCGGTAGACACACAAATTCGCCTCATTCGCGCGTCCAGTTTGGGCAAATGACGCAAATTGATGCAAAACTGGATGCGCGAATGAGGCGAATTCGCCTCTACTGTGTCTAGTTTGGCGCTTGAACATTTTGAATGCATTCATGCTATCTATAGAGCAAAATTGACACACGTTTAATGCAAACTCCACTTCTTGTGGGAGGGGCAAGGAATGACTCCGGGCGGGTCTGCTGCCACAGCAGCAAGCAGACTCCTGATTGGTTAACGCAGCGTGAATTGATGATAAAGTTAAAATTTTTCAAATCGGGCATCAGACGCGAATTTGCGTCAATTTGCATCAGTCACGCAAACTGGACGCAAATTCGCCTCATTCGCGCGTCCTACTGCACGTCCATACCGTGTCTAGTTTGGCGCTTGAACATTTTGAATGCATTCATGCGCATCTAGAGCGAAATTGACACACGTTTGATGCGAAATCCACTTCTTGTGGGAGGGGCAAGGAATGACTCCGGGCGGGTGCACTGCCACAGCAGCAAGCAGACTCCTGATTTTCGAATTTGCATCAATTTGCGTCAGTCGCGCAAACTGATTGCACGAATGAGACGAATTTGCGTGTACCGCGGCGCAAATGAGGTGTTTAACGTGGCTCGGTAGACACACAAATTCGCCTCATTCGCGCGTCCAGTTTGGGCGAATGACGCAAATTGATGCGAAACTGGATGCGCAAATGAGGCGAATTCGCCTCTACTGTGTCTAGTTTGGCGCTTGAACATTTTGAATGCATTCATGCGCATCTATAGAGCAAAATTGACACACGTTTGATGCAAACTTCACTTCTTGTGGGAGGGGCAAGGAATGACTCCGGGCAGGTCTGCTGCCACAGCAGCAAGCAGACTCCTGATTTCCGAATTTGCGTCAATTTGCGTCAGTCGCGCAAACTGGACGCATGAATGAGGCGAATTTGCGTCTACCGTGGCGCAAATGAGGCGTTTAACGCAGCTGGGAAAAGCAAATTCGCCTCATTCGCGCGTCCTACTGCACGTCCATACTGTGTCTAGTTTGGCGCTTGAACATTTTGAATGCATTCATGCGCGTCTAGAGTGAAATTGACACACGTTTGATGCAAAATCCACTTCTTGTGGGAGGGGCAAGGAATGACTCCGGGCGGGTCTGCTGCCACAGCAGCAAGCAGACTCCTGATTTCCGAATTTGCGTCAATTTGCTCCTGATTGGTTAACGTGGCGCGAATTGACGGCAAAGTTTAATTTGTTCAAATCGGGCATCAGACGCGAATTTAATTTAAGAATTTTTAGATATTTTTACTGAAAACAAGACAAAAATACTACATTTTTTCTTGAAAATCCTTTTTTGCCGTGTATACAACTAATTGAAATGTTGTCCCTTTTGGGGTACAATATTATACCCTAAGGACCTATTTTGTACCTTAAGGAACAATTTTACATTTTATGGGTACAAAACAGCCTGTACAAGGCACACATACTAATAAAATGCATAGCTTAAATGCACTATAAGTCGCTTTGGATGAAAGCATCTGCCAAATGCATACAAGTAAATGTATAATTTATTCACTTTATTTATTCAGTGATATAATGTCACGCTATCACGCTCATTATGAAAACCAGTAAATAGTTTTGCATGATAGGCTGCTCGCATGCGAGGCCTAAACGCGAGGCTGCAGAAAAGCCCTGAAGTCATTTGTTTTACTACTCCACGAGGAATGCTTTTCAGGAAGACAGCGGTTTCAGGAGGAAAGGCTGTTGAGTGAACACTTGAAGGTGTTTTGCCAACAACTTGTAGCAAAGGCAGGAGAATAAAGCACTTGAGACCAAACATTTGGACAGCTTATAAGTACACGCTATCCATCGTAGGAACGGGTGACAGGGAGGCGCTTTAAAAATCACGAGGTGAATCCTCTTGTTGCTTCCCAGTTACACTGTCAAATGTTTTGTTACATACCAGACAATTAGACTAAACATTTTGAGTCAGGACGAGTATACAAACCAGTTTGTATTAAGTGACATTTCTCCTCATCGGCTTGCTTATTATCTGTAGAGTCGACTGTATTTACCATATCAAATGTAAACCGATAGGGCTGGATTACGGTGTCCTTTTTTGGATGATGTTGTACTGTAGTGGTTTTGAGGTAATGTCCCATGATGCACTGGGGTTCGAAGCACATTGTTTCCACTTTGCTTTGTTTCTTTCCTAATTCTTTTTTTTTGCATAGATTCATCATTTACATTTATGCATTTGGCCAAAACGACTAATAGTGCATTTGTTCTATACATTTTATTAGTATGTGGGGACCTTGCGCTGAAAAAGGGATAAGAGCTGTCACTGGGACGGTACCCTTTAAAAGAATCGGATATGTATGTTTGAGGTACCAATATTTACACCGCAGCTATTATTTTTGATAGTGTGTGAATCTATGGAAGTTTTTTTCAGCCACTTTAAAATTAATTAATTAAATGATAAAATAAAAAGGCAAAATATGTCCCAAATTTTTTGGTCGCTGTGTTTGTCTGCAGTTCGTTTGACTGACGCTTCACCGGATCTGATTTTACTGCACATACATAATAGCGGACCAGCCACTTAGTGTTGGTTTCTCCTTTGAAATGTAATGGTGCATTCTTTCGCGCCCCCCCCAGAGAACATTTATGACAAAAAACTGTTCTAAAACTTAACATTTTAATTAAACAAAACATGAAATTATACAAAGTAGTGCTATTAATTAGTAGCCTAAGCTAATGATAAATGAATGTATTTTATAAAATGTCATAAAACTGGGGCCCCCTTGGCACCATCTTGCGGCCCCCCCTAGGGGCCCCGGCCCCCAGTTTAAGAACCACTGCAGTAGCCTATATGTACAGATGTGAAGCTACGATTCATCCAAACAGTTGCTAGGTTCGTCTAAATGGGTCTAAAAGTTGCTAAATGTAGCAATAAAGTCGCTAAGTTGGCAACACAGCTAATCCATATTACTTGAGCAAGTAAACCCCACCCACTGATTAACATAGAATTTGCATAGAAGTTGAAAATGAAAACCAATAAATAAAAGGGAACATAAAATTAAAACTGAACTTTACAATGTAATTTTGTCACTATTATTGCTTGGGCATGAAGAGGAAGCCTTTAAAAAAATTTTTTTACAGATTCCTTTTCAAGTTTGCCTTTTAATTTTATTATTGGTAGTTTTGCGTGAAAACTAAATGTCAAATCATCAATTTCCTTTTTTCTTTTTCAATTTGGCAGGAAAGATGCATTATAACCTTGAAAATAAAAATTTTGGGACATATTTTGCTATTTTTTATTTTATCATTTAATTAATTAATTTTAAATCGGCTGAAAAAACATACCATAAAAATCGAACCCATGACCTGCTAACAGCTGAGCTACAGAAACAGCATTTTAATTTTTATGCGTAACATTATCAGTTTAATATGTAATAGTTATAATTTTGCCTTTTGTTGGCATTATGCACTCAAAAAAATGATTCATTGGATTAACTCAATAAAAATATGAATGTGTACCCCTAACTCATAAAAAATGTGTACCCCTAACTCATAAAAAACACTTAATTAAAAAATTACTCTCCAAAAGCAGTTGCATGCAAAGCATGCTGGGAAATTCTTTTTCCAGAACCCAAACTCACACTAATTGTGTTAACGCAATTAAAACGAAATCAATAAATTATAGTACATATTCATTTTGTGTTAGACTAATTAAATATATATATACTTATTGCTCTTAATGTTTTTTTTTTTTAATTAATTGAACACAATTTTATTGAGTCATTTCTAAGAAGGGCTTGAATCATTTTTTTGAGTGTGGAATTCACCCTTTAAATTAATTTTTAATAACTTGATTAATTTACTATTGTGCAATAAATAGCTTTCGTACTGTTACGTTAAATAACAAGCCCGAACTTAATGTAATGTGGTGCATAGATCTTAAAACAATAAAATTGTACATGCAGACATGAGTTCTTATTCCCATTTAACTCTTTCCTCGCCATTGACGAGTTATCTCGTCAATTAAGAGAAAACATTTGCATGAAAAAAATGTGTTCCTGATTTTTTTATGTTAATTTGCAATACCGCAAATATCCACTATATATTTATATATCTTACCCAATTGATAAAAAACTGAAGCAAAAATTTTTTTATTATTTTTACACCATGTATTTTGATAATCGTGCGGAATCTGATCTCTAACAAAATTCCTTCACAAAAATGAAAATTATCTAAGCTATTTCTTGAAAAACATTTTCCTGTTTTGTTTGTTTGAAAGCAGAGGGTCTGTTCTTTCATTTGATATACAGTATTTATATGTTCATAGAAGAAAATTTTCCTGGAAGGCATTTTAAAACTTTTGTAAAATTAAAAAAATGCTGGCGGGCAACTTTAAAAAAAAATGGCTGGCGGGGAATGAGTTAAAAAAACAAAAATAGCAATAAATAAACGAAACGCATTGTATAAGCAAATTACAGTATCCTAGTTTTATTTTTGAAAGCATCCACCTCTGTACATTTTTACAAACTGAGAAACAAGTAAAAAACCTCATGTACTGTAATTAACAGCATGTCATGGATACGCTACATAAAACATACATTAAAATGATCTTGCATCTGTTTATTGTCACAATAACATAAATCAAACATTATTATCCTATTATCACAGCCGGAGGATGAACCCATATTCCCAACCGTTTCCCTGCATCTGGCCACCATACAAATCAATCCAAACTCACTGTCTGCATCCAGCTCTGAGTTTTCAAAAGGAAACAGATTGTGATTTCTTCTGCTAAGGAAGCTGTATAACTTCATAGGAGCTTCTTCGTCACCGGTAGCCCACCCCATGCACGCTGGCCAGGATGGGCTTTGTTTATCATAAATCTCCCAGTCTGCAGCATAGGAAACCTTCCGGGATTGACGGATATGAGAAGAACGGTGCGGTGTGTACACTGGCAAACGATTGAACGAGTACTTGTGCTGTATGTGTCGGGAGTATTTGTGGAGCAGTCTGATGTTCTCATGGATTCGGAATTTTTAAATAAACTTTTCTGGCGACAGAGTCGGTGAGCCAATAGAGATGAGGAAAGGACGGGTTACGATATGTCACCAAAGATATGTGAGACTTTTCAAGTCTGTCAGTGATGTGGCTGGAGGTTTGATTCGACCAGACTGTGACCCTTTATATACGTAGTCGCTTTTTTTGGTCATCTTTGTGATATTTTGTCAGTTGCCAATGCAAACTGATCTACTGTTCTTGTAGCTGAAATGGTAGAGAATTGCTTGCCTTGCAACACCAAGTTATACTGTAAAAAACTTGAAAAAAATAAGTTACCTGGTTGCAGAGTAAATTCAACTGAAAATATTAGTTGAGATACTATTTTTACTCAACTTTTTTGAGTCAACTAATATTTTTAAGTAAAATTAACTTAAAATTTTAAGGCAACCAGGTAACTTACTTTTTTAAGTTAACCCAACAAATCATTTTTGACTGGGTTTAAGTCCCAGGATGTACAAACTGAGAAATGTGTCAAAATTCAGACAAATCAGGCACATTGTAAAATACTGTCACAATAATATAGATCAAACATTATTATTGTACATAACATATAAATTGTCATCGTAGGTGCATGTCCACTGTGAGAGACATAATCTAAAATAAAATCCAGAAATCACAAATGTATGATTTTTTTAATTATTTATTTGTATGATACAGCTGCAAATAAGTATTTGAACACCTAGCCTTTGTTTGCAATTACAAAGGTCAAACGTTTCCTGTAGTTTTTCACCAGGTTTGCACACACTGCAGGAGGGATTTTGGCCCACTCCTCCACACATATCTTTTCTAGATCAGTCAGGTTTCTGGCCTGTCGCTGAGAAACACAGAGTTTGAGCCTCTCCAAAGACTTTCTATTGGGTTTAGGTCTGGAGACTGGCTAGGCCACACCAGAACCTTGATATGCTTCTTACAGAGCCACTCCTTGGTTATCCTGGCTGTGTGCTTTGGGTCATTGTCATGTTGGAAGACCCAGCCTCAATCCATCTTCAAAGCTCTAACTGAGGAAAGGAGGTTGTTCCCAAAATCTCGCAATGCATGGCCCCGGTCATCCTCTACTTAATACAGTGCAGTCGCCCTGTCCCATGTGCAGAAAAACACCCCCAAAGCATGATACTACCACCCCCATGCTTCACAGTAGGGATGGTGTTCTAGTGATGGTACTCATCATTCTTCTTCCTCCAAACATGTTTAGTGGAATTATGACTAAAAAGTTCTATTTTGGTCTCATCTGACCACATGACTTTCTCTCATTACTCCCCTGGATCATCCAAATGGTCATTGGCAAATTTAAGACGGGCCTGGACATGTGCTGCTTTAAGCAGGGGAACTTTCGTCCCATGCATGATTTCAAACCATGACGTCTTAGTGTATTACCAACAGTAACCTTGGAAACGGTGGTCCCAGGTCATTGACCAGCTCCTCCCGTGTAGTTCTGGGCTGATTTCTCACCTTTCTTCGGATCATTGAGACCCCATGAGGTGAGATCTTGCATGGAGCCCAAAGTCAGAGAGAGATCTACAGTCATGTTTAGCTTCTTCCATTTTCAAATGATTGCTCCAACAGTGGATCTTTTTTCACCAAGCTGCTTGGCAATTTCCCCATAGCCCTTTCTCTGGTGTCTTTGGGCAGCTCTTTGGTCTTGGCCATGGATTCTTACTGATTGTATGGGATGGACAGGTGTCTTTATGCAGCTAACGACCTCAAACAAGTGCATCTAATTTAGGATAATAAATGGAGTGGAGGTGGACATTTTAAAGGCAGACTAACAGGTCTTTGAGGGTCAGAATTCTAGCTAATAGACAGGTGTTCAAATACTTATTTCTGCTGTATCATACAAATAAATAATTAAAAAATCATATATTGTGATTTCTGGATTTTTTTTAGATTATGTCTCTCACAGTGGACATGCACCTACCATGACAATTTCAGACCCCTCCATGATTTCTAAGTGGGAGAACTTGCAAAATAGCAGGGTGTTCAAATACTTATTTTCCTCACATATATATATATATATAAAACCACATTTCATAACTGCACAACACGGGAATATGACAGAACTTTGGTTCGGTATCAAAGCGACATCTGTTAGGACCATTCAACAAAAGCAATTACTGCAGAGGCTAATACCGAACAGAAGTTAACAAAGTGACATTCATAAAAACCATCTAGCGTCTTGCATGAGACAGACGCGCGACACGCTGTCAGGCATTGGCGTCGGTGTGATGCAAACGCGCGAGAAGAAATAATTGCTAGCATTTTCTCAAATTTTATTAGTTAGTTGTGGCAGCTTGTGGGTGAGGGTATCTGTGTGAGAAATGCTAAGCATGTGTTTGTATTTGAAATTGCCTGTGAATGTAGTGAGACATTCCTGTGGCTCGTAAATGTGCTGAACTTTCACATTTTGCAACTGATGCAAGCAATACAGGTTTGCAGGTTTATTTGATTTGGTCTGTTTAAGGTGTTGCTAGGTTGTCTTGTGTTTTTTGGAGGGGGTTAGGGGTCATTTGCAGGGAAAGGCCTGTAATGTATAGCTCTTGTTAAGTGCAGTAAAACAACCTTCTGATCGTATATTGGGTTGGATTCATATCTCAAATGTGTATTTTGTATGCTTTGTAGCACCAAAATGAATAAATAAATTTTTAAAGGGCACCTATTATGCCCATTTTCACAAGATGTAATATCAATCTTAGGTGTGCCCAGACTATATCTGTGAAGTTTCAGCTCAAAATACCCCACAGTTCATTTATAAAATGCCCCTATTTGGGTGGGAGCAAAAATGTGCTGTTGAGCAAAAATGAGCTACTGCTTCTAACTTACACTCAAAATAGATTTCTGTGAACACAGTCTGAGACAATATATCACTATTGAGAAATGGCAGACAGTGTACAACTCACTGAGGGTAGAGATTATAATACTGCAGGACTGTCAGAAGTGACAGTGGGCAGGGCTTTATCAGTGTGACATCACATTGATAAGAAAATCAAAACGGCATGTCTAACGAGACTGCTTTGGTTTAATAATGATTAAAAACAAGGACCGGGTGGATTTTTTCATTGTTCTGCCAACATACACATTGTAAAAGTGGATTTTGCATAATAGGTGCCCTTTAATATGCGCATATTAAGCTTGATAAACTTTACTGTAGCTGATTCTTATTAATTACTGCAGTTCCATTACAAGTGCTTATGTAAGCATGTAGGCATTTCGACTGTAGAAATACCCGCCAAAAAATCACTCTAGTGTCTTCCAGGCCAGATCTTGCCCTCGGTGGTCTTACATTGCTTGTCCATTATCATTGTGAGAACAGAGAATGAGAATTTATGATTGTCTGTACAACCGTGTTTGATTTCAGGACTTTTGGCCAGACAGACATCAAATGAACAGACAGTGACTCAGAAGCCATTCAACTCACGGGGCTCGACACCAAACACCTCTGAATATTCGTTTAATTTAAGCAAACAAGAGGCTCCGGTCCAAATAACCGCACATTGCCACTGCTTCCAGACCACAACGAAATCAGATACTAGCTACATGCGCTAGCCAAACAAATGAGAGGCATTTAATAGAGAAATGCCTGATGCCATGGTAGTCTGGTTTAAATCATGTAGTTTTCGCATGACAGCAATGTTCCCATGACATTAGTCACGAGATATTTCCAAAGCATACAGCTGGGTCTTAAGTTTTGCTAAGCGCATCTCTGAAGTCTCTTTCAGGGCTGTATATGAGTAAAAACCTGTAGATATTTCATCCTTGACAGGTCGAAATGATTATTATGATAGTTTGAACCAATGCATGCTTAGGAAATTTATCATGGTGGTCACTTTTGCTTGGAAGCTTCTAGATTTGCTCATTAAATTGGCATCACTGAGCCAAAATTAGGCCTGTTTTTCCAAAATTCAACAAAACATGCATTTTCCTAAGCCCTGGCACTAATGGTCCCTTTGATTTTCGCTTTGCTGAACAAAACTAGAAACTGATCCTAGACCAGCAGTTACGGGCAGCGTTATTCTGGAAAAGCAATTATCATCCAATATCGGTATCTAAATATAGTCATAAATACACACATCATTTACTGCAAAAAACGACTTTCTTACTTAGTATTTTTGTCTTGTTTTCAGTAAAAATATCTAAAAATTCTTAAATTAAGTTGCTTTTTCTTGAAGAGCAAAATGACCCAAGAAAATAAGTCTAGTTTATAGACCAAAAATATCAAATTTAAGTAATTTTGTGCATAAAACAAGCAAAAAATCTGCCAATGGGGTAAGCAAAAAAATCTTGAACACTTTTCTTAAACACTAAATTCAAGAATAATGTGCTCACCACATTGGCAGATTTTTTAGCTTGTTTAATGCACAAAATCACGTAAATTTGATATTTTCTTATTTTCTTGAGTCATTTTGGTCATCAAGAAAATGCATCTTAATTTAAGAATTTTTAGACATCTTCACTGAAAACAAGACAAACACACCAAGAATTTTTTTTCCTGAAAATAATTTTTTGCAGTGTGTAACTAGAAATGCACCGATATATCGGCCAATGATCTGTATTGGTCGATAAAAAAAATTTCTCACACCTTTAAAGGAATATTCCACTTTCATAAAAAATCTCGAAATCTACTTATCCCCATGTCATCCAAAATGCTGATGTCTTTCTTTGTTCAGTCGAGAAGAAATTGGGTTTTTTGAGGAAAACAATCCAGTATTTTTATCAATTTAACAGACTTAATTTGACCTAAACAGTTTTAACACAGTCATTTTCAGCAGAGAAAATAAAAAATATGCACTTTTAAACCACAACTTCTCGTCTTGCGCTAGCCGTGTGACACACCAGCGCGACCTTACGTATTGCTTAAGCACATTGAAAGGTCATGTATCCGAAACTACCGCCCCAGTGTTTACAAGTGTGGAAAAAGAGGACCGTTCAGACATTGTTGTATGTGAAATTATAATAATTAATGTCTTCGTGTCGGTTAAAGGAACGGTATATAAGAAATGTATATAAATTAATCATAAAATGGCCCTGATATGTCACTAGACATTAAGAAATCATTTTCATTTCAAATACTTATATCACTGACAGCAGTGGTCCGGCCAGGATATTGTCATTTAAAAAGTGTTGCAGCCCTCAACTGATGTTTATGTTGTCATGTTGTGTATTGGCCACCAGTTGTGCGATTGCATTACCAGTTTTAGCCACAAGTTTTGTGATTGCAATACCAGTTTTGGCCACAATCCTACATACTGTTCCTTTAAGTGTTTAAAATGGTCCGCAAATGTGCATTTCACCTATATGATGCGTGACCTTTCGACGTGATTACGTAATACATATCGAAAATGCTAGATAAGACCTTAGTGCATCGTTTTGGATCATTTAGAGCCCTTTGAAGCTGCGTTGAAACTGCAATTTTAAACTGCATTGAAACTGTAAACGGTTGGGGTCCAGTAAAGTCTATTAAATTGAGAAAAATCATGAAATATTTTCCTCAAAAATCTTAATTTCTTCTCAATTAAAGAAAGAAAGACAAACATCTTGGATGACATGGGGGTGAGTAAATCATCGGTATTTTATTTTTCTATAAGTGGAATATTTCTTTAAAAACAACCCGATATATCCTGTTAATCAAAAGAGAACAGGAAAATGTAATAATTTTGAGCTCAGTGTATAGAAAATGTAAGGAAACATTACTAGTTCATGTTTAGTGTTCAATATGGTCATTATATGAAAGAAGAACATTCAGAAAATTGAATCTTCAGAATTTGGTTAATGCTACTACTAAACTATCTGTATCGGCAGATATCAGTTTAAATAATCGGCTATTGGTAAAAGTGGGAAAATGTAATATCTACTTATTATAGCATCTCTACTTATGACTAATATCTCAAAGTTTTTTATAATAATAAGCGTAAGTGCCATGGAGCAGCTGGTTTAGTCAGCCATGACAACTCTTAACCAAAGTCCCTTCAGGGAAGTCGTGCCACTAGGCGGCCATGTTTGCAACATTCATGCAAGACTATCTACTTGCTAAAATCAAAATTAAACAACATATTTCTGACCAACAATTAAACATGACATCAACTGTACCACAACTTTTGTGTCTTAAGCTTTTTTGAAGTCGTTTCAGCTACTGTGCATGTGCACAGGTTGGCAAGTGGTGCAAAATTGGTGCTAAACAGCACCATAAGCTCGAAATCAAAGGTGGAATCATTTTTAGTGCTATAAAGCACCTCTATAGCACCACACATGGTTCTACGTAGAACAATATGGTTCTACACAGGTACTACATAGGTGCTATATGGCACTTAAAATGGTTCCCATATGATTACGGGCCAGTGAACCACTTTTAGTCCTATTTAGCTCCTCCCCCAGAGAATCATCAGACTATCGATTAATGATTGGTTCTTTGAACTGGAAGGTGGGACTTCTGTCACCAGAACGGCCATATTGAGCATTGCATTGTTCTTTATTCATAGTAAAAGGAGTGCTCAGTTTTATCTAATATTTTGACTTCGCTTAAGCATCAGTTTGACAGTTTGGATCTGAACCACCCAAAGCAGACTGCCTGGCAGGTAGTGGTCTGTTAAAAATGTCTGTTAAGACATCAAATAGGCGTTGAGTACGCAGCCAGGTCCAGCATCTTTTGATGGATCGTCTGGTTAGCATTTTCCTCACATCAGCCAAGCGGTTCTCCTGATTTATGTCCTCAGGGCAATATTATGTTGACCCTGGGACAACATTTCAATCAACCAATCAGATTTCAAAAAATAAGTTCATTTTAAGTTTAAGCTTACAACCAGGAATAGCTGCTCTAGGCCATTATTTTCACTTATTATTTCCCTGTGATTTTAGGGTTTGGTAGCTAGGGTTTGGGTTTTATTTACAAAAATGTTGTCTTTGGGTCAACACAGTATGTTGCCCTGAGGACATCTCTCACTTGGCGAAATCAGGTTAATGCTCAGCCAAGCTGCAGATCTTTGGCCAGTATTGTACTTTGTTGTCGAGTTGCCTTTTAAATAGTCTGTTAAGTGGCCAGAACGGTTTCTGAGAATATTAACAGATGTTGGGTTTTATGTGTTACACAAAGAGCTTCAGAGTTTATCCTCAAATATAATAACAATCAGTTTTATCAAATTGTCAGAACTGGATCACTTTCTCATCTCCCGTCAGCTGACTTTGCAGTGTTGTGCTCTTGTAACAACACCTGTGTTGACTTTCCACCATTAAACTGCCACTCTGTCTCAAAAATAAAGACCTGGAGGAGAGTACGTGTCGGTAATAGACTCATCACAACCCATGCGGTTTGCCGTGAGCCAGGCCATTTCTCTCCAGCTCAAAAAGCTGATTTGGGACGACGTCCTCCAGCTCATTTTTCATTTCTTCTCACCTTCAGCAACTGTGGCTGACATTGACGTGCACTCCTGCTGTTCCCATCTGGCTTTTACATTAAACTTTGTGACTTAAAGAGCCAGCAGGTGCTATAAATCGACTGCAAATGTTTCTACATTTCTCAAAATGTCTTCCTTTGAGATCATCAGAACAAGAGAAATGTAACTAGGCAAATATGAGAAAAGTTCATATAAACAATTTGATCTAATTATAAACGGTCTATTTAAAGGATTAGTCCATTAACTTAAAAAAATCTAGATAATTTACTCACCAGCATGTCATCCAAAATGTTCAGGTCTTTCTTTGTTCAAGTCGAGAAGAAATTATGTTTTTTGAAGAAAACATTCCAGGATTTTTTCATTTTAATGGACCCCAAAACTTAACAGTTCCAATGCAGTTAAAAATTGCAGCCTCAAAGGACCCCAAACGATCCCAAACGAGGCATAAGGGTCTTATCTAGCAAAACTATTGTAATTTTTGGCAAGAAAAATAAAAAATATGCACTTTTAAACCACAACTTCTCTTCTTCCTCCGGCTGTGTGACGGTGACGTATGGTGACCATACGTGCCATTCTTCCCGGACGCGTCCTGGCCAGGATTTTGGTATGTCTTCTGGAAGTCGTATTTGTTGACCGCATATGCCATTCAGTTAAAAACATAATACAATCGTAGTTTCATTCTTACCTTAAAATGTAACGATTGATTTTCTGTAATAAAAATAATAACCCTCTATGACGTATGCGGTCGACAAATACAACTTTCGGAAGACGAACCTGAAACCCTGGCCAAGACGCGTCACCCTATGTGACGTGCCAGCGCAACCTCACGTAATTGCGTAATGACGTAGAAAGGTCACGTGTTACATATATAAAACGCACATTTGCGGATCATTGTAAACAATAAACTGACACAAAGACATAAATTAGTATCATTCGACATACAACAACGTCAGAACGGTCCTCTTTCAACACACTTGTAAACACTGGGGCATAGTTTCGCATACGTCATCCGTGACCTCTTGACGTCATGACGTATTACGTGAGGTTGCGCTGGCGTGTCACACGACCGGAGGAAGACGAGAAGTTGTGGTTTAAAAGTGCGTATTTTTATTTTTCTTGCCAAAAATGACAATCGTTTCGCTAGATAAGACCATTATGCCTCCTTTGGGATCGTTTAGAGTCCTTTGAAACTGCCATTTTAAACTGCATTAAAACTGTTAAGTGTTGGGGTCTATTAAAGTCCATTAAAATGAGAAAAATCCTGAAATGTTTTCCTCAAAAAACATAATTTCTTCTTGACTGGACAAAGAAAGACATCAACATTTTGGATTACATGGTGCTAAGTATATTATCTGGATTTTTTTTAAGAAAATGGACTAATCCTTTAACCTTATATTTAGATTATAGCAACATTTTAAATCGTAGCTAAACCCCTGTTCAGAGCCTGACTCCACCCACTGGCAATATTTGAAAAATGCAAGAAAAGTGGGCAGACCCCAACAAATATAGTTGGGACGAACTGAGCTTGTACCAAGGGTGTCGGGACATCGTAACAAGGGTGTGGTAAACTTCAAATTGCTTACGTAGGGTCGTACCACTTACATCACGCAGTACCGCAACATTCAATAGGAAAATTCAACTGCAGTAGCAACCGTTCAACCTGAAGAGGGCAGCACTCAGACGTTTTTACACCATATTTTGTAGCATTGAAACACTTTATATCCAAATGTGAAAAAATTTACTCAAATCAATGACCAGCACTACTAAAGCCCCGTTCTTACAAATCATTAACTATAAAAAGTTGGTTCAGGGTTTAGTTACTCTTTAATATAAACCCCTATTTAAATAAATTGCGAGTTGATTTATACTGTATGTACACTAGTCAACATTTGAACTGGTTCTAAAAAGTTCATCAAAATTGTCCTAAAACAAGAACGGGTATCATTTAAAATTCTTGTATAACACGCAAGTCTGCTATAATTCAACGTTATCATCAATAGAATTTCAAACCTTATTACTTTTAATGGTACCCAGATATGATTGTCTATCACAAGGTGTGAAGTGGCTCGTCACACATTCGTGAATACAAGAGTGTACCAAAAATCTGATTCAACTGAGTCACACTGGACTAGAAATGCCTTGCAGTGTGGTGCCTTTGGAGTGCCTCAAGACGCCAGCACAATAATCATAATGGTGATGCACTGGATACTGTACTGCAGTCAGAGCTTAAAGCAGGACTCAAAAACAAGAAAGAATGCGTTTTCAGTTCAACAAAACAAGATGTTATTACCCATGTTACAGCATATCAAAAATCTGAGTTCGTACTATAAAACAAACATGAATTGCATGGTTTAACTAATGCGATGAACAAGAAACAACAAATGTTATGCATTGAGACAACCAGTCAGTAGGCAGTGTTACCACCTCTCACATTAATCAAGGCCTCACATCGCCTGTGCATGCTTGAGATCAGGTTTTGGATATTCTGTTGAGGGATGGCTTGCCATTCCTCCAGCAACGCTGTTCGCAACTCCACACGGGTTCCTGGAGGGACCTGGCGTGCTTGCACTCTTGACTGTAACTGCTCCCAAATGTGTTCAATGGGTTCACGTGAGGTGATCGGGCTGGCCACTCCATTCTTGAGATGCCCTCCTCCTCCAAAAACTCCATCACCAGGCTTGCTCGATGTGGGCGGGCGTTGTCATCCATAAGCATGAAATCGGGCCACATTGCACCAGCATACGGTCGCACAACTGGTCTCAGGATTTCATCCCTATATCTTTGGCCAGTCATGTTGCCATTTTCGATGATGACAAGCTCTGTCCTTCCACCCATGGAGATTCCCCCCAAACCATGACTGATGACCCACCAAAACTGTCATGTTGTACATCATTTTGTGGCAAATTCCTCTTCCAACGGCGATGCCAGACCCACTCTAGGAAGTTCACGCAGAACCGGGACTCATCTGTGAAAAGCACCGTACCCCACTTATTCAATGTCCACCTGCTGCATTCTGTGGCCCATTGTAGACGTGCCAGTTGGTGTGCTCTTGTAAGAGGTACCCTCACAGCTGGTCTTCTGGCTCTCAAGCCAACTTCATGAAGTCGTCTCCTCACGGTTTGAGTGGATATTCGCGTCCCTGTTGCATACTGTAGTTCATTTTGCAGGCTGACTGCAGGCATGAAATAATTTCTGCGGGCATGCAGGGTCAAGTATCGGTCTTGGTTTGGTGTTGTGACCAGTGGCGGAGCCAGAGGGGTGTCCAGGGTGGCACTGGACACCCTTGACATGCCACTGGCCACCCCGTGTGCCACCCCAAATTTAATGCGCTACTTTCACTTAATCGCTATGTTTATTTTCGACGTGCGGCAGCGCAGCACATTGTTAAAAACAAACATTATGAATATTAACCCTCCCTGCGGTCGTGGCGCAAACTCTTTATTTTTCAATTACTGCGCAAAGAGACTTGGATTACTCTGCTGGTTTTGGACATACAGACATGATTTATACATCATTTAAAACGTTCAAATGTCATTTTTTTGTGTGTCTATAAAACTGAATGTTGTGCTTTTCACAAAATTAAGAAAATATACATAATTCGCGTTCTGTTATCTCTTCATCAGTGACGTCTTTTCAAAAACGCGTCAGAAAAATTACTGTAACTTAACGAATAACTTTTATACCATCAGAAGATAAATGTCATGTCTACATAATGCTTGGAATCTTTAAAATGATGTAAGTGAAGTCGTACATTTTGCTAATACTACATGATTTATTTTCACCGTATATGCTGGAAGTGTAGTAATTGTCTAAGATTGCCAATTCTTTTTACAACAAAACCCAGCACCATGTTTTCATTCTTGACGTGATCTTTGTATAATTGTTAATTGGGCTGGATTGCCACATTGAACTTGAAAGCGCGACGCGCATATCCGATAGTGCGCGTGCACAGCCAGAACTTAAACGACTTCATATTCGCGTCTTTTTGCCTTAAACGGACAAATGCTCATATGTCAAAATAGCTGTCTTGGTGATTTTCATACTAAACATTTGGTTACTGTACGTCTTAAACGAATAAACATTTTATTGCATTCGTTCTTAGCCTAACCTGTTGAAGTCTCTCCGTCATTAAAGTTAATTAAATATCAAAAGAAAAAAGAAAACTTTTGCATCTTCTGTATCTTCGTAAATAAAGATTAATCGAAACATCCTTTGTGTTGAGAGAAGTAAGTTTAAGGTTTATCATGGAGTTTAGATTTCCTGATCTTTTGCTTCATTAAAGGGATAGTTCACAAAATTAAAATCCTGTCATCATTTTTACATCCTTATGTTGTTCTAAACCTGTACGGATTTCTTTTTTCTTATGAACACAAAAGAAGATATTTTGATAAATGATGGTATATGCACACAGCTGTTAACCATTGACTTCCATAGTAGGAATAAAAACAACATAATGGAATTCAATGGATATACCATTAATTGTGTGCTTACCATGATTTATCAAAATATCTTCTTTCGTGTTTATTAAAATAAAATACAGGTTTAGAACAACATAAGGGTGAGTAAATGCCTTTAACAGACAGTAAATCAGATGTAAGAAATACAGTAGAAAGATTTAAAATTCACCCTTATTTTGTTTGCATCTAATGCGATCAAAAGATTCATTTATACTTTCTTGATACATGGTTACTTACATGTCATTTTCTTTTATGGACTATGGACCCCCTAAAGTAGCTTTGGCCACCCCCTGGCCACCCCATTAAAAAAATTCTAGTTCCGCCACTGGTTGTGACCCGTCCACCATGCCTCCTACTCACACTACCAGACCTTCTAAACCTGTTCCAGGCTCTGGAAATAACACTTTGAGATGTCCCCACCTTGTATGCCACTTCACGCTGGGTCATGCCTCCTTGCAGCATCCCAATGGCCCTGTTCAGGACAGAATCTTGCAATTTCACTAAACATGGCATTTTCAATGCTTTCTGACCTCAAGTAAAGCTTACAGAGACTTAAATAATCACCAGTTCCCAATTACGGACACGTGACGGGTCAATTGGTACCTAATGACAAGCAATCATATCTGGAGATAATAAAAAGCTATGAAAGATGACATTTCATTAATGACAACATTGACTTCCATCTTATGCATGAATTGTGAAGAAACACGTTTGGATTTTAAGATAACTCTTATAAAATGATCCATTGATCCACTTCAAATGCTGACTAGTGTACATTGTTTCAAACTTATGAGGTCCCATTTGAGTTAGCATACAACCGTAGTAGGCGTCTGCTTGCATGTATAATTGCTCATAATGGCTCATTGAGAAACTTCTCTACGACTCTTACATTTCACTCGTAATCGTTAGTTTTCCAAAAGGTTTCCTGTATTGAAGTACAAACAGAAAGCTACGCATTGGACGTCAGCAGAGGGGAATGGCCCGCAATTACGCGCTGACAAAAGCCATTCAACCATGTCTGAAGGGAAAATTAGTCATAAGTTTGGTTTGCAGCTCGGTAAAGTTTGTTTTTCTAGTTATTATAATACTTCTCACACTGTAAATAAACGTGATGTGACAAACGCTCTTTTCAGAGCACCTAAAAAACCAAGACGTGCGTTTTCACAGTACTATATGTGGCATGAATAATGGTTCTGTAGCGATGCCATTCATGGCCATAGTATTAAAATAATACTTGGAGGTTACAGAATAAAGTTGAAAGAGAAAATAACACCACCTCTATCAATTCTTTTCCAATAAGCTTTCAAATTCAATGTATGACATCACATCTTGTGGGCGGAGCTTCGTATCATAAGTCACAGAGATCACAGGCTCCTTGGTTTGCGGTATAGCACTAATAACCAAAAATATTCAGTTTGCTTTGATTTATATATGTTTGGCAATGTTTCCTGCAACTGGTCCTGACCTCATCCACCACACCTCGGGTGTTGAAGAGGTGGGGAGCGCCTGTCGAATTTAACACAGTGATCTTGTTATATTTGAAACACTTCATGTCCATTATAACGTGCACTAGCTCATGACCAGTATAAATGGTCCATGGCGACAACTTTTATTACGTTGACTGATTCAGAGGCAGGACAGAAACGCACAGTTTCTTACCTACCAAAAACTGACAGGTAGACGGAAAATAAATAAGGATGTTGTGACAGCAGTTACACGAAAACATGGCCTGACGCGGGCATATTAATGTTTGCTATTAATGTCTGTAAGGGAACGTTTGTAGATTTTCAGAATGTGCGATTTATATAACCTGTAAATGACTTCACAGAGAAAAGACTTCATTCACAGGAGAGACTGAACAACATTTTCACATCATAAATTCATACTGGGCGTTCAGTGTAATTGTGTGGAAGTATTAAATGTATTTTTAATGTGACAAAGTCTGAATGCAATTTGTTGTTGGCTTATGTTTTCAATAGGCCTTTAGAAGATCATGTGACCAGCTAAATACAGCATAATATTCAATAGGCAACTTTAACAGTATTACACGGCACTCTAAATACTTGATTCTGATTGGCCAGTTGTGATATTGTAAGGTATGTTATTCCGAGATAACATCCCCCTGAAACGAATAACACGGTAATCCAGATCCTGCAAATCATTTTGACAGGTACAGTTTAATTTTACACAAAAGTAAATATAAAATATGTTTTTTAATAACATATATGACATTATATTTGGGCATGACGTGACGTTAATTATTTTGTGTCTGTATGGATAAATTCAATGTAAAATGGTTACAATTTTGAAATAAATAAGCAGATTACTTGCATACATTCTCTAAAATTTCTGGTTTTATTTCATTTTGAAAGAATATTTGGGGGATAATTGCAAAAATGTCAATGTGGTGAAACTAGGTTTTTTAAATATAAATATATTCATTAAAAATGTGGAATAAATATAATCATCTAGTGTAGGGTAATATGATTTCTTTTACATATATTTTTACATAATTTGTGAAAGATTATTTAGAAGAGCTGTTTTCAGCATATAGATAAATATTACAAAAACGCATTAAAATTTACATTAAAAATAACTAATAAAACAATAATAAAATTTTTTTTTTTTATGATTACGCTTACATGCCATCAATGTGGATAAATTATTTAATATTTCACATTCTTTGGCGCAACTGGCGGTAACACTATTTGACATTTTCAGGTCCATTCAGTCTTAACTTTAAAATGGTGCAAATGTAATTTTTTATTGCATATAATTAACATAAATACATTGTGCATTGAAATAAACCTGATGCATGCTTTTAAAACAAGTAAAAATGTTTTTTAATTAATTTCTCATCTTCCCAAACCGTTGTGTCAATGACCCATTTACAAAGGAATAAACCAAATAGTATGATCATCATGACATATTGTGACACATGAACAACGTCTTATCTTAAAACCGAAAGTAAATGTGTTTTCCTCGCGGAAGGTCTGTATTCATTAAAATGAGCAAATAAAATATTTCAAATCAATATATAAACCCCCCCTCTTTTTTGTATTAACACAAAAATAGTTACAGCAGTTTACATTTATTAAAAATGTAAATAATGCAATAAGGTATGTATTTTATATTTAAAAAACATAAAAATTATTTTTTTTACAATAAAAATGCTAAAGCATAAAGCCTCATGTCAAGTCTCAACTATTTCTGATCCAAATTCTAAGTTAAAATCTCTAAAAATGAGGTTTCTGTCACACTTTTAGTGGTTTTACTAAAAACAGCCACTAGGTGTCAACGGTTTGCTACATACTCTTGTCACAAATAAATAAATTACTGTCACTGCATTATTACTACTGCTAAAAGGTTTTAAAATATGAAATTAACATTCTTAGAGCTTTCCAATGATTTAGTTTATCATCATTTTTGAAGATTTATAATAGGATATAGTGTTATGACTATATATTAATAATTAATATGTATTCCTATGGGGGGCGGGGTTATGTAACATAAAACTCTTACTACATTATTTAGTAGTGATGATATATCACTTAAACTAAACTCTTAGAGCTTTCCAACGATATATAGTTTGTCAAGATTGTTTAGGTTTAGAATAGGGTATTAGTGCTATAAATATGTAAAAACAATGGGCCTGCCTGTGGGCCTGTGACATTTTAGAAACTCACTCTCACTACGTAAAAATTTTCCAAAAATATTGAAAACTACACTGTTAGAGCTTTCCAACAATATATAGATTGTCATGATTAGATAGGAATCTACATGCAAAACACTGAAGTAGTAGTCCCGCTGGCGGGACAGTGACATTTAGCAGGATCATAATTTTTTTCATAAATGAATCGCTTACTCTCCCTACATAACTTATTTTATAAAACACTGTTAAAATATTATTTTAAAGGCTTAGACCTTTCAAACAATACATAGTTCATCATGACTTTAAAATTAACATCAAAATTATTGAGGTAAACTCAGGTGTCCCGTATACGGGACGGTGACAGATGGTGATATTTAAATGGTTAAACTTAACTTTTAGACAAAACTATATTTTTTAATTATTCCAATTCAGCAATAATCTTCTACGTGTCTTCTTTCAAATAAGCATTCATGATTTACAGCTATTTAAGTTTTTATAGTGCATTTTCATGAAAAATATAGGTGACTGTTAAGGTTTTTTTATTGTCTCATGTATCATTAGATTGAGACTATAGTCTGGATTTTACAGACATGGTCACAAATAATTTACCTGTTGAAATGCAGTCATGTTATCTTTTTATAATCTCACTACATATCTCATGACTAGTTGTCATATAGCTATTTTCAACAACCAATGAGATCTGACATTATCAGTGAAATTATTTGTTTGTAAAGAACGAAAGTTATACATTGCATATGGCATGCCATTTTCATGTTTGGGTGAACTATTCCTTTAATATTAAAATGAAAACTTTAATCTGCAGACATGATATTTTTAGTGCTGAATAGTTTATTTGAATAAGAAATAGTTCATCCAATAATAATTAATATTCAGTGAATATTTACTCTTTCAAAAATGTCCAAACCAAATACTGTTATTTTTCCACGAAAAACAAAAGTAGACTTTGGCAAAAGCGTTTTGGTTTTATAAGCAGTTTATGGACGTTTTATTCAAAACAGATTATACTACAATAAAAGTTGTAAAAACAACTGAATTTAAAATTAAAGCATTGTGGGTGGTCAACCTCAACCCAGATTAATTCAGACTGTCTCTGGTTCTGTTCCAAAACTCCCCTAGTGGTTTATTGGTTCCCAACCGGATCTTAGGAGGTCCTACAGACAGAACTACATATTTCTAGACATCAGAATGGAGTATAAAATTGGATTGGTGAAAGACAACACTGTATATAGGTGCTATAAAGGGTCCCGATGCCATAGAAAAAACATTTTTGGTTTTCCAAAGAACATTTTAATCAATTCGTTTTCTTTCTTAACTTTTCTTAAGAACCTTTTGTGTAAAAGAAAGCTTCTGTGGATGTTAAAGGTTTTTTCAGCCTGACAAACAAGCTTTATTTTAATGTAGTTTATGCCACATTTAGAAATTAATTCAGATTTTTTTTATTTCTAAGATCTGATTTTCATAACAATTAGATTTATTAACTTACTAATGAATGGAGTGGGTTAACCCATAAATAAAATTAACCACAATAATCTTATAAAGTTTCATAAGTTGATAAAACATTTATAACATTTCAAGTTCAGCAGAACTTTACATTCAGAAAATCTGTCTCAAAAAGGCTTTGAAAAATGAATGCATGCCTCAGTTAAGGTGAAGCGTGCCAAACAGTGGTGACATATCACACGCAGTTCAAACCAATAACATACAGATTGCATACATACATAAACATGTATGATGATGTCATCTAGTTTCGCTGTTTGTCCAGTAGCTCCCAGTTTAAGTTGTGAAGCCTCATTCAATTACAGTGACATCATGAGTGAGCTGCGTTTAAGTGGCTGTTGACAGAAACGTCCTTTCAAACTAAAATTGCCCCCAAATACGTTCCACATGATTTCTCCTCAGCTGGGACATAAACCAGAGGCTGCCGTGATAGCGAACCCTGCTAAACTATTACGAGCCTTCGGAGAAGTGCAGACGCAAGCTATTTACAGAAACTCGCATGAAAGCTTCTCTTTGTTGCATTTAGTTTAAATACGTTTTTCACTTTCACAAAGCCAGACCTGTTTTACATCTTTTTTGTGTAATGCTACATTACTTTCTTATTTCTTTGTTTTTCTAGTATAATTTTGACCACATTAAGCCATTAATTATGAAATATAGTGTAATAAAAGGAAATCCAACATAAATTTAACTTAAGCTGTTATGACCTGTTCAAGCTGTAGGGTCCTTTGATTTACGTGATGCGAAACGCGGACGGAATCACGGAATCCAAGCATAAAAAAATCACGGAATTCGACAAATCATTTTTAATCATTTTTAAAACCCATTATAACTCATTTTCAAATGCTAGTTTTTTTGTTTAATTAATCAGCAAATGACAGACATACGCAGAAACATTTTCCTTTAGTGTAATGGTGGACGTAAAGAAAGGTATGTCCGTTTCTCGTTATGCAATGCAAACAATGATAAGCGTTGCCTCATCATATCAAGCAGGTTTTCGTCAAAGCCCGGAATGTAGCAGACTAAAGGCACAGTATACTTTCTTCTCACGTCCAAACTAATCATTGGTTGGTCTGAACTGGTTATTAACTGGTTCACACTGGTTATTGGCTAAGATGGTCATTAACTGGTTCAAACTGGTCATTGGCTGGCCCAAACTCATTATGAACTGCTTTAAACAGGTCCAAACTCGTTATATGTTGGTCTAAGCTGGTCATTAGCTGATTCAAACTAGTTATTAGTTGGTCCAAACTTGTTCAAACTGGTCTCTGGTTGGTCCAAATTTGTCATGAGCTTATTTAAACTGGTTTAAACTGGTCATTAGCTGGTTCAAACTGGTCAGTGGCTGGTCCAAACTTGTTATTAGCTGGTTCAAACTGTTCATTGGCTGGTCCAAACTCATTATTAGCTGGTTCAAACTGGTCTCTGGTTGGTCCAAACTCATTATTAGCTGGATCAAACTGGTCATTGGCTGGTCCAAACCCATTATTAGCTGGTTCAAACTGGTCTCTGGTTGGTCCAAATTTGTCATGAGCTTATTTAAACTGGTTCAAACTGATCATTGGCTGGTTCAAATTGGTCAGTGGCTGGTCCAAACTTGTTATTAGCTGGTTCAAACTGTTCATTGGCTGGTCCAAACTCATTATTAGCTGGTTCAAACTGGTCTCTGGTTGGTCCAAATTTGTCATGAGCTTATTTAAACTGGTTCAAACTGGTCAGTGGCTGGTCCAAACTTGTTATTAGCTGGTTCAAACTGTTCATTGGCTGGTCCAAACTCATCATTTGCTGGTCCAAACTGTTCATTGGCTGGTCCAAACTCATCATTTGCTGGTCCAAACTGGTCATTGGCTGGTTCAAACTCACTATTATTACTAGCGGGTTTAAACTGGTCCAAACTGGTCATTGGCTGGTTCAAACTCATTATTATTACTAGCTGGTTTAATCTGGTGCAAATGGCTCTTTGGTTGGTCCAAATTTGTCATTAGCTTATTCAAACTGCTCTTTGGCTGATCCAAACTCATTATTAGCTGGTTTGAACTGGTCCGAACGGGTTATTGGTTACATTTAGTCATTTAGCAGATGCTTTTGTTCAAGGTACATGATTATGTTTTTTTTTCCCTTTTTGAGATGGCACCACAAGCCGTCGCTTGATGACAGACTACAGTAGTGACAGACCACAGACCAGTAGTGACAGACTACTAGACCGAGAGAGTACATAAGGCTGTATAAGCAAGCGAAGGTAAGGGGGTGCTGACCCAGTGGTGGTTTTAAAGGCCAGGAGCAGAGCTTTAAATTTTTGATGTGACCTGCTATAGGGAGCCAGTGTAATTTGACAAAGAGAGGAGTGTCGTGCGCCCTCTTTGGCTCATTGAAGACCACTTTTGTCGCTGCGTTTTGAATCATCTGTAGGGGTTTGGTTGTGCAGGCTGGAAGTCCAGCCAGTAGTGCATTGCAGTAGTCCAGCCTGGACAGGACAAGAGCTTAGACTAGGACCTGCGTAGTAAGCTCATTTAAGAAAAGTCTAATTTTCCTAATATTGTAGAGGATGAATCTACAAGAGTGGGCGGTGCTGGCAACATGCTCCCTGAAGCTAAGCTGATCATCAATGACAACTCCCAAGTTTCTGGATGTCCTGGAAGGCATGATGGTCGAGGAACCTACCTGAATGGAAAGGTTGTGCTGAATCTTGGGTTCAGATGATATGACAAGCAGTTCTGTCTTCGCAAGGTTAAGCTGGAGATGGTGATCCTTCATCCAGTGTGAGATGTCCCTCAGGCATGCTGAGATGCGAGCAGAAACCGTGGGGTAATCAGGGTCGAAAGAAAAGTGAAGTTGAGTGTCATCCACATAGCAGTGGTAGGAAAAGCCATGTTTTCGAATGACAGAACCCAGGGATGTCATGTATATAGAAAAGAACAGTGGTCCAAGCAGGGAGCCTTGAGGCACCCCGGTATCGAGACGTTGTGGTTCGGAGACTTCACCTCTCCAGAATACCTTGAATGACCTACCTGAGAGGTATGACTTGAACCATAGAAGGGCTGTGTCAGAGACACCCATAGCCATGAGGGTCGACAGGAGGATGTGATGAATGACCGTGTCAAAAGCAGCAGATAGATCCAGTAAGATCAGCCAAGAAGATTTGGAGGCTGCTCCTGGTTGGTCTAAGCTGGTCATTAGCTGGTTCAGGCTGGTCAGTGGCTGGTCCAAACTCGTAGTTAGCTGGTTCAAACTGGTCAAAAGTGGTCTCTGGTTGGTCCAAACTGGTCAGTATCTGGTCCAAACTGGTTGAGATACTGGCTGCTGGCTTTCATCTTAAGATAATATGACTAGCTGTAACGTGGCTGGTTACCAGCCTGCTGACCAGCTAGAATGCCTTTAGTACAGCTACAATATTTATCTGGATTTACCAGCACGTAAGAATTGCAGAATTGTACATGTTTAAGTTGTGACACATTTGGAAAGTCATATTAAAAGGCTAATTAAAATTGGTAAGGCTGGTCTGTTAATTGTTTAGATGGGGTGTTGGCCACTTTTCGCATGATCAAGCTTAAAACCAGCAAAAGACATCCATAGGGTTATTATCTTTAATTAGCATGAATAACACAGTTGATTTTCAAGTATGATGTTGGTTAATTACTTGAAATTGTAAAAGGCACAAAAACATGATGAAATATTCAATTAAGATAGAGCAAATTATAGTGAAGTTTCATTAAGTCCTAATGATCAAATTGAATGTTGTGTTTCCATGTCTGAGTTACAAAATGTGTAGCATTGAAGGATTAAAAACATATTTGATACACTATTTAGTTACCATCTAAAGAGTAAAAAACTTAAGAGAAAGCAACTGTGAGGACAAATGTGCTGTTGTCAGCAGATGTTTTTTGTTCCGTTTGTTCATTTAAAGATCTTTGTTTACTTCTCTAAGTTTCGAACAATGACTCTCACCGGCTATTTGAAAAATCTGAAGGTACCTTGCAGGCATTTCCTGACTTGGAAGTCTTTTCCAAGACATGTGGCTCGAGATTTCACCTAAAGTCTAGCTAAGTGTGTCATTATGTTTTTATCTGACCATGTTTTATGGACTTTCTTAGGCTGTCTTTGTGAGGAAGCAAACATTGCAAGCATTAGAACTAGGAAATGATCTCAGATATTTCCACAGCTGCAGCGCAGTTAAAATCAGGGCTGTTTTCATGGCTTTATAAGACAATCTATCTATCGCACACTGGCCAAAAAACCCTTAAAAAAAGTCTAAATATGTACCATTTATGTATGTTCATACCTCTGAAGTACTAATATGAAATCTTTAGGTGCAAAGGTGTACTTTTTGAAAGGGTAGTGCCTCAGTGACAGCTAGAGACTAATTTTCGCTTTAAACAGCATATTTATTGTGCTTATAAACTTTTTACTGCCACAGAGACGGACAAAATCTATTTGCAGAATACAGCAAACAAGGGATGGGATTTAGGGTTGGTCATATTTTCTGTATTAGCTTAATGGTGATTATTGCAGTGGGAGAAAAACCTAGATTTTCCTCTGATCTTCTGAAAGAGACTTTGTATGGCCAATATGACTTATTTGTGCCTCTGTGTGAAGTCAGGAATCAGGTTTAATGCATAAAATGTTCCCAAAGGCAAAGTTAAAGTTGCCTACTGTAGGTCAGTCAGATTATGAAGACGCATTGTTGTATGTTGACAGCAGGGGGCTGTATACAGTGCATACTGACCCGAAAGTAACAGGCAAAGAAAACTGGCTAGGAGGGATACAGCAAACGCTGAAATCTCGCAAGATGTTAGGTTTAGGGTTAGGTTTGGAGGTAGGATTAGGACAAAAACAGCGCTCATCCGACCAAATTTCACAAGATTTCTGCGTTTGCTGTATCCCTTCTAGCCACAACCCAGATAGCACAATAAAAAATAATCATTAAAAATCCCTAAAAAACTTTCATCTCACGGATTGTATGCGCAAGTATTTCAGTATATCAGCTTTTATTGATGTATATTGTCAATTTGCAGATACTTTTTTAGTAAAAATGGTATTACGTCTTCCTAATGCTGCGTTTACACCAACCGCGTTTGAGCCGTCAAAATTGCGTCTACCGCACCTAGTTTGCCGCTTGAAAAGTTTGAATGCATTCGCGCGTTTATAGCGAAGTAGACACGCAGAAAAAGCAAGCATTTGATGATGTTGATGGTGCGTTTATCGAGAGAGTTACTGGTTTGTATTTGGTCACCTTGGTATAGGGGGAAAATAAACGGTGCAGGTCGATAAACGTCATGTGACTCAAAAGTGAAATGTGTATTTACAACTTACCAGATTGCTCAATGTCCTCACTGACACTCTTCCAAGCGAGGTCCTTTTTATTTCTGTCTTTATAGAAATAAGAACTTGTGTCGTATAGCTCCAGGTGACTGCTCAATGACAATATCAAGCGTTTCTTTTATGTTGAATGAGTGACTCCGGGTGGGCTGCCGCCACAGCAGCAAGCAGGCTCCTGATTGGTTAACGCGGCACGAAAATCCGCCAAAGTAAAAAATTTTCAATTCGGGCATCAGCCGCAAATTCACATCAAACGCAAAAAGCACCATTCGCGTGTACTGCGGCAGACGCTCAATTGGCGCGTCTACCGCGCTGCGTTAAAAACGCCTCATTCACGCCACGAGACCTCCATACGTGCGTCAACGTGTTTTCACGTTGACTGAACATTGAAATCTCTCGCGCTTGACGCCTCTACCTCGGATGGTGTAAACACACTAATGTATGTAATGTTTAAAGAGTAACTACACCCTAAACCAACTTTTTTTAGTTAATGATTTGTAAGAATTTATTATGCTCAAATTCATTGATTTGAGTAACTTTTTTGACATTCGGGTATAAAGTGTTATAATGCTACAATATATGGTGTAAAAAAGTCTGAGTGCTGCCCTCTTCAGGTTGAACGGTGGCTACTGCAGTTGAATTTTCTATTGGATGTTGCGGTCTATGTGACATAAGCAGGTTCAAGCTCACTACACACTTGGTACGAGCTCAGTTCGCCCCCTCTATCTCCATTGGGGTCTGCCCACTTTTCATGCATTTTTTTTCAAATATTGCCAGTGGGTGGAGTTAGGCTCTGATCAGGGTTTTAGTTACGCTTTAAGCATTTGAACGAAACATTTGTTTATGACGACCAGAATAAGAAACATCTCCAAACGACCTCAGACGGGCGACACACAGCGACAAATTCACTGCCAATGTATACGCCACATAAGTTGTTGGAACAGTGAATAAACAGAAAATGTTGAGAATGTGAGCTACTGTCATTGTAAAGTAGTTTCTGCAGACAAGAATGATTCGTAACTTGTTCGGTTGTTTACATGTACAGGTGGACTGTGTAGGATTTAACTATTAGTACTTTAAACAATATGACTAAAAAGCTAACTCAAAATATTTTCCGTCCATAAAAGGCAACTTTTCGAAATACAATATCATAAGCTCTTTAAAGGGAATGTTGTAACTTGAAAATCTGGCGTGTTGTTTTGCCAAAAGCATAATTTTTGGCCACCCAGATATTGGGGAACACAGTTTTGTGTTTGAAAACAGTGTCCTCTTGTTTCTGGAATTAAGGAAGGAAACAAAAGAGCAAAATCAATTGCAGCGTACACTCATTCACCCTCCTGTGACTACAAATAAATGTGACCCTGGACCACAAAACCAATCATAAGGGTCAATTATTTTTAAATTTATACATGATCTGAAAGCTGAATAAATAAGCTTTCCATTGATGTATGGAGGTTAGGTTAGGACAATATTTGGCCAAGATAATATTGGAAAATCCGAGGCTGCAAAATAATCAAAATATTGAGAAAGGCCTTTAAAATTGTCCATCCAAATGAAGTCCTTGCAACACATTACTAATAAATATTTTTTGTATATATTTATAATAGGAAATGTACAAAATATCTTCAAGGAACGTGATCTTTACTTAATATCCTAAAGATTTTTGGCATACAAATAGATAGTTTTAAACCATAAATATGTATTTTTAGCTATAGCTACTTATGCTACTTATGACTATCATGGTCCAGTGTTACAAATAAACTTGTTCTTGTGAAAGTTTCAAAGTTGTTATTAAAAGAAGATCAAGCCCAATTTGTCCTCTTAAATGTTCATAATGTCTGATGTGTTGCAAAAATAGGCCAGATGCCTTCACAACACAAGTCGGACATCATAGAAACATCTGGGGCCTCATGGATCAACACAGCAGATGCCTAAAAATGGGTATCTTTTTACGCCAGCTTTCACGTTTAAGGTCAGATGTACTAACAATAAAATTAATTCATGTCTGGCGTACGTACATTTCTCATGGTGTTTGTTCGTTGGCGACTATTATGGGGTGTGCACACCAAAGCTTTTAGGCCGGCGGCTGGCGTATGTTTTCAATTGTTCCCAATGGAAGCGCAGTGTTTTTAAAAAAAAGCCAGCAGCTGCCGTTATTTTTTCGTACAGAAAGCTGGCGCTCAGTGGTTTTTCCGAGTTTTGAGAAATATTCAATTTTGGGTGAAAAGCTCAGCTCGTCAATGTCAGTTCTCAGACGGTCGTCCAATCACAGTGGAGGACGGGAAGGATAAACATCACAACAACCAACCGGCACATCGTTCAACGACTAATAAGCAACGCAGAAGTATCACAGCAACCAAAGCACTCAGCTGAAAAAGCTGGCAGTCAGCGTCCGCCTGGCGTTTTCAGTCACGTTTAAAAGCTTTGGTGTGCACGCCCCCTTAGAGGCAATTAAGTAAATTTGCAGACATTACATTGCAGTTAAGTATGAACAAATATAAAGCATGTGCAAATTGATACAATCCTTCAGGAATCGTCTTATTTCTATAGAGACGGGAATAAAAAGGATCTCGCTTGGAAGAGTGTCAGAGAGGACATTGGGCAACCTGGTAAGTTGTAAATACACATTTCCCTTTTGAGTCACGTGATGTTTATCGACCCGCAGCATTCCCGCAGTTTTTTTTACTATTTTCCCCTATAGTAAGGTTACCAAATACAAACTTGTAGCTCTCTCGATGAATGCACAATCAACATCAGTCTCCTTGCAAACAGACAACCGCATTTGCCCCTCCCACAAGAAGCGGATTTAGCCTCTGACGCGCGTCAAATGCTTGCTTTTTCCGCACGTCTACGTACTTCGCTCTAGACGCACGAATGCATTCAAAATGTTCAAGCGGCAAACTAGACGCGCGGTAGACGTGATTTTGACGCCTCAAACACGGCTGGTGTGAACCCACAGTTAGTCTATGCAATTGCTTTTTTAAAGGACATTGCCAATGATATAATCCAGAGAGAATTACTTTTAGGGACCACAATGAATTTTTGGCCCACCATGATGACTGGCATATCAGCTGTTTCAGATTTTCAAGGGCTATACTCTCAGACCTCTGTGCTGAGTTGAGTCCGAATTTGGAGAGAGAGACAGTAAGGAGATGCATTACCCGTTTTTCCTTACAGGTGCTTACAACACTTGGTTTCCTGGCAACTGGTTCTTTCCAAAGGGAAATGGCAGACTGTTCAGGAATAAGCCAGTGATCTATAAGCTGCACATTGCCAGCTGTATAAGACAGGATCATCTGCTTGTCTACCAGGTATATAACTTCCCATACAATGCAGTTGACCAGCCAAGCATTAAAGTGCAATTTGCAGCGATAGACAGTTTTCATGTAATCGGAGCGATGGACTGCACACATAGCTATAAAGGCACCATTTGAAAAAGAATTTGCATATGTGAATTGGAAACATTTCCATTGAATAAATGTGGGTACTTTTGGTTCAGCTACATTGCATTTCATTTGAAAATTAAATGCAGGCTGGTAAGATATATTTATATATTTATGCATTTGGCAGACACTTTTATCCAAAGCGACTTACAGTGCATTATACATTTTACCAATGTGCGTTCCCCGGGATTGAATCCATGACCTTTTGCCCTGCTAATGCAATGCTCTACCACTAAGCTATACAGGAGCATATGTATTAAAGTTTGAAACAAGTTACCTTCCTGACAATCTGAGTCTCCCACATCAACAAATACTACTCAAGAGTGTCTCCCACAATAGAGGCAACTCTTTGATCAAAGGGGGTAAGTTCATCAGCCCCGTACCACCATCTGTTCTGCTTACACTTTGTCTGAGCGCAGCAGTTCTCCGCTTTACTTCCACCTTTAATGTCGTCAGACCATGGCCCTCAAAGTCCACAATTTGATGACATCAGGTAGTGCAGACCTTAGGGACCCTTGACGCGAGTACACGAGGGCGCACCAGAGTCATATTTTGGGACAGACTTGAGCGCCACGCTGGAAATAGGAAGAGCAGTTGCCCATCAGTGTGAATTCCTCCCACCCTTCTTCTGATTAATCGGATTGCTCTTTCGCAAAGACTTCTGGGTTGGTAAAGTGCATGAAGCCCGCATCAAGGGTCCCAATGTTGATGAGCACACTTCGGAGCATAAAATTACAGATGGGACACCCTAACTGTGGGTTCACACCAGCTGCGTTTGAGGTGTCAAAATCGCGTCTACTGCGCTTAGTTTTCCGCTTAAACAGTTTGAGTGTACTCGCTTCATTCGCGCGTATCATTCTAGGTATTCACGCGGAAATTCGCGTCATAGGAGCGTCATTCGACTTGCGCATTTGCCGTGGCAACGAACGAGGTGGAATCGCGTCTACCGTGGCGCGCTAAACGCCTTATTCCCGCCGCGAGACCTCCAGACATGTCAACGTGTCTTCACATTGACTTAACATTGAAATCACTCACATTGACGCCTTTACAGCGGCTGGTGTTAACGCAGCATAAGACAATTAAAGGCCATGAGACTGAAAGTCCACATGAAGTGCGCCATTTGGGGTTGTGTGCTTCCTTGTCTTGCACGATGTGCCTGTTGGTTGTTGTGATATTTGTCCCACCCCTCCTCCACTGTGATTGGACGGCTGTGTAAGAGCTGACATTGACGAGCTGAGATTTACATCCAAAGTTGAATATTTTTCAACTCTCGGCGCTCAGCGTAGAGAAAACGCAGAGCGGCACTTTCAGCGCAAAAAAAATGCCAGCTGCTGGCTTTTTTGAAAAACTCAGCCGGCATTAAAGCTTTGGTGTGCATGTTACCTAAGTGTATGTGGATATAATGCATTACAGTAAATATTCTGAAAGAGGTGAACATGACCCAAAATTTTTTTTTGTGTGTGGTTTTACTGACTGTTGCTCACTGAACTTCTGTTACAGTTTAGAAACTGCACATCACAGTTTTTCTCCTAAAACATACAACGTATTCAAATGTGCTCACAATAAATAACTAAAATACTTGTAAAGCATCAAATTGAGGGTAAACAGTGAAATTTAACCTAATAGCTACTGCATCAATGCCCTGGTGGAAGGTTATTTGATCATCTCTCTCTCTCCCTCTCTCTCTCTTTCACTGCCCACCTCCTTTGAGAACTTGCTTTGCCCCTCCTGCCTGTTCATAAAAGTAAAAGGCATGTTGCCTTAAGCCTTTAACCACACTTCTCTTTCTGTCTTCTGAATATTCGTTCTTCACTTCTCACTCAGAGAGATAAACAGAAGGCGGAGAGAGACACATATAGTGAGAGAGAGAGAGAGAGGTGAGTGCTGCACATGTTTATTTCAAGAGTCTGCTAAATATTTGGTCTTGCTGTTAAACTGTTGATATTGATCTTGCAATGATTAGCTGGAGCTAAAATGTGACAGGACTGCAATTTTGTCATTTTAAATGTGATAGAAAGAAAAGTAAGCAAAATGAAAATGATATCAGTGCATGATAGACGTTTTTAATATTGTCTGTATTGATGCTAGATGATGCAGTTTTATGCATTATCCATTATCTGGGATTAACCTTAGCTTGTATTGGAGGTTATGGAAAACAGAAATACGATATAATTTTGGTAAGATATTACTCAAAATTTATGGACATCTATAGTATACAGTAAGCCCTAAAACATTAAGGCTTGGTCACTGTAACAACTATAGAGATTTCTGTAGTAAATATGTTTCTCGATATAATTTACTTTTTATCAGTTAGATATTGTTATTTGTCTGTCTTTGTGCTATCACTGTGCTATTTTCAATATCGAATATTGTTCAAATATTGTTATTTGTAATATATATATTTTTTTTCTAATTATGCATTTTTCTAAAACAGAGCAAGTTTTGTGGATGTGATCTTAAAAAATTACACATTGTTATTGTTTTGAGACCACAAAACAAAAAGGGACATACACTGTAAAAAAAAATCCGTAGAAATTGCAGCTGGGTTGCCGGTAATTTACCGTAGATTTAAATTTATGTTTTTAACATTTTGTTCAAAGTTAAATGAACATCAAACATTTACAAGTCTCTGTCTTCACAGAGCAAAACTAAAAAAACAGCATCAAGCAAAACATTCTGGGAAACAAAATCTGAAGCAAAAAAACAGAAAAAGGTTAATGATGATTTCTGGTTCCCAGAATGCTTTGCATGAGGCTGTTATTGTATAGTTTTGTTCTGTACAGATAAAGACTTGTTAATGTTTGAAATTTATTTAGCTTTGAACAAATTCTTGCCAGTAAATAACATAAATGTAAATCTACGGTAAATTACCGGCAACCCAGCTGCAATAACATTGTAATTTCTACGGATTTTTTTTTACAGTGAAAGACATAGTTGTTAACAATGTTTAGTTAACACAAATGTCTAAAGGGTCATGCCAGCAATGACTAAAATAGAGTAACATATATGAAAAATATGGAATTACAAATAAATGGGTTTATTTCAAAAGTACTTTGGGTCTTTATTGCCTCTGAAACGCCCCTCCAGGTGAAGGCAGCCTTCCCTCATTCTATATATGGCAAGTACATAGACAGAAGGGGATGCAGTGGGTGGTCACAACTATATTTTATGATAAACCCCCATCCTTAGTAAGTATATTTAACAGTGATAATAATAATAAACCAAAGTGACTGTCCAATTCTTTACAAATTATTTGACTTTGATATTGGATGAAGAAGAATCTCAATTCATAAACGACTTCATATCCTGCCTCATACCACACCTGTTGCGCACAAGAGTCTTTACCGAGCCCTGCTCCAGGGGTTTGTATATTTTTTAGAGTTATTTCCCCTCTACTTTCACTTTGATTTTCTGGCACGGGGCATTACTGAGGCCAAAGGGAAGCCTTTCGAACGGTTCTGGCTGTTATGTTTCCAAGGTTCAGGAGATCCATACCTGAGGGTATACAGCCGGCTATGGATCTTCTTTCTTGTTTTCTCTCACTCCATCTCTGCTCCAGATGGATTTGGTTGTTGGGAGATTTTAGATCAAAGATACAGTTTTTGTTTTTACTCTGAACCTGATATTGATCTCTAGACAAATGCTGCAACATAACTAGCGTATGTCATAATATTGTTTGGAATAATGATTGTCATGTTGGTTTGGCTTGGCGTTTGTTTGTTCTTTAAAGTAATCAAACTTTGCAGCATTTGATGTTTTGAAATTCCTCAAGATCCACTTTTTTTGAGGATTTTTAGCCGTAGGTGTGCAGTATATATTGTTATAATTCTATTAAATTAAGATATATATATAAAAAGCTTTTAGTAAACATCTCTTATTGACTTACATCTACAGAATGTGTATTAAAGGTGCAGTGTGTAAATTTTAGTACCATCTAGTGGTGAGGTTGCGAATTGCACTGTGAGGTTGCTTAGTCCACTGCTCACCCCTCGCTTTTGAAACGCATAGAGAAGCTACGGTAGCCACCACCGGACAAACATGTCATCGTCGGAGACAACTTAGTAAAAAAAGTTTCTGTAGGAAAATGGCGGCACAAAATGGCGACTTCCGTGTAAGGGGACCCTCGGTGTATGTAGATAAAAAGGTCTCGTTCAAAGGTAATAAACATTATGAAAGGTCTTTATACACCCCTTATAATATAGTTTTGTATATTATTTTGCATTTCTGTCAAGAGATCCTTCTAAAAATTACACACTGCACCTTTAAAGGAAAGCACCACCGTTTTTCAATATTTTACTATGTTCTTACCTTAACTTAGACAAATTAATACATACCTATCTTTTTTCAATGTGTGCACTTAATCTTTGTACAGCGCATCATAAATGAGTTAGCATTTAGCTTAGCCCCTTTCATTCCTTAGGATTCAAACACTTCCATGTTTTCCCTATTTAAAGACTGTTACATGAGTAGTTACACCAGTAAGTATGGTGGCACAAAATAAAATGTGGTGATTTTTTAAGTAGATAAAAAATAAGAACTATATTGTATGGCGGAAGAACACATAGTTTGTAGCAATCCGACCTTGGGCGCAGTAATATTGACGGAAGTTTGAGCGAGAGGGGGAGTAGTCAGGAGTGATGATGTTACTGCGTGCCTGCAAACTAAGTGCTCTTCCGCCATACAATATAGTTCTCATTTTTTTCGGTTAAAAAATCACCACGTTTTCTTTTGTGCCACCATACTTAATTGAGTAATTACTCATGAAACAGTCTTTAAATAGGGAAAACATGGATGTGTTTGGTGGTTTCTAAGGTTGTTTTCACATATGTTGGTGCGCACCGTGGTGCGGCCTCGGAGCGCACCAAAATCCATTGTATAATTTTTCAGTTAGTGCGGTCCGTGTTCACATATATATATATTTTTTACTTTACTCGAAATGCCGCACCGTATGCCATGTGACAACGGTCAGCGCTGTCATTGGTCTCTGACAGCTCTTACCGTCTCATGACCACCCCCACGTTTCCATGACAACCAGCCTGACAGGGAGAGCGCAGCTATCAAGATGTGGAGATAAACGATGCACGTCTTTGCGAAGTTTCTTTGCTTTAACGCGAAATTGCGTAGCTGTTCTATTAAAGCCTTTCTCATGGAGCCGTTTGCTAAAAAGCCCGTAATGTCACTATTTGTGTGTGGAGGCCAGCTATGCATTTATAAAATCATCAGCTCAAACGTAAAGGAGACAGCGAATCTCTCTGCAACGGACCAGGATTGGCTTGTTTGTTGTTAACCCACAATATAACACCCGGCTCACGTCACAACGGAAGCCCAGTGGCTCAAACATGTGGAGAACTTCCTGTATTTGGTTCGGTCCGAGGTCCGGCAGTGTTCACACCACAGGTGGGTCGCCCCAGAGTTCGGCGACAGCCGCTCCGAGACCACCTGCTTAGAGCGGTCTCGGAGCGGCCGTTTAGTGCGCACCCGAGTGCGGCTGTTGTGTTCACACTGACCCAAACGCACCGTACTCGGAGCGACACGTCATTTGAGCCGACCTAAACAGTGTATATGTGAAAACACCCTAAATTCATCTCTGTTTGGATCCTAAGGAATGAATGGGGCTAGGCTAAATGCTAACACATTCACAATGCGCTGTACAAAGATTAAGTGCATGCATTGAAAAAAGATGGGTATGTATAAATTAGTCTAAGCTAAGGTAAGAACATAGTAAAATATTGAAAAGGGGTGGTGTTTTCCTTTAACTCTTTCCCCTCCAGTGTTTTTAGAAAAAAGTTGCCAGCGAAAATGTTCTTTTAATATATAAACATACAAAATATCAAATGAAAGGACAGACTCTCCGCTTTAAAAAAAATCATGTTTTATCCAAACTTCATTTGTTCTCTTTTTATCACCTCTCATATATGGGTAGGTTTCTTTCAAAAATACCAAATTTCGAGCAAAAATCTGAGATGATTGCATTTTTGTGAAGGACTTTTAATAGAGATCAGATTCAGAGCGATAATCAAAACATACACAGAGTTTAAACAGTTTGCCCTAAGGAAATACTTCTGGGTTTTATAAGTTGTGTTAGATCACCACCTACTGGATAAAAGCGGAAAAATGGATTGCCAGAAAAACTTGTCATTGGCAGGGAAGCGTTTTGTCTTAATTGATGAGTTAACTCGTCAATGGCGGCGAAAGAGGTAATAATAGCTGAATGGCCTTCTTTCTTACATCGATTGGGCCTCTTTTTTTAAATGCATACTTATTGTTATCAGTTTGGTCTTGAGGTTGTTTGCAGGACCACAAAGTGATCTAAATGCATTTTTTACATCAACCTTTTGTGTTTATAGAGGCAGTAAACAAGCAAAAGGGAATGTTCCACTGCAAGATGTGGTTTTGTTTGGTCTGTTAGTGGCCCTAGAGGCATTTAGATATGGCGCATCTCGGCCCGTTTCCACGCAATGACCTGATGCTGATCAGATCAAGAACATTACATCCAGCTGCCTGTGTTGAAGACGCTGGCATGAACTTTGTGATTGCATTCATTATTCTGAACATTCCTGACTAAATTCATTCATTAAATATAAACTGCTTGACCTATGAGGTTGCTTCTTTAGTTTGTAGTCAATGTTTTATAATTTACCTACATTTTTATCTAAAGGGACATGCAGTCTTTTATAAACAGAAAGAAGTTATACAGGAAAGGAAAGGGAAGGGAAGTCAAGCCTTGCTTGAGTTTTGGAGAATTTGTTCTGCACACATTTTTGTGAGACTTATTCATTTGGGAAAAATAGGTCACGCAGTCTGTGAAAACAGCTAAAGTCATGATTTTTTTGATTTAGTGTTTTCTACAAAACATAAAAGTAAAGAACATGCTGTGAAAATATAATCTTGATATATTTAATACTGCCTGAGTAACACCATATCAAAGATTGAAATCAGTGAGTAAAATCAAACTTTGATGGTTCTAATCTCATTATTAGATTGAGACTTTAACCTGGATTTCACAGTATGGATTTTATTTATGGCTTTTACATTACATACTTTCAATCATGAATGCAACTATTGTCCTGAACTATATCTGAATGGTTAAAAACTGTCTCTCTATCGTAGACTACAGAATTACAGGTCTTCGCTAGCTCCAGTTTCTCATGTCTCATTCTGAAACGAGGATGCTGAAATGTGGCGGACCGAGGGTTTTCTGTTTAAAGAGAGGTTTGGCTGAAAGCTCGGATTTGGTTTCTAAGACGCCAGATATTTGCAAGGCTGACAAAGCTCAGGGCTAATCACAAATTTATGCATTATGTGTACTTTCCCCAAGATGACTGGAAAAGCCCACTGAGAAACAGAATAACAGAACGCACTTTAATCATTACAGCTGTTAGCTTTAAAACTTACTGAGCTGCTTCCTTAGGCAGAAATGCACATTTCGAAATGTTTGACATTGTAATGTACGTCATCCTGGTCAATTTCTAAGGCAGAACTGTCTGTATCCCATGTGAAAAGGGACGATCCCATAATGGACTGTGGTGAGGTTAGTGGGAAAAAATGCAAATGACCTAAAGGATGATACAGTGGAAACATCTCCAGTTGTGAGTCATGAGTTTTACTTCGTTAACATTATTGGCAGTCTGCTACTGCAATTTGTTGTGTATTTAATGTTTAGTTATGTGGCTGGTGCGGTTTTCATAATGCGTTCCTGTTGTTCAATTTGTGCAATGCAAAGGTCAGAACAAGGAACATAAAATATAAACCTTGAATGCATGTATCGGTAACACTTTACA
This sequence comes from Misgurnus anguillicaudatus, assembly GCF_027580225.2. NCBI lineage: Eukaryota > Metazoa > Chordata > Actinopteri > Cypriniformes > Cobitidae > Misgurnus > Misgurnus anguillicaudatus. The sequence continues at coordinate 5,990,381 of NC_073359.2, read as the reverse complement.
AGGTTCATTACTTAACATTAGTTAACTATATTAGTTAAAGGAACAGTATGTAGGATTGTGGCTAAAACTGGTACTGCAATCACACAACTGGTGGCCAATACACAAAATGACAACATAAACATTAGCTGAGGGCTGCAATTCCACTTTTTAAATGACAATATCCTGGCTGGACCACTGTTGTCAGTGATATAAGTATTTGAAATGAAAATGTTTTTTTAACCTCTCGACGCGCACTAGCTTGTGTGCGGGATGACGTCAGTTTTTTTAACGCTGTTAACAATATCTATATAGCCTACTGTCTAACATTAATAATATTAACATTACTATACATCGTTTAAAAGGTCTACAGGTTTAGCATCAGTGTATGGTCTTTGTTTTGAGAGACAGATGCTCTAGCATCATAAATGTAGTATTTTGTTACAGTTAAGTCCAGATGACAACATGCAAAATATAAACGGGACTCCTTACCTTTGTGTTGATATAATGATCGCGAATCGAATCCAGTGTGTTTCAGATGTGTGAATAACTCTTTAAAACCCTCTTATAGAATACATCCAATGACCATTTTTGTCCACAAACGCGTATAATCCGTGAAATATAGATATATTGTCCATTGTTTACATCAGATTTCGCATGAACATCTTGTAATAGAATATAATAAACAATCTGAGAATTATGTATGTCGTAACATTGTATATGAGATTACACTTGCGTTGTTTTAAAACTTTGTTTTAAAAAATAGGCGGGAGGATAATACATAATATCCAAACAGCGCTGTCAAATATCGTGACATCATCTGGCTCGCTTGTTCCTCCAATGACTTCATTGAAAATATTTATAGACAGAACGTGTAGCCAATTAGTTAACAAATCCAACGATCTTTGTGTGACGTTTTATTTCCTGGTGTGGAAACGGCATTTTATATGCTAACATAAGTATAAATAATAACAAGAACGAACGTGCCTGCAAAGACTTTTATTTTGGGGCTGACTGGCACTTAGAAAAGGCACTAGTCTTACAAAAACTCTTGCAAGTACCTCATTTTTGGGCCTATTGACTTCAAACGTGAAATATAACTTCTTCAGACTTTTGGCTTTGGCATCAGCCTCTCTAACTTTTTTAATTTTTATCTTAAAATAATTTTGAAACCTGGAAAATAAAGCTCAAAGTGTAAAGCTTATACTCTAAATGGTTTAGTAAAAACAACCCTTTTAGTGAAAATAGGTATTTTTTATAGTTTGGGCCAGAGTGGGGGTGCTTATGTCTAGTGACATAACAGGGCCGTTTTATGATTGATTGATATAAATTTCTTACATACTGTTCCTTTAACATGAACTAATAATGAACTGGACTTATACAGCATTTATTAATCTTTGTTAATTTAAACAATTACTTTATTAAAATCTTGTTAACCTTCTAGTAAATGCACTGTGAACTAACATGAACAAACAATTAAAAGCATTATTTCTATTAACTAACATGAACAAAGATGAATCAATACTGTTACAAATGTATTGCTCATGGTTTGTTCATGTTAGTTAATACATTAACTAATGTTAACTAATGAACCTTATTGTAAAGTGTTACCAAAGTGTCGGCCAAATGCGTAATGCCAACTCAAGCTTATTGCTTTTTTCTGTCTCTCTTTCTGTGAAACAGCAAAACAAAAAGCAAACAAACGTGTCATCACTCCTTAAATACAACCACTGATATACTGCAACCAATTTAAAATGGATTTATACATATTAAAATATTTATACGTCATATGAAAGCTGAATAAATAAGCTTTCCATTGATGTATGGTTTGGCCAAGATACAACTATTTAAAAAAATTAAATCATGAGAAAATCGCCTTTAAAGGTGTCCAAAGCAACACATTACAAATAACAATTTGATATATTTACGGTAGAAAGTTTCCAAAATATCTTTATGAAACATTATGTGCACTTAATATCTTAATTATTTTGGCATAAAATAAAAACTTGATAATTTTGACCCATACAATGTATTGTTGGCTATTGCTGCAATTATACCCGTGCGACTTATGACTGGTTTTGTGGTCCAGGGTCACAATTGCTTTACTGTATGTTGAATAAATGAAGAGTTTCGTTGCAAAACGAGATAACCACAGTTTTTTTTAATTGCTCAGAAATCTCGTTTTTTGGTTGTGCATTCCAATTAATTTCAATGCAACTGCATTTGGTTTGTTTTGATTTAAACCTTCATAACTTCAAAAATACAGCTAAATAGCACCATAAAACAAAATAATAACATGATAACATAATAATAAACATGTTTTAACAAAAAAAGTAAAAAATGGATTTATCTCGTTTTGCAACGAAACTCTTCAAATAATGACTTAACATGCTATTAAAATAGTTGTATCTTATGTACATTTTAGGTTGAGGAAAAACTCCACAGACTTGATATTCAGATCAATACATATAGACTATGATAAAATAGTGGATGATCCTGTGAAATATTTAAACATAAACTTAAGATATTTTTTACCCCCACCACTTTTTAAAGCGACGTGACACACATTTTGGTGGGATATAAGAGCTTTGGGGAAAGTAGTATATAGATGTGGGCTACACATTATGCACTTAAATTTAATTTGGGGTCAAATGGGTTCAATCCCGTACTCTTTAAAGTCAAGCCGAGTTGATCTCGGCACAAAGATTGTAGAGGAATGCACAGAATTGTTGTGAGGACAATGTGAAGGCTAAAAAGCCACTCGTCTCTGAGCACGTGCAGAACTATGGGAATGTTAGCTTGGAATCTGACACAAACACTCATAAATGCACTAGCACACCTCTGACCCTGGCTCTTGTTTGTAGTGCTGTAAATTACTAGCGTTGGTTTCCAGCTGGAACAAAACGTAGAAAGATATGGGAAAGAATTAGGGAGCTATTTAAGGTCAGTAGTGGTGCGAAAGTATGAATATTGAGATAACAGAGAATCAGAAATGTACCATAGACTGGACCTAATATACTGTAGTTATCTGTAGTGACATTTTTATTATAACAGTATAGGTATGTATCTCGATTGCCTCCTTGTGTATTTCTGAGATGCATATATATTTATATTTTCAAAGGAAGAGCCATGTGCCTTTGTTAAAGATAAATAGGGTCTCTCATCACAATTTATATACTGCCAAACACTTGTGGACAAAAACATATGCTTACAGGTACATGACAATCTGCCTTTCTGTTTGAAGGAGAGAAAGCATATATATGTGTGTGTGCGAGCGAGCGAGAGAGAGGGAGAGCGCTGTGTGCTGGCTCATACTCAGTTCTGTCAGCTGATTTTACATTCTGCTGTCCTCAGGAATAACTGCATGCTCCATCTCAGCTTATACGCGAGTATAAATTATAAGTGCACATGTACAACCTTCCCACACAGACTTTCCCAATCATTCCTTCATCTCCAAAATAAGTCACAGAAAGATGTAACTCTCTATGTTTAACTCTTGTGTTTTGCAATAAGAGCAATACTGTAAGTGTCACTTTTAAGGTTGTGTGTTTATTTAACTATAGCGTGAGACTAATTGGTTAAAGGAATATTCCATTTTCTTAAAAGAAAAATCCAGATAATTTACGGACCACCATGTCATCCAAAATGTTGATGTCTTTCTTTGGTCAGTCGAGAAGAAATTATGTTTTTTGAGGAAAACATTGCAGGATTTTCTCATTTGAATGGACTTTAATAGACACCAACAATTAACACTTAACTCAACACGTAACAGTTTTTTTCAATGGAGTTTCAAAGGACTATAAACGATCCCAAACGAGGAATAAGTGTCTTATCTAGCAAAACGATTGTCATTTTTTACAAGAAAAATAACAAATATACTAGCCTTACGTTGTCATACTCAATTCTAGTCAGAATTTGAGTCTGATACCGCTCCATTGAGCTAAAATTATGAGGCGTGTCTCAACCGAAAAATGCCTCTGCACTCAATTGGATAGACATACGACCAATCAGAGCAACGGAGTGTGTGATGTTGAAATGGCGTCTTTAGCAGCCTGACCGAACTGCTAGTAATTTCGCTACAATTATACTTACATCATTGTAATTATACTAAGTCTGAGTTAGCGAAGGTACATCAACACCTACTATGTTTACAACATTTCATTTATATCACAACATTAAGTATTTACTAAGTCATACAGTAAGACTAACGTTATCTCTTACCATTTGTACGTTAGGTGAACTTCATCCACGACGATAGCTACCCATTACATTGGCTTGAAAAATATCGGAGCCTAGCATGTCCTTCCACTTATTCATCAGTCACGATTCCAGGCTTCCGAAAAGAAGCTGGCAACGACCGCTAATTATATCCATCTCGTCGTGCACGCCGAGTTGCATCGCCATGATTCCCATTTCAGTTGCTTCTTTAACTTTGTCCTCCATAGAAAGGAAGGCGAAAACATAAACAAATGCCTTGATCGTGTTTCTCTGTTCCTCTTTTTAAATCAATGCTCTGTCGATATCTTTTAGAACAGACTCAATGTCAGAATCCACACATCTGAATTCACCAGCGGCAGCCATTTCATTGTAAACAGATTGAACACACGCGCTCTTTGGTGACGTGGTTGATACGTTACTGTTGATCATCTGTCCATCATCGTATAAAGCCCGCCCTCACAATTTGATTCGTCGGCCGGTTTTGGTATTCGCATAGTAGCTCCTCAACGGTGAATCCCCAGACCGATCTTCCCCGTTTTTCAAATGTGGTGGGCGGGGCTAAGATCGGCTGGCACCCAGGCTACAAATATACACCTTCAAAGCACAACTTCTCGTCTAGATCTGGTCGTGATGCGCCAGGTGACCCCACGCAATACGTCATGACGTCAAGAGGTCACAGAAGACGAACGCGAAACTCCGCCCCAGTGTTTACAAGTGTGTTGAAAGAGGACCGTTCCTACGTTGTTGTATGTGGAATGATACTAATTAATGTCTTTGTGTCAGTTTATTGTTTACAATGGTCCACAAATGTGCGTTTTATATGTGGAACACGTAACCTCCCTACGTCACTACCCATTTACGTTAGGTCGCGCTAGACCGGACCTAGACGAAAAGTTGTAGTTTAAAAGAGCATATTTTTTATTTTTCTTGTCAAAAATGACAATCGTTTTGCTAGATAAGACCCTTATGCCTCGTTTGGGATCGTTTAGAGTCCTTTGAAACTCAGTTGAAAAAAACTGTTAAGTGTTAATTGTTGGTGTCTATTAAAGTCCATTGAAATGAGAAAAGTCCTGCAGTGTTTTCCTCAAAAAACGTGGTTTCTTCTCGACTGAACAAAGAAAGGCATCAACATTTTGAATGACATGGTGGTGAGTAAATTATCTGGATTTTTTTTAAGAAGATGGAATATTCCTTTAAGCTTGCATACAGGTTGGTTACTGTAGCTCAGTGGTCTTCACAGTTTTTTATGAGATCCACACTGATAAGACAAAGTCAATAGGAAAGACACTTTTACCACCAAGTATCATCTAGTCATAAATAGCATGTCTGCTTATCAATCTGTCATCCCTGAACATACAATATGCAATGCAATAAATACAGGAGGGGGGGGCATTTTTTATCATTTACCAGTCAAATTTGTAACCGAGACAATATGATCTCCCTTAAAGGGACTGTAAGTAAGTGTTTTATTAATCAAAATCAATGTCTTTATTGATAAATATGTCCTTGTTGTTGTCAAATGACCTCTGCCAGTGATCTGACTTTTCTTTGTAACCTTAGAATTTCTTCACTTTACTTACATTGAATAAGTCCAAGGAGGCTTTCATGTCGTTTCGCCATATTGATAAACTATAATAGCAGAGAGGGACAAAAAGCACTTGCCTACCAATGCGTTTCCACAAATGCAGAACACATGAACCAGCTGACACGGACAAGGAGATCAGTGAGTACATAACGGATATTGTAGTTGCAACACGCATTTGGAAAAGCGAGGCGCTAGAGAGCACTGTTCGTTTGAATGCAAAATACAATTTCACCACTTGATGAAGGGAAATCCTACTTATTGTCTCTTTAATGACAAAAAAAAAAGATTACGTTAACTCTTTGCCTGAATTGACAAGTTAACAAGAGTTTTTATGGTAATCTATAATTCTGCTATTATCCAGTAGGTGACGCTCTTACCCAATTTATAAAAAACTGAAGCATCAACTAATTCAACAACTCCATGTATGTTTTGACCATCGTTTGGAATCTGGGGCCGGATTCACAAAACATTCTTAAGAAGAAAAATCTTCCTAACTGCCATTTTTATCTTAAATTCAAGCTTAAGAAAAAAGTTAAGAATATTTTGTATTCTCGATGTTTTAAATAACATCTTAAAGTTATGATAACCTTACAGTAGTCTTAAATCTCAAAATGTAAGATGTTTTATAAGTTAATGTGATTTGTTTTAAATGTGACATGTTGTATTTTGTAGTCTAAAATTGCAATTTAATCTGTTTACTTCACATAGATTAGTTTAAAGAGGAATTCCACACTCATATAATGAAGTTTAATGGCTTTCTCAGTAATATGTCATGAAACACAAATAAGTATTAGCCTTTAAACTAATATTAGCAAACATTTAACTTCCCCCGTAATACATTCATTGTGAAATTACTTAACAGCTAAAAGTCGCTCTAAGCGGGAGGCGAACCGGTAATCGCTCCGTCATGCAAGTCGAGGGCTCCGAAACCGCGGGCACGCTTCACCCTCCGCATCCGTCTCTTGACGCGTGAGCGCGGGTCGCGGAAGACGAAGCCGTGGTCACGGAGAGTGAAGCATGCACACCCAGAGCGCTCGACCCGCATGACGGACCGATTGGGACATTATGGACTTATATACGCACCGCCTTAATACTAGCTGGCCTCTGTTACAACAGCAAATAACATCTTCTACAGTCTTAATGCATCACTTGTTTGTATCGCGTTAATGATCACAAGGTAGTCAAAAGATTAATGGATAAGTGTATTGTTACCTTATTTGCAGGGTATCTTAATTCATTTAAAAGCTTGTCATTTTATTCCTAAGACACAAATTTAAGATATTCTTAAGAAAAAAATTTAAGAAATCTTTGAGAATTGCACTTAGGAACAGTCTTACGCACTTCTTATAATTTATCTTAAGAACTTTCTTAGTTTTGTCTTAAGAATCTTTTCGTGAATCCAGCCCCATATCTCTAACAAAATTTATTTTAAAAAATGCAATTATTTCAGCTTTATGCTCAAAATTGGGTATTTTTGAAGAAACCTACACATATTTGAGAGGGAATAAAAAGAGATCAAATGAAGATAGGATGATAATTTTTTCCATTTTATTTGTTTGTTTGAAAGCAGAGAGTTTGTTCTTTTTTATTTGATATATTTGTATGTTTATATATTTATAGAAAAAACATTTTCTGGAAGGCATTTTGTGAAAAAATGCTGGTGGGCAAGTTAAAAAAAGGCTGGCGGGGGAATAAGTTAAAGCTAAGCATTGTTAACACGTGCAGCGTCCACCCCGCAACCACTAGGGGGCCCTCTTGCTTTTACAGCCCGTCCACAAGGAGACATGTTTAGCTGTTTACGTAAAGATTTAGTATCGTATCTGTGTTTCGTCCAGACGGATCCAGCATTTTGTGAGCCTGAAACCGGGTCCCAGAGTGGATGAATCTTAACATGACACCCTTGAAGTTTCGTGTGTACATGCAATCTCTATATTTTGTGATACGGTGATGTCATCACCCCGCACGGTACTTTGCTGTCATATGACAACCGCTCTGTGCAAGCGCTGCATGGTGTTGAACACACTTATCAACATCTTGATATAATGGTTTTCTAACATTATCTCATCAATTAAGTTATTCCCAATCACGCTTCCCTGACGAGTTTTTACGGTAATCTGTAATTCTGCTACTATGCACTAGATGCCGCTCTTACCCAATTTATAAAAAACTGAAGCAAAACGAATTCAACAATAGTCTAAATATGTGTTGATCTTCATTCTAAATCTGATCTCTAACAAAATTCCATTACAAAAATGCAATTATTTCAGCTTTTTGCTCAAAATGTGGTATTTTTGAAGAAACTTTTTGAGAGGTCATAAAAAGAGAGAGCAAAGGGTCTGTTCTTTTATTTGATATTTTTGTATGTTTATATATTTATAGAAGAAAACTTTCCTGGAAGGCATTTTGTGAAAATCACAAAAAAATGCTGCAGGCAACTTTTAAAAAAAATGGCTGGCGGGGAATGAGTTAATAGGTAAAATGTCTAACACATAGAGAAAAAGGTTTGTATTGGCTGGTAGGACAGGAACACAGAATCATGTTCCATGCATGTGCCTGTGTTTTTTGGCGCCTGCTTCTGTTGGCACCTCATTATCACCATTTTGCAGACTATAAAACACAGTAAAGTTTTTTAAATTGCCCACATCTGAAACAGTAGCCACAAAATACTAAACTATGAATCCTTTCCCAGCAGTTTTAAAAACCCTAAACTGACCTCTTTTCCTTGTTTTGTAAAACTTAGACAAGTATTTCAGTTAAAGATTATATGGAAGATAAAAGATTGACTAAAACAACGGATCTCCATTATAGCACAGAACTTACTGTTTGGCTAATATTTTATCTGCCATATAAACTGAAATATGTCTAGCTAATCAACATAAAACAAACTCTGTTTTATATTCCATTTCTCTTAGTTATACATCTGTATACAATTATTTACATCTTTTAGGTTTTTGTAATGAAAATTGCCACAGTAATAAAAAACAGATTTGCCGAAATTTGGCAGACTACACTGGGTCACATGGAATGTGGAGTGATTTCTGGTACATTGATTGCCAGGTGTATAAGTGACCATCAAATTATTTGTAAATACAGGTTTTGCGAATTATTAGAAGTTTTGGATTTGTACGTGTATTTGCGTAACTAGCTGAATGTATATTCTGTATAGAAATTTCAGTCACATCAATGAGCAAGATTTTGTTTTTTTCCATAACTGTACCAGTTCTGGTAAACCACAATGACTAAAATCCCCCAAATTCACCGGATTTTCATAATAGTGTAAGAAGTTCTGAGTTCAGATCCCGGACAAGCACCCACTTTATGTCTTGTCTATATAGAGGCAGAGCATACTTTTTTATCATGCCACACTCAATCAATTATATTGTGAATGCCCAGCATGTTATTTTTTAAGATTCACTTGTGTATTACAAATTGAAGTTAAACATCTGAAAGCAGTCAGAAAGTCTGATGTAGGAATGGAAATTTGATTATTGTAGAAAAAGGGTCGGGTCAATAACAGAGCTGTGGCATAAAACCAAGCAGACAAATGTTGCGGTTATAAATTTTGGCAAATTTTTGAAACATTGGTTCTTGTTTTCGGCAGTGGACGTGCAGGCTTGCTGTTGTTTCATCGTGCTTGTCCTTGTGGTTTTGACCCTTGTCTATTAACATATTTCTTGTCTTATAAAGCTGTTCTATAGATTCTTCCGACATATTTATGGAGGAACAAAGCGAGAAGCTTATTTCGACCTTGTGAATTTGATAAATAAGCACTGAGAATTACACTGGGCATTGTGCAGTTTGGAGAAATCTTAGTGTTTGGATTCATAATGAAGCAAAGACTTGGCCAGCTTTTGTGAGCCATGTTTTCCCATGACCTCTCCTGAACAGCATTCTTTCTTGGTGTTTATATAGTGTGGGTATTATGAATGCATATGAGAGCAATTAATTCTGTATCATTTAAAAAATAGACATAACCAGCAATAAATGAGAAATGTTGCCAAAAGAATTTGCCTGTTTTTTTATTTTGATTGACGAGAGTTGTCAAACACAAAAGAGGAGTGCTGGGTCAGAAGCTCTTAAAGTAACAATAAAATTGAAATTATTGAAAGTATTTTTTACAAATAACATATCTTTGAGTCTCATTATTTTTTAAAGAGCACCTATTTCATTGCTACAAAACAACACTGTAAAAAAATTCAGTAGAAATTACAATGTTATTGCAGCTGGGTTGCCGGTAATTTACTGTAGATTTAAATGTATGTTATTTACTGGCAAGAGTTTGTTCAAAGTTAAATACATTTGGAATATTAACAAGTCTTTATCTTTACAGAATAAAACTATATAACAGCCTCATGCAAAGCATTCTGGGAACCAGAAATCATCATCAACCTTTTTCTGTTTTTTGCTTCAGATTTTGTTTCCCAGAATGTTTTGCTTGACACTGTTTTTTTAGTTTTACTCTGTAAAGACAAAGACTTGTAAATACTTAATGTTCATTTAACTTTAAACAAAATGTTGCCAGTAAATAACATAAATTTAAATCTACGATAAGTTACCGGCAACCCAGCTGCAATAACACTGTAATTTCTACGGATTTTTTTTACATTGAATGTTATTTTGTGTATTTGGTATAATACAATGTGTTTGCGTAGTTTATGGTTAAAAAAACACCTTCCTAGTCTCACAAGGTTTCGTGATATAGTCTTTTTTTTTCGTGATATTATCACGAATTTCCACGTCTTTTCGCGATCGTATAACGAATTCCTGTTTTCGTGTGATTATCACGTATTGGTTACTCAACTGCTTTTTCCTATTTTAAATCATTGTCGCTTCGGTTTAGGGTTAGATTTAAAGAATGTCACTTTATATATTGGTTTATAGTATTTTTTTCGGATTTTTTTATATGTCGTCAGGGTTAGAGTTGGGTTTGGGTAGGGATGTCATTTTATGTAAATCTAACCCTAACAGCGCATTCACACAGGGCGTAAGCGTTAACGCTTAAAGGAAGGCTTGTCTAAAGCGTGGCCAACAGCCAATCACAGTGGCCGCTACACATGCTCCGGTCTTCCATAAACGTAATTGGCTGGCTCTGCCTAGGTTATTTGCATAAGGCGATCTGATTGGCTGACGCCCCTTTTTTGCCGCTTGAAAAGTTGAGAAATGTTCAACTTCTGCTGCAAGCAACGGCACTGATGCTGCGCCGATGGATCCAAAATTCAGTTTGGCAACGCATGACATCACCCATTAAAAGTGAATGGAAAGCGCCAACGCTTACGCCCCGTGTGAATGCACCATAAACCGAAGCAAGAATGGTTTGAAAATACAGTTGGGTAACCAATACGTGATAATCAAACAAAAACAGGAATTCGTTATACGATCACGAAAAAACACGGAAATTCATGATAATATAAAAAAAAAAAAAAATAACGTGACTATATAACAAAATTTCGTGAGACTGGGCTGAAAAAAGCACATTATTTCCCACATACCATACATTATTGTAGCTCCAGATATCCCTGCCTTCCTCAAACGCTTTGATTTTGTACAAAACTCATCGATCTGAATCAATTTGTCCCTGTTGGCCAGCTAATTTGTACGTTGTGATTGGCCTGAATACCTCACGTCAGCAGGAAATGTGACGCTCGTTACCATGTTTGAAAGATTCACTCACAATGCAATGCTAACAGGAGTTAACTTACAGGCTGTGAGACCGAAGCGGGATGAATTATGATAATGATCGATGTGTCCAGTCTTTACTACATAACCAATCCCAGGAAGTAAACTGTTGCCTACAATCCGTGTGTTTGTTGTAGTCCAGAAAAGAGATTTACGTTGGAAATGATAACTTGCGTCATTGTTAACTTTGGGATTGTACCTTTCGCATATCGTTAACATGTATTAATACACACTTACACAACAAAGGAAATGTAAAATCGTGAATCAAATGATAGGTGCTCTTTAAAATTCATGTAGCCTGATAATCTTTAATTAAAAATACAAATCTCCTCCCCTCCTCGAAACGATCTCTCTTTACTTCCGTCATATGGTTTGGCAGGTGGGTGGGGTCCAGAAAAAGATTGCCGTAATTAGCAAATAGCAACATGACCCAACTTTCAACGACCCAATCAGTTCTCGATGGACGAATTCAAGTCCTGCCCTACATTTTTTACATTTCAGAAGCCATTTCACTCGGATATACGTCACCATGGGCAAAATAAGACAATCTTACTTACTTACTTCCTAGTGGCGACTTTAAATACAAATTTGTTTTTCAAAAGTTACAATTGCAGTAATGACACAAGATCTTCTGAAAATCTCAGGGTGGAGTTCCGAATAAGATAGCTTCAGCTGGAGATTTTTTCTGAATTACTTTTGAATGTTTGGTGTTTGTTTACAAATAGATGGATAGATGAGTAAAGGAATTTATGCCACAAATACTGATAAAGGTGACGAGATATGGAGAAGGTAAAATGTTTATGGTATAATAATAATAATAATATGATTCATTTGTTACTTTGTCTTTTCATTCTTTTCACACTAGTTTAAACAATATTTCTATTTATAGTAGGAAAAGAAACAACGCAGCCATGTGCTGAATGTTTTCTGTATTAGGAAAAAATAATTTAGTAAAAAGGATTTCATCTTTTCTGATTTTTCCATCACTGTGGCGCTCAGTCAGAGCCAGATGCCGTCTCATATCAAGGTAATGCTTAGTTTTGAATTTAGCACAGCTATCGGCTGGATGCTAAAGTGCCAACGTTTTAAAGGAAGTAACTGAGAGGCTGGGTTTCCCATTCATCACTTTTTCAGGCATCCACAGGAAAGAGAACAGACGTGGCTCACATATCTCAAGTCAACAGTAAGAGGTGGACACAAAAGTTAGGAACAGATAATGTTATACAATTGCAGTGGAATTAAACTAAGTGCATTGTGACTTTGCCACATGATTTTTGGATTTACTTTTTTAATATTTCAATAGAGCTCTGCAACATTTTATTCGTCATGTTATTTTAGTCTTTAGTCAAGGCAGTGAATGGACATTTAATCTGGCATTGTGTGTGATTTTTGTGGTTTAGACTTTTTTAGAAAAAAAATTACGCAATGAATTCTGTAATAAGAAACAAATGACTCTGAATCCCGAATGCATGTTTATCGTGTGTGCGTGTATGTGTGCACCTGCATTTTTTTTTATTTAAAGTTGATTATGTTGTTACTGTCTACAACAGACTGTGAAATTGGATACTATATGTGGTTTTGTTGACAAAGATTATGTGCTGTCTGTTGAAAAACAGTCTAGATAATAATGCACCTGATTTCTATTGCTTTATGATTAAAACATGCATCCAGTCTACATATGCACATTCACACACATACACGCACATTAGAACTGTCCCTGAACCTGTTGTTATGTTTCATGGGTAGTTACTGCCCTCTAGTGGTTATATTTAAAAATAACATCTATGACTGCAAATAAAATTGACTTTATAATGCATAATTATTTCTTTTTATTTGAATAAGATTGTTTTTATTTTTATTTATGACTGAAAAGTTATGTCTATAGTTTGCAACACATTGCATCAGGTATTTGAAAAAATATAGATGTGGACTCCCACCACCCTCCACCCTTATCATATACTGCACAAGACATGAGCATGTAGGCTGCGTATTTATATAAATATTACATCAAGACAACCATTAAGCCGTCACTTATGCTTAAATCATTATGCAATCAAAACAATAATAACAAAATATTTTTTTTAATGATCAATATAAAGCTTCCAGTTTTCCAAAAATGTAAGTAAATTAAACAAGTAGACTTGTGGTTTTAATTTAATGTGCAATTCTGTTCGAATAGATAGAGAACTACAATAAAATAAAATCCATTTCCAAATGCAATTAAAACAAATTGCATAACATAAACAAAATTTCTGTCTTGAGAATAAACAAACTGGAAGACTATTTTGCATTTTCTATTTTCCTTTTATATTAGTTACTGTTTATGTTTTTAGTATGTTCATATTAGTTTACCCTTTTTGCACTGTTGTATGTATAACACAATACTATTTTGTACATAAAGCAAAGGGACTGTAAAGCTGCCATCTGTAACTTTCGGAAAAATCAACAAAAATCAGGTATTGATTTTTTACAAGAATCAGTTTCATGGTATCTCCTTTCCTTACCCTGATTTATTATTAACCTATACAGGGTTTTTTCAACCTATGGTTGAGTCTAAATATAAATATTTCTGGTTAATTTAACCTATTGGATGTGTTTGTCCCTTTCTGACCCAACCATGAGCTGAAAATAACCCAGATTTTTTTGTGTGTGTAGTTTTTCAGCATTTTTTAAATTATTTTGTTAATATCATTTAATGCTCATTCATTGTGCATTAACTAATGATAACAGTTACAGATTTTGATTTCAAAAGGTATTAGAAAATGCTCAAATCTACATGAACAAAGAATATTAATGGTAATAGCTAATGCATTTACCAATGTTTAACTATGATTTATAATTTGAGCTGTCGCAGGTAGTTTGTCTAACTCGGCAAGTAATTTGCATTTTTATGTTTTAAACAGACACGCCAATTGAAAGGCAAAAGTTACAGATTGCAGCTTTGAAAAACTAAAACGAGGATTGTTCAAAAATATTAAACACGTAAAACAAAAATTAAGTTTTTTTATTCAACTTAACATTCATGTTTTTGGCCTGTGGGAGGGAAACTGGACTAGCGGGAGAAAAAAGATGTGCAGCTATGTCAAGCCAGGTGTTGCTAGGATAAGTGCACGTTCACGGCTTTCTTAAAACCCCTAATAAATATTTCAACAGTGTTTTATAAAATACATTCTTTATGGAGAGTATTTAAATCACTTTAAATTTATTGTACTATATAAAAATAATGTAATATAGTATTATCTTACATAAAAAATGTTGTGTTGGTTTGCTGTGAGGTTTGACGCATACTCTTGTTACAAATTAATAAATTATGGTCACTGCATTATTATTACTGCTAAAAGGTTTTGAAATATTAAAACTAGATTCATAGACCTTTCCAGCAATAAATAGTTTGTCATGATAGATTAAAATTTACATGCAAAATATTGAAGTAAACTCAGGTGTCTTCTATCTTCAAATGAAATAAAGACAGAAACTATGCAAAGACTTAAAAGTTTAATGAATGGGAGAGTTAAAGTCATGAAAAAATATATTATTATGTAACTTGTGTTAAATGCATTATTTGATTTACATTGTGTTTGTTTAGTTTTTTGGAAATAAATATCTGTCCATGCAGCACATTTGACATATCTGTTTTTCAGATCATTTTAAACCACTAAATTTTGCATAAAAATAATTTTGAAAAGCATTAATTTAATATATTAAAGTATATTTTGACATTTTTATTTCATTTAAATATCTACATATCTGTCTGTCTATCTATCTATAAAAACAAACATGTCTGGCCAAAAAGGA
Organism: Misgurnus anguillicaudatus; assembly: GCF_027580225.2. Lineage (NCBI taxonomy): Eukaryota > Metazoa > Chordata > Actinopteri > Cypriniformes > Cobitidae > Misgurnus > Misgurnus anguillicaudatus. The sequence continues at coordinate 5,975,131 of NC_073359.2, read as the reverse complement.
CCTGTCACAAGTCATGATTAAGATAATTTTGCATGCTGGTGACTTGATTGCAGAAATAAATCTACACATTAGGTAAATAGTGTCTGCTGACATATTTTATTGTCTGTAATGGTTTTAGCATTTAAAAAAGTCTCAAACATCTGGCACAGGGGTGGGTGCAATCCACTTTAAATCTTCTGTGTTCAATGAAGGTGATGAATATGTGTGCAAGTAATTTCAGTGCTAGATTGACATTTCTTACATCACCTGAGAATCTGTACCTCTCAGTCAGATTTCTCATGCCTGAATGCTTGTCTACATATTGACCTTCTTACGTACTCAATTGAAACCACCTTGCAACTTCATCAGCCATTTCTTTTCTCAACAGCTGCATTAGTAAATGTATTCATCAAACCCTAGCAGCAATATTAACACAGTTTTTATAATAATAACACTATAATAACAGTACGCATACTTAGATGGATGACAGTATATCTAGTATTTTAATGTAGGACCATAAGGTGACTAAAACACATTAATATCTAGATTGACAGAGGAACCAGACGATAAATCGTCGATGCGTATAAATAGCACAAAGTTTAAAAACCGTGCAACACATATACGCCAAATTCCACTTTGGCGTGCATATGATACGCCAAGTCCTCCCATTCACTTAAACGGTGCATATTTTTTTGACGTTTTATTTATTGGTTTCTAATTTTTTTCTGTTTTTTAAACCATTTTCATGTGGGGTTTAGGGTTCAGATTTGCTTAAGGAGGATATTTAATATACAGGTTTCTCAAATTTTTTTTGTCTATATTTAAGCCATGGTCGTGTTATGAACTCTGTCTGTGTACCCTGTCTTGAACTCTTATTTTGAAGTCATGTCTGTGTCATCCATGTCTGTAGTTCTTTGTAGTTCTTTTGTTCATTGGTCCGTGTGATGATTGTTCCCCAGGTGTGTCTTGTTTTCCCTGATTACTCTGTGTATTTAAGCCTAGTGTTTCCAGTGTCTGATGTCGATCGTTATTTGATGTTATGGTGTTTTCGTGTTCCGTGTTCTTGGTTCCTTGTTTGACTACCTGCTATGTTTTTGTTTGTTTGTTTGTTGTTATTTTTAATAAACCTCACTGCACTTGGATCCGCATCCTGTCTTACCTGGATTTACCCGTAACAGAACGATCGACCACTCAGGATCCAGCAGCAAGTCCCCGTTCCCGTGTTTTTCCAAGTTTCCTGGTGTGTTCCCTGTGTCCTCATGCTCCGTGTCGGCGATATCCGAGTGCAAGTTTCACCCCCCACCACGGATGAAGAATGGTGGAACGCACTCGCCGACCTGACTTCCCTCCGGCAACAGGGGAGACCTGTGCGCTGTTTTGCCCAGACTTTCTGGTCTTTTTCGCTGGGCCTGGACCTCTGTGACTCGGAACTTAAAAATTATTTCAATGAATGTCTCGATGAACCCGTGCCGCAGCAAGAGGTGGACGGGTTGCAAACACTCGATTTCTGGGGCTTCGTCGGTTACATGCACAACCGTGGCCGATGGAATTTGTGGGAGTTCCCCGCCGAAAGACCCGCAGAGACTGTTACATCACTCGAGCCAGTCATCATGAAACCAACGCATTGCTCACGTCATCGGCGGCGGAGGAAGAGACCCAAGGCCGAGCGAGCTATTGTTAGCACGGACGCTATTCTCCCAAGTTCTGTTTCCCCTGTGTCAGTGCCCGTGCTGAAGATGGCCGCCACGTCATCCCACTCCATGCCTCAGTTCGCTGATGTTAATCCTGCCCCAGTATTCGAGTTTGCCACAACCATACCAGCCCCGACTTGTCAGAAAGCCACCATCACCACCGTTCCAGTAGTTAAAGGTGCAGTAGTAACACCCGCACCCATTCTCAAGATGGCTCCCATACCTGAACCAACTCATAAAATGACTGCTACACCCACTCCACTTCACCAAACTGCTTTGATGAACTCTCCAGCACTGCCAAAAATCCGACAGTTAATCACCAGTCTGATGGATGTACCATTGGTATCCGTACGGGTGGCCGGGGTGCCCCGTCCTGTGATTTCCAGCTCCGTGGTTCCTACCAAGTCTGAGGTATGTGCTCTGCATTCTGTAATTCCCATATTTGGCATGGCTGTGTGGTGTGTGTGGTCCGCGTACTGCTCCTCTGTCTCCTGTGATGCTTTCCAGGAACCCATTGAATCTCCCGAGTCCTCTGAGCCGAGTGAATCTCCCGAGTCCTCTGAGCCGAGTGAATCTCCCGAGTCCTCTGAGCCGAGTGAATCTCCCGAGTCCTCTGAGCCGAGTGAGTCATCTGAGCCGAGTGAGTCATCTGATTCCCCTGAGCCGAGTGAGTCATCTGATTCCCCTGAGCCGAGTGAGTCTTCTGATTCCCCTGAGCCGAGTGAGTCTTCTGATTCCCCTGAGCCGAGTGAGTCTTCTGATTCCCCTGAGCCGAGTGAGTCTTCTGATTCCCCTGAGCCGAGTGAGTCTTCTGATTCCCCTGAGCCGAGTGAGTCATCTGATTCCCCTGAGCCGAGTGAGTCATCTGAGCCGAGTGAGTCATCTGAGCCGGGTGAGTCATCTGAGCCGGGTGAGTCATCTGAGCCGGGTGAGTCATCTGAGCCGGGTGAGTCATCTGAGCCGGGTGAGTCATCTGAGCCGGGTGAGTCATCTGAGCCGGGTGAGTCATCTGAGCCGGGTGAGTCATCTGAGCCGAGTGAGTCATCTGAGCCGAGTGAGTCATCTGAGCCCCATTGGTCAGCTAGTGTGGTCACCGCGATGCCCCAGAGACTCTTTGTCGTCACCAAGACTATGGCCAGTGCTGAACTCTCTGCATGTCCTAAGAAGACTGTTCCCAAGCTCTTTGCCCTCACTGTCTGGTCTGAGATGTCAATATGTGAACTCACTGCCCTGTCTAACCAGGCCCAGAGGGCCTCTCTCTGTTCTCTTCTACCCAGGTTCATGATACCACCAGCACCACCCTGGTATCCAGTCCCTCTCTGGTCTCCGGCTCCGCCCTGGCTTCCCGCCCTGCCGGCTCCGCCCTGGCTTCCCGCCCTGCCGGCTCCGCCCTGGCTTCCCGCCCTGCCGGCTCCGCCCTGGCTTCCCGCTCTGCCGGCTCCGCCCTGGGTTCCCGCTCTGCCGGCTCCGCCCTGGGTTCCCGCTCTGCCGGCTCCGCCCTGGTTGCCAGTTCTGACGGCTCCTCCTTGGTCCCTGTCTCCGCCTGCGGCTCCTCCTTGGTCCCTGTCTCCGCCTGCGGCTCCTCCTTGGTCCCTGTCTCCGCCTGCGGCTCCGCCTTGGTCCCTCTCGCCGCCTGCTGCTCCGCCTTGGTCCCTGTCCCCGCCTGCGGCGCCGCCTTGGTCCCTGTCCCCGCCTGCGGCGCCGCCTTGGTTCCTGTCTCCGCCCGCGGCTCCGCCCTGGCTCCAGCCTCCGCCCGCGGCTCCGCCCTGGCTCCAGCCTCCGCCCGCGGCTCCGCCCTGGCTCCAGCCTCCGCCCGCGGCTCCGCCCTGGCTCCAGCCTCCGCCCGCGGCTCCGCCCTGGCTCCAGCCTCCGCCCGCGGCTCCGCCCTGGCTCCAGCCTCCGCCCGCGGCTCCGCCCTGGCTCCAGCCTCCACCCGCGGCTCCGCCTTGGTCCCTGTCTTTGCCTACGGCTCCGCCCTGGCCCTTGGACTTTCATGGCCTTGGCCCACCATCCCTCCCCGGGTCCACCTCCATGCCACCGCCCTCCTAGACTGTTGTACTTTGGGGTTTTCTGGGGGGCGTCTGGAAGCCGCCCTTTGAGGGGGGGCTATGTTATGAACTCTGTCTGTGTACCCTGTCTTGAACTCTTATTTTGAAGTCATGTCTGTGTCATCCATGTCTGTAGTTCTTTGTAGTTCTTTTGTTCATTGGTCCGTGTGATGATTGTTCCCCAGGTGTGTCTTGTTTTCCCTGATTACTCTGTGTATTTAAGCCTAGTGTTTCCAGTGTCTGATGTCGATCGTTATTTGATGTTATGGTGTTTTCGTGTTCCGTGTTCTTGGTTCCTTGTTTGACTACCTGCTATGTTTTTGTTTGTTTGTTTGTTGTTATTTTTAATAAAACTCACTGCATTTGGATCCGCATCCTGTCTTACCTGGATTTACCCGTAACAGGTCGCTTGGAGTTGGGGTTAGAATTGGGGTTTGGGTTAGTATGTCATTTTTATATAACAAAAAGTTTTTCTAACCCTAAACCCAAGCGAAAATGGTAAAAAAAAATGGCAAAACATTGAGAAACCAATAAATAAAATGACAAAAAAAGATTCGCCGTTTAAGTGAATGGAAAGGACTGGCATGTATTGCGTAAGTGGCATTTGACGTATGTATTGCGCGATTTTTACACTTTGTGCTATTTATACGCAACTAGCCTGGATTTTAGCCTGCTCTGGAACAGGCTAGTTGCAAAGAGTAAATCTCTATAGTAACTTAATGTAGATTAATTTCGCCTCTCTTCATGCAACCATCGCATGACGTGTTACAATTCAATTCAATTTTATTTATATAGCGGTTTTTACAATTAGTAATAGTTTCAAAGCAGCTTTACAACAATAGAAGCAGGGGAAACACAGAAAAATGTATAGACAACATAAGTAGCAAAATACAGCGGTTAAGATTAAACTGAACAAGCAAGCTTAGTAATATTTAATGTATAGCATGGGGTGCTATGTTAAGCCAAAGTAGGCTGACTCCCAGGGGTGGAAAAAACACAGCGGCAGACCTAAACACATCAGTTTAATTTGGTGGATCTGGAGCGACAATTTTCACACAAATAAGAAGGAAAAACGAGCGCCATTGCGGAAAATCCTGGTGGCAATGGAAAGAGTGACGATGCAACAATATTGGTTCCGAAAAAAGGCAAGGAAATAACGGAGGTCGCATATGCATGCTGCACACGTCATCAAGCCTGGTTAAACTTAACTGAGCATTGCATTCGCAAGTCATGAACATATTTAAACAATTTACGATTAACTAAGAATAATAGTCAACTTCATAATTGTTAATATTCTGAAATAAGACAGTCTTAATGACGTATGGATCTTAGAAATGCGACCTTCGGAAGGCTGCAGCCTTCGCATTGAGAAACGGCTTTTGTATCATCGTTTAGTGTTTTAAAGGTTTTGTGTTTTAAAAGTTTTAAGGTTGACCAGTTTGATTAAAATAAATAGCGCCAGTGTAGCACATTTGGGTGGGTGCAATAAATGTTTTTGTTGAGAAATGTTTAAAGTTATTTTGAAATCTTTAAAAATACTGACCAAATCTGATTTCATTGGGAAACTGCTGAGATATCTTCCGAAACATTTTTTACACTCTTCTGTATATGTCTACAAGATTTCTAGGTCTTTTTCTCAGGAGAGTATAGACATACTTTTACCACATTTTAATTTGGGCCATTACAGCTACCTAACTCCTTGTTCTTCAATAGTACCAATTCCCTCTCATTTGCTCAATCCACAGGACATGGCTGGGCCTCTTTTCTCTGTCCGCTTATATGTACTGGTGGAGCACCTCTGCCTGCTACACTATATCCAAGCAGGGGCATTTTATGGGCATAGGCCACTGCCCCAACAGCACCAACCTTTGGCACAATTACCTCTTTTGCCACATGGCAATGAAGGGATACCCCAACAATATTACCATGGAATGGAAAAGGCACACGTGCCATATGGAAATGAGATGCCTTTGCTTCCACATTATGGAAAAGGACGTCCACATATACCCATGCACATGGGTAAAGGCAATGTTGGAAAAGGTTGGATTAAAATACATAAAATATAATATTACACAATGTATGAGCTAAAGGTTAATGCACATGAACAATATACTAGGAAGCTATGGCAGTATAAAGACCAAATATCATGCACAAAAATAACCATATTTTATTTATTTATATATACATACATGTACCTGAGAGTGTTACCTGATTTGTATAATATCCATTAACTGGGTGCTAAACAATGCAAACAACACCAGCAAATTAACAAGAATCTAAGTGCGTGCTGGATGTTTCTATTGATTTTCTCCAATTTTTCTTCTATTTTGTTGTTTTGCATTCACTCTTAAATAGATTTATATGGATATTAATTATTGTTTATAAGCATCCACAAATTGCTGAACAGTTATGTTTTATTTTGTTCAGGTGAAACATTTCCAAGGGGAGAGAAGGGTCTCACTGGTGAGGCGGGACCAATCGGACCTCCAGGGCAAAAAGGCCCACCAGGACCTCCTGGTCATGGTATTCCAGGACTTCCTGGAAAACCTGGTCCTCAAGGTCCACCAGGATTCCCTGGGGTTGGAAAGCCAGGAATGCCTGGATTGCCAGGAAAACCTGGAGGCTTAGGTTTACCAGGACCAAAGGGTGAGTTGGGACCAGCTGGAGGTAAAGGGCCAATAGGATTGCCAGGACCCCCAGGTCTTCCAGGGCCCCATGGCCTACCAGCTGTGGCAAAACCAGGTGGACAAGGACTTCCAGGCCAAACTGGGCTTCGTGGAGAACCTGGACCAAAAGGCCTTCCTGGGATCCCAGGCCTCCCAGGCCCAAGAGGTGACAATGGGGTTGGTCTCCCAGGACTACCAGGTATAAAGGGACCCTCTGGACCTCCAGGACCACAAGGACCACAAGGACTACCGGGAGTTGGCAAGCCAGGACTGAATGGATTACCTGGGGCTCCTGGTGGGCCAGGTAAACCTGGTGCACCTGGAGAATCAGGGCTGGCAGGAGTACCAGGGGAAAGAGGACACACTGGGCCACCAGGACTTCCAGGTTTGGCAAAACCTGGTTTAGATGGGTTGCCAGGGAAACCTGGTCTACCAGGTGGAAAAGGTGAGCCAGGACCCGCTGGTTTACCGGGGAGTCCAGGCTTGCCTGGATTTGGAAAGCCTGGTTATCCTGGCCCTAAAGGTGAAAAGGGACATTTCGGCTTGCCAGGGCCTCAAGGTCCAAATGGTGAGAAAGGTCATGGTGGTCTTCCTGGTATGGATGGATCACCAGGTCCAAGTGGCCTCCCAGGTGCCCCTGGTCCAATTGGACTCCCTGGAGGCATTGGTTTCCCTGGTCCAAAAGGCGAGGGTGGTATAGTAGGCCCTACAGGACCACCTGGTTTAAAAGGTGAACATGGGCCTCCAGGACTTCCAGGAAAACCAGGATTTCCAGGAGAAGGGGGGCAACCAGGACCTAGAGGCCTACCTGGCTACTTAGGACCGAAAGGTGAAAACGGACATAAAGGCTTTCCTGGCCAAGCTGGACTGCCTGGAAAGCCTGGTGCAAAAGGAGAAGGTGGATTTCCAGGAGAGAAAGGTTATCCAGGGCCCATGGGAATCCCAGGAATAGTGGGTCCAGCAGGACCAATGGGCCCACCTGGTCTCCCAGGGACAAAAGGTGAAATTGGGCCACCAGGAAAACCTGGACCACCAGGTGATGGAAAACCAGGATTTCCAGGCCCAATGGGACCCTCTGGTAAACCTGGACCTAGTGGGCTCCCCGGTCAACCTGGAATACCTGGTCCTCCTGGCCCACCTGGTCCACGTGGGCTTTCTGCTCCAGTTGATGGGCAAATCCTTCCTGCGACAGGTCCTGGGATGGATGTCAAAGGTTACAAGAAAGAAAAGCCTGGAGGAGCCATAATCAGTTTGGATGGCCAAGAGATGCCTGCATTTACTGCTCAGCTAACAACCCCATTTCCTTCAGTTGGGCAACCTGTTGTCTTTAACAAGATTCTATATAACGGCAACCAGAATTATAATGCTCAAACAGGCATCTTCACTTGCAAAATACCTGGTATTTACTACTTTGTCTATCATGTTCACTGCAAAGGAAACAATGTATGGGTGGCCTTGTACAAGAACAATGAACCAGTAATGTACACATATGATGAATACAAAAAAGGTTACTTGGATCAGGCATCAGGGAGTGCAGTGCTTCCCTTACGAACTGGAGACACTGTACATCTCCAGCTACCATCAGACCAAGCTTCTGGACTTTATGCTGGTCCATACGTGCACTCATCATTCTCTGGTTATTTGTTATATCCTATTTAAATATGTATTTAATCTTTAAAACATTAGTTGTGTATGTGCCATCGTTGTAGAGACATTTCTGTTAAAAATGTAAAGTCTTAGAAAACGTGGATGTTTAAGAACTGGTCACAGATAAAGCCGAAATTCATTTATTTTATTAAGATATACATATAGAATAAATAAAAATGGACATGGTTTTGAATAGGTGATGAGAAGGTTTTTAAAGTTATCCAGTGTGTTGTAGTACATTGTTACAATGGGACTACATACGTAGGGAAAGTATGCACAACTCCATAATCAAAAGAGATTACCAGATTTTACAGGATTCAGTATTCCAATTATGTTTTAGCACTTTGATAGATCTCTTATCACATTATTTATTTGCATATTTCTTCTTGTTTGATACTATATTGGTTATCGATAGCTGGGGTCATATTGACTACATATCAAGTGATGCAATATTCAGATTGTGATAATGGAGAATGTTTTGTTACCTAGATTGTTCGATATGCACTATGTTTCTGCTGTCATAATAGTTTATCGTTGTACCATTTTAATGTACTTTATAATAGCATATGTGCACATAAGGGTTGTTATTTGTTTGTTTAACATAGCCTACATTTTGTTTTACACTTTGGACACATTGCCATACAGCAAAATACATATCTATTTCCGGAAATGTTTTTTTTTTCATCTCACACCACACGATTTAAGTATACTAGGTTAATGTTTATATAAATTAACTCAAGGATATTGAATGTTAATGTGTACTGTATCACCATCTTAAGTTGAAAGATCCAACTTGTTCAAACACACATTCTAAGTTACAAACTTTTTAGTTTCTAGGAACCTTTCTGTAATTTATTTTTTTAGTTTTACTACTGAATGGCTTAATTTGTATATGTGCAAAATGATGGCGGTGCACAAAAGAATGACTTTATATTTGTTATATTTTTGACAATGGTGCTGAGTTTTTCCACAAATATATAAAGTTTTAATCAAATTGTGAACATTTGTATTTGGGGAAATTCAAACAAATAAAGAATTCTGGCCATGTGAATGCTTATTTTTTTGCATCAAGGGATAATATACATTTGATCAGACATGATAGTTACAATGCCCAGTTACTGTTCAGTGATTGTAAGGGGGTATGAACACCAAAGCTTTTAAACGAGGCTGAAAATGCCGAATGCCAGCTGTTTTTTCAGCTGAGCGCTTTGGTTGCTGTGATAGCGCAGTGTTGGGGAAAGTTACTTTTAAAAGTAATGCATTACAATATTAAGTTACTCCCCAAAAAAGTAACTAATTGCGTTACTTAATTACTTTTTTATGGAAAGTAATGTTTACGTTAGTTTTAAGTTACTTTCGCGTTACTTTTTCTTACTTGGCTGAGGCTTGACATCTTTCAGGCCTTGCAGGTGGCTTTTACAACTGAGAAGTTCTGCATTCAGAAATTGCATATTTCCATCGCAAAAATGTCAAGCTCTGGCTTGCCATCTCCGTTTCTGACTGAAACTGTTCCCGCTCAGGTGCTCATGCATAAAGTGCGTAAATCTACGTTAATACATTCAGTTTAATGCAGTACATTCCCTGCTGAAAAAAACAATAAAACCATTACAGAAAATTCTAATGGTTTTATTGGTTTTATTGGGAATTTTATTGGTTCTAATGGAATATCGGCCAAAACACACTACAGTTTTTGTTGGTCTTTCATGGTATGTATTTGTTCTATTGGTTCTAATTATTGGTTCTAATGGAATATATATTGGTTCTAATGGATATGGCCCAAAACACACTACAGTGTAGTGGTTTTAATGGTAAAAGCTAATGGTTCCTATTGGTATTTTAATGAAAACCATTAGAATTTTCTGTAATGGTTTTATTGTTTTTTTCAGCAGGGTTGTTTTTTTACATCTAATTGATTAAACTGAAAAGAAACTCACATCACTTTTTAAAAAAAGGAACTCAAACATTAATATGTACATTTATAAAGTAATGTGTTACTTTACTCATTACTTCAGAAAAGTAATATTATTACGTAATGCATGTTACTTGTAATGCGTTACCCCCAAGACTGCTTCTGCTTTGTTTATCAGTCGTTGTATGATGCCGCGGTTGGTTGTTGTGATATTGGATGGCTGTGTGAGAACTGACATTGATGAGCTGAGCTTTTCACCAAAAGTTGAATATTTTTCAGCTCTCTGCGCTCAGCGCTAAGCGCAAAAAAACCCAGCTTTCAGCGGTAAAAAGAAAAGCTAGCTGAATTTTTGAAAAATGCCTAGCTTCCATTGGAAAGAAATGAAAACATAATACGCTGGCCGCGGGCATAAAAGCTTTGATGTGCACGCCCCATTAAGAATAAAGGAGTCAGTCCAGTTAGACCAAACTGGCAGCTGACTATGGGTGATATATTGACAATGTTAAAGGTAAACTAAAAACATGGATACCAACAGTTCAACCCATTTGGTGTTTGAACTATTTTTTACCATATTAATTTGGGAAATTGTTACAGAACAATAAAGTTTATCAATATTTCATTGCAATACAGTACTAAACTGTCTTTGACAGGTCCCAGACTTTTTTGGTTAGGTTTTTTTTATAGCAATAAAAATAACACAGTAAATTTTGGGAATTAAAAATTCATTTCAGGCTCGAATTTGGTAGACTCCATTTTTTTTTCTAATTACTGATGAGAAATTTCTAACTTCCTTACAAATATGAACCATAGTCTTACTACAGTTAAAATGCATGGTTACTATTGCTAATCATGGTTCCCAGAAATTAAGCCAAGGTTACTGTAGTGAAATCATTAAGTAATCATTAAGTCAAAAACATAGTTACTCCAAAAAAAAAAAAAAAACATTTTTATGAAGCCTTTTTTGTTATAATGCAATAACGAATTCACTTGTAGATTATTGTGTTAGATTTTCTTGAGAACAAGGGAAGATTTAGAAAGATGTCGTTTCTTCTCCACACCACAGGAGGCGGTAGTGAAGCCTAACATCAAATTCAACTTACATGTTAGAAGAAGAGCTGCTTTAGCTCACTCACTACTGTGGTCGTTAAACAAGAAGTTTCTACTGTATATATGAGAAGTTTGTGGCTGGCTCGTGTCAAAATAAGGTATGTTTTAAAATGGATACTTTATAACTTTTACACGTATCAAGGCGTTTCTCATTAACGTTATATGTCAGCGAAGTTATGCTAGTTTGTAAACTGTAGTGTGTATCTCATACAGAAATCATACTGCTTTAGGAGACGTCAGCAAAATCTATATCAGTCATGATTGGGAATTGAATTTTAACGAATTTCTTTGTTTAAGAAACAAATGCATTGACGATCAGCAAATACCTGTAATCAAATCTTAAAGTGGGTGAATTAGTATTTTGAACAGGTGTTTACTAGTTCAGGATAAGGTCATGAAGTGCAGTTGTTTAACTTTTCTCTAAGACATTTATAAACACACTAAAAAGCTTAACAACTTAAAGGTGCAACACAAAGCTGAAGTTGCAGTATTTGCGACACGAAGCGATTTAATCCTGATAATATTAACGTAACTGTTAACTGTACTGTTCCGGTTTTAGCGGATTTCTTTCTAAAAAAAAAAGTTCCCTGAAGGTGTTTGCTGTTTAAAAATCTGATTGTATAAATCTGCATAAATCTAAAGGGATGAGTGAAAGTACAAATGCTGGCGTATGTTCTTTTGTATTCATAAATAACTTTTTACCTCGGTTTTTATAACAAGGTCATCATTGTTTAAAATAATGACGAGTTTTTACTAGGGTTGTAAAATTCTGTGAATTTTGGAAACTTTCCATTGAATTTAGACGGAAGTGACACAGATGATTTAGATGTTGAGGAAGATACTGTTTGTGTATGTGATGTTACCGTTTGTTTGTTAACTTACCCAAATGTATACCAAATTTCCTTTCATTCCTTAAGTTTCCACAATTCCCCTGCTTTGCAAACCCTAACTTACTTTATACACTGAGGAAATTCGGTGTAATTTAACGAGTATAGTTTTACCTCAGGTAGCGGGTTGCCATGGCATCACGAGCAGGACCGCGAGCTGCAGGAACAGATGGCAGCGACTATGAGCATCGCGAGCGCGTGGCGCAACACTATCAGATGAGGTACGTGTTTGTCGTTATTTAGTTTGTTTTGTCTTCATATAAATAATATGATTCATATGGATATTTTAAGCTTGTATTTATAGTATACTGTAAGCTACATCGCTTCAGGTTATTCCTGTTTTTTTGTTTTTTTTTTAGAAAAAAGTATTTAGGTTAAAGGTAGTTTAAAAATGTGTATTTATTCATACTTTAAAAAAATGTGGTAAAACATGGGCACAATTAATAATAATTTGGTTATGAAGTATATCGATAAAATACCTGTTTTTTTATTAAAGGGACATTCCACTTTTTTGAAAATAAGCTCATTTTCCAGCTCCACTAGAGTTAATCATTTGAATCTTATCATTTTGGAATCCATTCAGCTGATCTCTCAGGGTTTCCACGGGTCCTTGAAATCCTTCAAAGTTTGTGAATCTGGAGGAAAAATTCAAGGCCCTGGGATTTGAAAATATTCATACATGTCATACAGGTCATTGAAAGTGCTTGAATCTATTTTATGCAGAAGTTTTCTGGAAAAAAATCCATATTATTCCCTGTGTAGTGTAGGATAATATCATAAAAATTCTAGACTTTTTAAGCACACATGCTAAACAGTTCGCTTTAAATGCTTTAATCTTCTGTATGCGAATGTTGCTGCTTTTTTGCATAGTCGTGTTTGACACATGAAAACGTCTCGGTTACGTATGTAACTGTTGTTCCCTGAGAAGGGAACGAGATGCTGCGTCTCCCTTGCCATACTTCCTGCGTCCCTGTAACACCATCTTTGGCAATATTTCAGATAGAGATATACTTCCTGGCTCCCACGTCACCCTGTCTTTGTCGTTAAGCTTCACCATTGGTTGAATTTGATATACACATTCAGATGCACTCACCTCTGAAGGCGTCACCGCAGTGACGCAGCGCGAGTTCCCTCGAAAGAGAACTGTAACAATGTATCTTTAAAGGTAACATGATGTAACCTTGCTCCCCACATTTAGTCCTTGATTTTGAGGGCATTGGACCTGCAAAGTCCTTGAATTTGAAGGGAACTTCGTTGTGGGATCCTTGATCTCTGGGTCTGGCGCTAGCACTTTTAGCATAGCTTAGCATGATCCATTGAATCTGATTAGACCATTAGCATCGCGCTAAAAATAACCAAAGAGTTTCAATATTTTTCCTATTTAAAACTTGACTTTTCTGTAGTTACATAGTGTACTTTGACCGACAGAAAATTAAAAGTTGAAATTTTTCTAGGGAGCTATGGCTAGGAACTATACTTTCAAAAGGGCGTAATAATCAAGGACTTTGCTGCTGTAACATGGCTGCAGCAGGCGTAGTGATATTACGCACTGCCTCAAAATAGTCCCCTGCTATTAAAAGTAACCAAGGGGACTATTTTCGGGCAGTGCGATTTTTTTTACCTTTTTGGAATCCATTCAGCTGATCTCCAGGTCTGACAGTATCCAGTATGTTACAGTATGCTGCTGTAACATGGCTGCAAGAGGCGCAATGATATTACGCAACAGCCAAAAATAGTCCCCTTAGTAACTTTCAATGGCAGGGAACTATTTTCGGCAGTGCGTAATACAGCCATGTTACAGCAGCAAAGTCCTTGATTATCACACCAGAATGAAAGTATAGTTCCTAGCCATATCAGCCTAGAAAATTGTAACTTTTAATTTTCTGTCGGTCTTAGTACACAATATAACTACAGAAGAGTCAAGTTTTAAATAGGAAAAATATCCAAACTCTTTGGTTATTTTTTAGCGCGATGCTAATGGTCTAATCAGATTCAATGGATTGTGCTAAGCTATGCTAAAACCAGACCCGGAGATCAGCTGAATGGATTCCTAAACGGTAAAAATCAAACGTTTAACTCTAGGGAAAATGAGTATATTTTCAAAAAAAGTGTAGTGTCTCTAATCTCTGAAGTTGCAAAGTCTCTCTGATCTCATTCATTCAACCCTTTTTATCCCCCAGTGTTGCACTGAAGTCAGAGATCAAGAAGCTGAACATCGCTCATGCTGCACTTTGGATGCTTGTAGCAGCACAGGTGGTGGTCAGCCAGCTGAACTTAGTATCGCATAAGCTGGTGGCCACTCCGTATAAGTGGGAATACATTTATCTCTTGAGCATCGTACCTACTGTCTTCAGCTTCATGGCCCTTCCCAAAAACAACACCAGCTACCTCGTCATTTCGATGATCAGCGCTGGGCTCCTCAGTCTCGGCCCTATTTTTTATGGAGGAATGGAGATGTTCCCCATGGCTCAACAGCTTTATCGCCACGGCAAGGCTTACAGATTCATCTTTGGTTTCTCAGCCGTGTCTGTAATGTACTTAGTCATGGTTATCGCACTTCAAGTACATGGCTGGCAGATCTACTATAGCAAAAAGCTGCTGGATGCCTGGGTCACCAACACGCAAGAAAAGAAAAAGAAATAAGAGACTGGTGCAGAATAATTGTGCTTTTTATGTCTATATATCCTCTTTTGTTAAGGGGTTATTTCATCAAATACATTTTAATTATTACGTAAACAACTCATTGGAGCCCAGTCAAGATTTTCAGCTTTAAATCTTTTGTCACATTGACATTGGGCCTTCAGTTGATGTGCATATATGCATCAGAGCTTAGATGTCACCTGTGGGCATTGTATTGTAATCTTTTCAGTGTTTACCACATACCTCAAACATTTCCTGTAAAAACATTTTTGGGATCTAGGCATTCCTGGAATATGCAGTATATCTGCAATGATGAGGAACTGGAAGTATCTAAGCCCCAGTCGCATAAATTTTGTCAAATATTGTGCTAAGATATTTTGCTCTTTGTCCACTTCTCTATTAATAATAAAAATCTTGACTGAACACAAATATTTAGTTGGCTTTTGAACATTTATATTTGAAATTTGCATTGACTGATTAATTGGTTTCACGATACCTAAATTATTCTTTGTTTTTCAAAGTTCACTGAAAAAAAACTATTCATTCAGTTTGCCCTTTTTTTTTGGGTGGGTGGTTGCAATCAATTTATTTAAGCTACATTTAAACAATAAAAATTTGAAAAACAAAACAAAAAACTTTTGTTTAAATGTAGCTTAAATAAATTAATTGCAACCACTTACCTTAAAAAATTGAGTAAATTAATAATTTTTTCAATGTTTTGGATAACACTTTACAATGAAAAATATCAATAATATAATTTAATGCAAATCTTTTACAGCATTTATGTGTCTTTGTTAACATAAATACAATTATTCATAGTTCTGAAATGTTATTTCATTAACTAATGTTTACTGATACACTGAAAAAATTATTTGTTGAATTTAATAAAAAAAATTAAGGTAAGTGGTTGCAATCAACATTTAAACATAAGTTTTTTTATTTTACTTTACTAATCTTTTTTGTTTAAATGTAGCTTAAATAAATTGATGGCAACCACTTACCTTAAAAAAACTGAGTAAATTCAATTAATCATTTTTTTCAGTGATACAACCTTTGCTTTATTATATATTAGTAAATGGTGAAAAAAAATGGTACATTTTAATTATTAAGATTAATAGAAATAAAATTCAAACATGCTGCAGAGGGTTCATTTCAAGTTCATTTCTAGTTAAACTAATATTAACAAATCAAACCTTATTGTAAAACAAGATTGGAAATCTGTAACTGGCTTTTTTCCACTGGCTTTTATTACAAATTATCAAATTAATATTACATTCAAGTGTGTGAGTTGTATAATAAATGTTGAAATTTACAAAAAATACAAAGTGCAAGATGCAAAATCTGTAATTAATTTTAGATACAGTACCATTTTTTTGTCTATAATACTGTACGCTTGTAGTGAGACATTAACAAGAGAACAAATAAGCCTAAGGCTGTGATTTTGTAGAAATGTTGAGCAGATAATTAACTGGGTTTAGTGTTACTAACATGAAAACACAGACTTGTATCCATAGATGTCAGTGACTTTGGAAAATATTTAACTTTTGTGATGTAGTGTATTAAATTAGTTTTTATTATTTATAACCCTGCTTGTGAAAACCAGGCCTTATAATCTAATGACAACAATCAAAGTTTGATTTCAATCACTTTAGCTGGGGTTTCACAAACTGGGTCACATTTATCCAAGTTTCTGAGTCTAAAAAATGTCATAAGGAAGATTAATGTAACAATATATCTGTTGGACCTGTGGTATGCAAATTGTGTGTACATTACAAGTTTTGTAATCATTGCATAATTTACCAGCATGACCAGATGTGCTTTTGTTACTTCGGCCCTATATCCTCAAAGTTACAAATGTGACTAAAACGTTTCCTTTCAAAAGACATCCAGTTAATATTAATTATTTATTCAGGTACTGAAGCTAAAATATGAAGCATTGGTTATATAACATTGTAGTTGGGTTTGTGGTGTATACTGCATGAAGCCTGGTTCAATGCCCCATACAATACCAAGTTGCAATAGTTTTTTTGTTGTTGGATCAATGTGGTGCACGTTTAACAAAAGTACCTCATGTAATCTTCGGTTTTCCAGCACCTTTATTTCATCCCTTTTCAAAAGTAACTGAGGTTGAAATTCGTCTTTTCGCACTAAGGACATCTGAGAGACTCATACACAACTATTGCGATGATAATCTATTCAATGATGTAAATAGCCAGGGTTATGTAAACTTTTGAACAGCATTTCTCAAAAGGTTCTTCAAAGTGAAAAATGGTTCTTCAGATTATAATGTATGAAGAAAATGGTTCTTTAAAGAACTGTTGACTAAATGGTTCTTTGAGGAACCAAAAAAAGTTTTTTCAATGGCATCACTGTAAAAATACAAATGTTTAAGGCAGCATTATTGCACTGGAGTATTATGGGTGTTAAAAAAACTCACTGGCATTTCTCCAATAAACCTTATCCTACTTCTTCTCAAATTTAGTTAAATTATAAGATTTTAGCCATTAGCTTTTATTTGCAGCTTAGAGACAATTTACATGTCTTTCAGTGCCATAGAAATGCATAAAAACACTGGCAGACATTTGCATCTGATACAAAGACTAGCTTTAAATAACAAAATTAAGTGGGATGCTTTAATACTTGCCGTAGAAGTGCTGTGTTCTTTTGGTATTTAATGAATGTGAATAATTAATGGGTGTATTATGCCTTATTTTCTGTTTTTCTCATTTACTGTAAAAATGCCATTTTAATACCGTAATTTAGGCAGTGCATTATTATATACTTAATATTTAATGATGTTTATAAAATCTTATAGTCATGGTTTATGGTTTTACTTAGCCAAATTTAGGCAAATGATATAACCTGCCTTGGAAAATATGTTTTTACCATTTTTTTAAAGAAATGCAAATATAGATATATGTCACACTGAACATTTGAGATCCTCCTACATAGGTCAATAACAAAGATGCTTAGGTGGAGAACCAGATTTGGACTTTTAACAGGAACATGATGCATATGTTGCTGCTCATATTTGTTTCAGGTAAGCATATTCTTATATTATCCACACAGGTAAAGTTAATGGTCAATTTAGGCCAACTTTAACAGACCCAGGAACCCTAAATTCAAAAAGAAAAACATTCCCTTTTATTAATAAAATTGACAATTTTTATATAGTATTATACATTTAAAAATATATAATAGCACATAAATTAAAACACATCAGTAACATTTTACAGTTCATTAGCTAACATCAACTAACAATTAATAAAGCTTCTACACAGCATTTATTCATCTTGTTAATTTAAACGTTTACTAATCCATTTAATTCTTTTAAATCAAAAAATGTCTACTACTAACAAGTGAATATGCTAGGTTTATTATCATGCATAATAATAGCATTTTGGCTGTTTATTAGTACTTCAACATGAATAATTGCATTAAAATTATTTAGCATTAAATAGATTCATAAATACTAAAACTGTTTTTCTAAGTGTAAGTAAAGATTCAAACCCAGAAAGTATGAAAAAAATGTGTTTAAGCTGTACTATAATTTTAAGATATAACATTATGTATTTAATAAAACATTAAAACATTGTTTTAATTTAATAAAACTAAAACATTGTTTGCTGCCTTAATTTTTTTGTTTAATCAACTCAAGTCATTTCAACTTACTATTATTTATCTTGATTTCAGATGAGTTGTTATAACTTGTAAAATATAGATGTCAAAATATATATATATATAAATAATATAAAATCATGTATAAAAATATAAATTATTTTATACGTTTTAAAAAATCAAGGCAGCCAAATTTTTTTACAGTGTGTTACCCTGATTGTAAAATCCAGTCTAAAGTCTCATAATCTAATTAAGAAACATCAAAGGCAGTAATTGATTTTAAGATTAATTTCAGATAATTTAAAATACATTTTAGTATAAAAGTTTTTCTTGAACCATGATTTTTTTAGTTTAAATGTTTGTACGCACATTTTACGAACAAATTTTTGTGGATGCTTGCTTCGTGAATGAGACCCAATGTTTTATGGCGTATTAACAAGCTGAGAAAATGTATGAAATATTATATTGCTGTTTCATGCATTAATAAAAAATTATCCATCTGGAAGTAAATATAAAAAAGCTGCCAAACAACACTGAAACGGTTAATCGGTTAATAGCTGCAATTTCAGATTTGCGCAAAAAATTTGATTTTCTAAAAGTCAATAAAAACTTTTTTGAAATTACAGCGTTTCTACTAATCTGTGATATCAGACTAAAACGTAAATCACGATAAGTAATTCCAAACATCACATACAATATGACATAACAATATTTTAATCTATTATTTTAATCGAAGGAGACATAGGAGTGTTATTCAAACAATATGGGCAAGGAAAGCTTCTTTTGGAGCAAACACATATTAGATGTTTCTGCGACATAAAATACGAATAAACTATTTCCATTGCAGTTTTGCGAAATACAACTTTTCCGAACTGCCTGAAAAACGTAAAAAAAAAAATTCCGATATATTGGAGTTTTTGTGAAGTTTACATGTTTCCATTGACTGTATTTTCAATTCGCAATGTCAGTTTGTGCAATTTGAAGGATAATAAAAAAAAACGCAGCTACCGACTTATTTACATGGTGAGACTGAATGGGCTCATGATGGGGCTTGTACACACAATACATATTTCAATTCTGACAATCTACTTTAAATGTTCCCAAACCACACCGATTCTGCTGTAATATGAAATCCCCCCTACTTTGCATAAACCTAATTGTTCAGCACAATGTCATTTGCTCGTATTAATCATATTTCTAATTTGGATTGCCTGGGTTAGTACAATTTGCATGTGTCATTGTCTTTAAAAAGTGCATCTGTATGAGTTTTACTTGCAAATGACGTTATGTGCAAGGCTATGATGGTGGGATCATGACAAAGGCCCTGTGACAGGGACCTCACTCATTGAGCCCAAGAGATGTGTTGCACACCCATAAAACTAAATCAATGATTATCAACAGTCCTTTCTAGGGCAATAATCTAACTATTTTTGTTTCTTTTTTCAGTTTTTATGAATCAGATGTCACTTCATAATATCATAATAACATCTGCACAGGTTTTAACAACCCCAGAACCTGTTAGCATTGAAGTAGCTACAACACCAGAGGACCAAAACACATCCTCAGAACCTGTTAGCATTGAAGTAGCTACAACGCCTGAGGTCCAAAACACAACCTCAGATCCTGTTAGCATTGAAGTAGCTACAACGCCTGAGGTCCAAAACACCACCTCAGATCCTGTTAGCATTGAAGTAGCAACAACGCCTGAGGTCCAAAACACAACATCAGGACCTGTTAGCGTCATAGCTACTACAATTGGGGCCCAAAGCACAGCTTCAGGTCTTGTTAGCAGCATAATAGCTACTTCATCTGAGGTCCAAAGAACAACCTTAGAACCCGTTAGCACCGTAGTAGTTCCATCCGTAGTTCCATCCATCGTCCCCACCTTGAACCCCACCCTGGCGTTATCCATTCCTCAACCCACCTTGCAGTGTCTGAGAGGGGTTCTCACAGACAGTGGGGTCTGCCTCTGCCCTGATGAATGGACCGGAGACATCTGTAACATAAGTAAGTTCATTTCAAGATAAAAGATATCACTGCTTTTTATGAATGCCTAGAGCAGAGGTGTCCAATCCTGCCCACTCTCAGTGAAAAGGCTACAAAAGTGTTCACTGGGGTGGTACCTTTTTAAAAAGGACACATACGTCCCTAACGAGTGCATAACCTCACAGGTACATATACATATTAGGACGTTTTTAAAAGGGACCCGTACCAGTGACAGCATTTGTACATTTGATATCTCATGTTTACAGTAGTTTATTCTTCTAAGAATTATTCATGCTTGCTTGTTAATGAATGTGCTGGACCATACGCAACGCAGTACAACACGCCATATTCAGCCTGCTGCCATGTTGATTCATAAACGAGGTTGTGAGGGATGGATGTCCAGAGTGTGCGCTTTAAACCTACTGTATCAGGATACTGGTCATTCAGCCATCAAAACACAAAAAAATACATAGTATTACAAATGATTGAAGATTTAAAGAAAAGTAAACATGCTTACCACATGAGAAATTAGCGATTAGCCAACAGATATTATATACACAATGCGCTATTCTCATCTCAAAAAAGTCATATGTCCCTTCTAATTTAAACAATTCATGTTTTCTGAGGTTCTTTGTTCTGTGGAAATTTGTAAACTTGTATATCTAATGTGTTTTGATCAACCTGATCTCACGAATTTCCGCGGCACAGTCACAGAATTTTTGGCAAAATTTTCCGTGGCATTCTCACGGCTCTCGCATATTTCCGTGGCCCTGCCACGCACTTTCTTTTCTGTGGCATTCTCACGGATTGGTTACTCAACAGTTTTGTCCTATTTTCTTACAATTGTCGTTTCGGTTTAGGGTTAGATTTACACAGTGTCGGCGCCAGAGAATACAGAATGAGGGGGCCTCCTGTTTTACTGTGGGGGCACCTGGTTCACCTTATTATTATTTTATTATTATTATTATTACTACATGGCACTGTAAAATGCTTGGTACTGATTGGCCAGTCGCAACATTCAAAGGTATTTTATTCCTTGAACAACCGCCTGAAACACAGCCTCACCCGGGTACTGCGAGCGAGTCACGTTAACAGAGACAGTTTAATACCTACGAATTAATACAGAATAAATATGCATAATTAATCACGTATATGAGATTGTATTCACAATGATTAAACCGAATGTTCGTCTTTTGACTTTTAACTTGTTTTAACGCGTCTGGAAACGTTTTCCCAGAAGGTTTGTATTTCTTTAAAATAAGCTAATAAAAGACATCAAATCAAAATGTTATGTCTATATATTTACTCATATAGCAACTAGCCGTGAAATTAGCGGGATTGTTACAGCCAGCCAAGTTGTTAAATAAATCCCTCACTATAGTAAAACCATAACTTATAAAGACGTTAAAGTGCAAGACTGGATAACTCACGCAAATCATAAAGACCAGTACATAACCAAATAACAGCAAAAGAAAACAATGTTACTGACATATCTAACACCAGAATGAACTATGCGTTTTACCTTCAGAAGAGCTGCAGGCGACGAGAGGACTTTTTTGAGAAGGTCCTTTTATTTGTCGCGAAATTTCTTCGTCTTGCTCAAATGCCAAGACTTACAAGTATTATTTAGACAGAAAATGAGTTCTCACGCATGGCGATTGAGCCCCCGAACGTGACAGTGGCTGCGTGTATGTAACTGGCTGACTATGTTAGCATTGCATTGTGGGTTAGTATTTTAATTATTATTTTTTATTAATTATACTCCGAATTTTAATCAGTATTCATTGTATAACCAAATGTATTTGCAGCACATTTTTTTTAATTATTAAGTTCATTGTTATTTTGAGAAGTAAGGGGGCACAGTGACTCAAGTGGTTGGGCCATGCCCCCTAGGGCCCACTCGTGGCGCCGACACTGGATTTACATAAAATGACATCCCTACCCAAACCCAACTCTAACCCCAACGCCAGGCGACAATTGATTAAAGTTTAGAAAATATAAAAGAATACATCAGAAAAATAGTATAAACCAATACTTAAAGTGACATACTTACGCAAACACCAAATCTAACCCTAAACCGAAGCGACAATGGTTTGAAAAAGCAGTTGAGTAACCAATCCGTGAGAATGCCACGGAAAAGAAAGTCCGTGGCAGGGCCACGGAAATATGCGAAGATCTGTGAGAATGCCAGGGAAAAATGAACTTTGTGAGATCATGTTCGATAGCTGAGTGATCAGCATCTTTATACAAAACAATAAGTTTAAAGCGCGTGCTCTGGACATCCATCCCTGACAGTCTCAGTTTGAAGAGAAAATGGAGGCAAACTGAATAAGGCGTATGTCTCCCAAAATGTTATTGTTGCAGGTATTTTCTGTCCAGAGGAAACACTAAATGGTTTCACCTTTCCACTTACTGTGCTTGGTCAGCAAACTATTTTAACACAGCTACAGCTATGCCCTCAAGGAACATTCAATGGTATCCAGTGTTCTTTTTTTAAATGAAATGTACTTGCTAATGTACTGTAAAATCTTACTATGTTTTAATCCATGTTTTTTGTGTTTAGCAAGTGTACCAAAGGCGACAGCTACATGCCTGAATTCCACACACTCATTTGGTGAACTGAAATTAATAAATTGTTCCTTGACGTTGGAAAACCTTCAAGGTATAGTCAATGTAAGTTATAATCTTTCTTCGTATCACCGGATATGCCAGTCATGTTTTGTCTCTGGCTGAGAAAAAGTCAGAGTGGAAGACATTTTGGCTATAGTTGATAAAAAATGTCATAATATAAAATTAAATTAAATGTCATAATATTGAAAAATATCAAATAGATATAGGCTAACTGTTTACAAAATTCCATGATTTTAACTCCAATTAACTTCCCTTTAATTGCCAAGTTCATAACTGATTTGGGGAAAAACACACAAAATGACTGATTTTCCATATAAAAGTAATTGTGGACTATTTTGTGGTAATTGTGAGGTTTTTTACTTTTTCACAGTCTTGGGGATGTCAAAAACCAGCAACAACAAAACCAAAACCATCAAAACCAACATTGGCTTTGATGCAGCTTTAGTTTTGTGCATCATCAGATTTATTTTTTTTCTCTCACATTTGTTGTTCGTGGCTATTTTTGCCCCATTGACTTCCATTAGAACGACTTTTTTATTGCAAAGCCACGACATCATATAATCATGAATTCTTGATTGTTGATGGTTTTTCCTTTTACAAAGAGGTAAAATTTGTCATTTTTACTGTTGATCACCATTTGGCACCGTTAACCCTTTAGTAGGTCAGAATGCAAAAAGCTTAATTTTTGGCTTTTACATTGTGTGTGTGTGTGTGTGAAAAAAATTCTCTAAAAACTGTTCTCTGCATACGATTTATGAACATCATTTATTATGAACCAATTTGGAAAAAAGAAAGAAAAAAAGATGCTGCACAAAAACTAAAAATGCATCAAAGCCAATGTTTTTACTAATCTTTGACATGCCCAAGACTGTAAAAAAGATTTTTAAAAAATCCAGTAAACGATCACTTTTTATATTGAAAATCTTCCATTTTGTGTATTTCCCCCCCAAAACAATGACATCAATTATGAAATTGGCAATTAAAGAGTTAAAATCATGAATTTTTGGTAAACATTTGGTAGTTTTGATCAGTACTGAGGTTTATTAACAGATTTATGCAACAAAAATTACAGCTGTTTAATTTTAGTGGCTTTTTTGTCCATGAACAACCCGAAAGGGTTGTGAATTTGCAACACACAAGGGTTAACACAGCTGTATGTATGGTATATATATTGTAATTGCCAAGTCTTATCTGACCGACAAAATTTGATTGAATTTTTTATATTTAGGCGAACGACACATCAATGAATGAGAACTGGTTCATTGCTTCCAGTGTCCAGATGCTCACATCCAAACCAGAGCAACTGACCGCTGAAAATATCACATCAGCTGCTAAGATTGTCTCCAACCTGCTGACCTCCGGTGTGTTGAACAAGGCAAGCATTTCTGAATTACACAATCAGTTGGCTTCTATGGTAGCAATGTACAAATGTTAAAAAAGCATGTTTAGACCTGTATACTGTTTGCTTTATTTCAAAGACGATTGCATTGGCAGCGGTGGCCACCATTAGTCAGCTGATGGATGCTGCTCGAAGCCAATACTCTGAAGACTCATACGCAGCTGTTGAGAAGTATTTACACCTACAGAACCAAAATATACATGTTTTAACAAACATACAAAAATTCCCTAGAAATAATATTTAACAGCAAAGCATAAACAACTCACTATGTGGTGACAAATACATACCACATTAGTGTTATATTATTGTAATAACAATGACAATAGTTGTAACTACAGTATATCTCAAGCAGTACACTTTCATTCAGTTTGAAAATTAGTTATGTTTCATGCTCTATTTTTAGTCTTACTGTGACTTTGGAGGAATTTGCTTTGCGCATGAGTATGAATGATACAATGTCTGGTGAACTGGTGCAGCCAAACCTGGCAATAAATTTTATTAAAGTGCCGATGGGGACCCCACAAATAGAATACTACTCACTGACAGGTGAGTCCAGTACCCCAAAATACACTCCTAAATATAAAGATGCGACATTTTGCCATAGAACCATCATTTGTGGATATATGGTTCATAAAGGACTTTATCTTTATCTACATGGTCAGAATATCTTAAAAGACACACATTAAACAATGTAACATTTCTCTAGGACCTTCAGAGTCCTTTAGCCCCGACAAAATAGGTCTTGGCGCAGAGGCATTAACTGCATCCTCTTCAGGACATCCTGCTGAGATCCATTTAACTCTCAACCTGCAACAACATGTTCAGAAAAACTTGGGTATGATTTTTTTTATCGTTCCTCTGCTTATTTTGGTGACCATTTCAAAGACAGCGTTGAGAAATATTGGTTTAGTACACGTACCTGCCTCTCCTTCTCTTTTGTAGAGAACCAAAATGTAGGTATTGGAGTGGTGCTGTATGAAAATGATAACTTTTTCAAGGCGAAAAGCTTTACCACGCATATAGGCACCAAGAGAAGGGTGGTCTCCGCCAGCCTCACGGACCAAAAAATGCTTGATCATGTAAAATTCATGATCACGTCCAAGGTAATTTTATGAACTGTTGCATTCTATATGACAATAAATTTGTAGTTATATGCACACAATTATTTTATTAAAAAATATTTATACCTGTTTTGTGAACATTTGCTTAAATTATGAATATTAAATAATATTTAAAATTGAATAAAAGTTAACATAGCTGTTACGCAGACATCGTATGTTTCCAATTGTTTCCAATGGAAGGGCCTGCTTTTCAAAATGGCATTTTTCCATGCTAATGAATTTTTTTTAGTTTTGGGTTAAACGCTCATCAATGTCACTTTTTACTTGGCCTTCCAATCACAGTGAAGGAGGGGCGGGACAAATATCACAACAATTGACCGGTGCATCGTTCAACGACTTTAAATAAAGCTGAAGTATCATAGCATCCAAAGCCCACAGTCAGCGTCCTCCTGGCGTTTTCAACGCGTTTAAACGATTTGGTGTACACGCCCCCATCACAAGAAACACATTTTTGCCTATTTTCTTTCAATAGTTTTATTAAAAATAAAAAATCATATAATTTGTCTTATACACATAAATAACAATAGCGTAAAATAGTAGCAGTTCTCTTTACTTTCAGTGTTGTAGAAAGGGCATAAATGTAAAAACCGTATTTTCCGGAATATAAGTCGCAACAAAGTCGTATCAGGTAAAAATGCATTTTAAATAGGAAAACATTTTTTATAGTCCATCCAAGCCCAAGAACAAACATTTAATCTGGAAAGGCAAATTATTTAACTAAACAATTGCACACAGAACAGCAGGCTGAATAGGTGCTCGTACATGTTAACGTAACATTAACATTTATTTATCGAACACAATAGCATATCAAACATACCTGGGATGCTGAATAGGCTAAATTAACATGACAAGCCAAAGCAAGTTCAGAAAGGTCCTGAAGTCATTCTACATAAATACAAGAGCAACATAGAGCGGACTCTTGCGGCTGCATTTAAGTCGCACGTGACTAGAAGTCGCAGGACCAGCCAAACTATGAAAAAAGTGCGACTTTTAAACGGTTTCAGCAGTAACAACATAAACAAGCGGCTGTCGTGGTCCGCACGTAACTTCCGGTAAACTCCGCTAAGAAAAATAACAACAAAGTTCTTTAACCGTAGTTTATTTATATAACAAGCAAAAAACAACACGTAGATTACCTAGGAAACCCAAACATTTGTTATTTTCGACGAGGCATTTGTTTAAGAGATCAGTTTAGCAACTAGTCAGACTATTAAAAAAACGAAACCGGAAGTTCGGATCCAGACGTGTATCGCGTCAGCGCACGTGTGTCCGATGAAACCGTCTATAGATTGTTTCATTGGAAGCACGTGATACATGTCTGGATCCGAACCTTACTTCCGGTTTCGTTTTTTTTAATGCTCTGACTAGTTGCTAAACTGATCTCTTGAACAAATGCCTCGTCGAAAATAAGAAATGTTTTGGTTTCCTAGGTAATCTATGTGTTGTTTTTTTGCTTGTTATATAAGTTATATTTTGCTTGGTCTATAGTCCGGAAAATATGGTTCATATAGACAGATACAAACACTGCCTATTCAATGTGACCTGTAATGACCTTTTGTTTAAACTTTCAGAACATATCTGGCTTAATGCCCCACAGCTCTGCGTGTGTCTTTTGGGACTACAATAATAAAGACTGGCGCACTGAGGGTTGCTACAAAATACTCGCTCCCTCTGGAGGTGTGGAGTGTAAATGCAACCACACCACCAACTTTGCAGTACTAATGGTTAGTTGAATCTATTCATTTATTTGTAAAACTTACTGCAAATCGCTATAACAGTATTTTTATGCTAAGCCTTTGTGAGACTTTGAATCTCTCTTTAACACTCATGAATCCTACTGTACCTCCAAACCTAACATCACTGGCGTAAAAGCCAATCGTACTAAAACGTACGAATAAGATTGTTTAAATGCGAGTTAGCACCTTTTTGTTACAAATTGTTATGAATTGCTATAAGATTGTGTTGGAAAACAAGCAATCAGATGAAAGAAAAATACGTAAATGCAAAAGCCATTGAAACTTAATCATTTAAACAATTAATGTTCTTTACAGAGCTATGAAACAGATTACCAGTATTCTGAGGCACTAAACTGGATTAGCATTCTTGGATGCAGTCTGTCTCTTGTGGGATTGATACTCACTGTATTTTATCAGATTATAACCAGGTATGTACAGAAAGACAAATATCACATCACGGTTAACTTCTTGTGGTCAGTGGATAAATTACAACTCATAAATCAAAAAATTCTTACTTTTTTTTGCCAACCCAGCATGATATTGGACTTATCCCATGCCTGAAAATATTATTGTATTATCTTTTAATGGAATAGTAAAATTTTGTAGTTTTGCTTATTTTAAATAACCACGGCACACCCACTCTATAGGAAAACAAGAGGAACCAACTCCACTGTGCTCTTAGTAAACATTTGCGTGTGCATGACCGTCTTCTACCTGCTCTTCGTTTTTGGAATCAACAACCCCGTCCAGAGCACGGACAACTCAAAGTCATTGAAGAATATTGTTCCCGCTTCAGACTGGTATCAGGAGGTGGACCAGGGTCCCTGTACACCAATCACGGCCCTGATCCAATACTTTCTGCTCGCCACGTTTATCTGGACCATCATGTATGCAGCGCACGTGGTCCTCCTAATTAGAAATGCCCTAAACGGTCCACCCCGAGGTTTCCGTTCATTTGCCATGACAATCGGCTGGGGTAGGTACATTTAAAGCTGAAGTGCATTATTTTGGCTTCACTTAATGTATATTTAAATACATACTAAATATGTAAATACATACTCTAAAAGTATTTATCATATGTTTCATGTCTTAGGTCTGCCTGCGATAATTGTTGTAATTTCACTAAGCACCACCTACAGCTATGTAGACCCTTTAGGCTATCGACAAAAGGAATTGTAAGTGAATCATTCAGCCTTATTTTTTTTTACAATTTACATGCATACACTTATGCAGATGGTATGCATTATGTATAGTGCCTTTAATTAGGGATCGACCGATATGGATTTTTCGATGCCGATACCGATTTTTGTTTCATCAGCCTTAGCCGATGACCGATACAGGCTGCCGATTTTCTTTAGCCGATATTTGGAGACGATACTGATTTTGCTCACTCAATTTACATCATGAAAATTATGTAAAAAAATGGCACGTTGTTAAAAAGAGATGTTATTAGTTTGGACAGTTCTTACATTTATTTAAGTCTAGGACTAGTCTAATCCCTGTCCGGGAAACCGCCCCATAGAGATAAGAAATAAAAACCCGCTTTGTTCAGCTATGATCAGCTGTTAGGCCGAGCTTTCGATGTTGTCATGAAAAGGTTGGCTGTTTTTAGTCACATGACCTGCAATCACTTGCGGCTTTCAGCACTCTGTCTGTAAATAATGGCGGAAAAAATCGGCGAACACGGCAGCCATGTATCGGTCGATGCCGATACACATAAAACTCGCAAGTATCGGCCCGATATATCGGCCGGCCGATATATCGGTCTATCACTACCTTTAATGTTTACATTTTGTCAGTAAGTATGCACCTTTGCACATCCAGTGCAATGCTTTACCAACTACACTGAAAAAAATGATTAATTGAATTTAATCAATTTTTGTAAGGTAAGTGGTTGCAATCAATTTATTTAAGCTACATTTAAACAAAAGTTTTAAATTTTATTTTACGTTACTAATCTTTTTTGTTTAAATGTAGCTTAAATAAATTGATTGCAACCACTTACCTTAAAAAATTGATTAAATTCAATGGATCATTTTTTTCAGTGTAAGCTATAATATTGAAGATTATCTTGCATTTAAGCTGCTTTGAAACAATTAAACAATTGTGAAAAGTGCTATATAAATAAAATTGAATTAAAATTGAATTTAATTGAAAAATAAGCACAATTTAGGAGATACTATGATTTTAAATGTACGTAATTTTGTAAAATTTATTCTAAGCCTACATCTCCATAGTACATTTTGTATACACTCTACTATTTTTTGTCTGTCGTAGTTGTTGGCTGTCTTCTCTGGATAAGGATGGGAAGTTTGATCCAAAGAGGCCCATGTTGTGGGGGTTCTTGCTCCCTCTAGCGGTCATGCTTGTTTTTAACACAGCAGTTTTGGTCTACTTCTGTGTCACCATCTGCTGTGGAAATCCAAACCTGAAGAGGTATGTCAGAATATTAATAAAAAATATAAATATGATTTTAAACAAGTCAAAATGTATCTGTAATATTTGTGACTTACTGTTACCACTACCATATAAACTAATGTTCAGGTTGGTTGTAAAAATCAATGCAATTTTTACTTTTTCAATGAAATAAATACAGATACATTCATCATAAATGACTAACTCTGCATTCAAGCTATACATTTTATCTATGCATCCATTCCTTGGGTCTCGAACCCATGACCTTCATGTAGCTAACACCATACTGTACATACCATCAACTTCATGACATTTTAAAGGAAAACTTTTTTATGGCACTTATTTTTTTCAACAATTTATGTGTTAGTAGAAAGTTGTTTTTTGGGATATTGGTCTAAATGGGTTATGCGTATTGTCGAAATTCCTGCTTCTAGATTTTTGTAAATGTTTCTTTCTGGTACACTAGTGTAAAAAATGAAAACCGGCTTTACGTCGTCATGGCAGAGTTTAAATATTGAATATAACTTTGCATAGATAATCATTTATGGGCGGTTTCCCGGACAGGGATTAGCCTAATCCAGGACTAGGCCTTAGTTAAATTAGGAAATATAACTAGTTTTAACAAATATGCCTTACTAAAAACATTACCTGTGTGCATTTTAAGATATGTCAGTGCAAGTTGTTTTCAGGTTGGACAGCTCCTAAAAATGTTTTAGTCTAGGACTAGTCTAATCCCTGTTCGGGACACCGCCCCTTAATCATTTTAACATGACAAGTATAAGTGTTATAACTACTTTTTAAAAAATCTAATGAAAATCGACATTTTTTCATGTTTAAGTGCTATAATTGGGTCCCCAGTGCTTGTGTCAACCTAGAAAATGTGAAAAAGATCAACCCAGTAAATCAGTTTTGGTAAACCATTCTCTGCAAGCATGTGAAAAAATAGGTCATTGAAATTTGGCTCCCCTTGTGATGTCAGAAGGGGACAATACCGCCCCTAATCTCCACTATCCAACCACGACACTGCCATTTAATGCAGATATCAGCTCATTTGCATTTTAGAGGACACACCCAAAACGGCACATTTTTGCTCACACCTACAAAGTGGCAATTTTAACATGCTATAATAAATGATCTATATGGTATTTTGAGCAAAAACATCACATACACACTCTGGGGACGCCAGATTTATTTTACATCTTAAAAAAGTCTTGTGAAATGTTCTCTTTAACATTTATTTTCCATGCTTAAAATTCTGCTTTCTATTGATTTGGCTGTCAAAAGATTAATCGCGATTAATCGCATACAAAATAAAAGTTTGTTTTTGCACAATATATATGTATACAGTATACACAGTGTGTATTTTTTGTACATATAAATACACACACATGCGTATATGTATTTAAGAAACATTTACATGTATATAAATATATATTTAGATTTTATATATTTTATTACATATAAATAATAATAATTAATAATTATAATAAAAAATATATATACATAAGCAACATTTTTCTTAAATGTATACATGTATGTGTGTATTTATAAATTACACACGATACACACAAATATATAATGGCAAAAAAATATTTTGTATGCGATTAATCTTTTGACAGCCCTACTATCGATGTAAACAAGATGAATGTTTGGTTTTACAGATTGGCACATAAGTCAAATTGATTGTCTTTGGTAACTAACAGCATATTACAGATGCTGTTAATGGTGTTGAAGTTTCAAACATGATACAGATTAAGTACAGAGTTCACATGATCTGTATTTGATGCTTCATTTTTATAACTTAAATGTTTATGTGAATAGTAGATCAGCATTAAAGTACAATATGTTGCAATGATTTCTAAACATTTATTATGATTCTTTAGCTCACGAACGACTCCTATAAAGAAGAAGATCCTCAGTAGCTTCTCTCTGGCCGTTGTACTTGGTTTGTCTTGGGTCATTGGCTACTTTGTGCTCATCACACATGATAAAACGCTTTACATCATTCTAAGTGCAGTCTTCTGTATTTGCAACGCAACACAGGTGTGTTAATGCACTTTTACTTATGTTCATTCATTTTCATTTACATTAATGTCATAATAGTTGAGATGTATGTGTAGGTATTATGATATTTAATGATATGATATTTTAATGCATTAAGCCTATTACAGTGTTTCGGTAACACTACAATAAGGTTGCATGTGTTAACATTGATGCAGTGCTTTAAGTGGGCCGGAACGCCCCGGTACTCAGTACCGCCACTTCTAAAAATAGCTCTTGAGCGTACCACCACCTCTACGTGCGCCCAGAACGTGCTTTTAGCGTACAGGAACGCTCATCTGTTTAAAAATCAGAGGTTTAATTTAATCATTTGGCTGCGCTCCGCTTTTCAGAGCGCCCTTAATGTACGCTTCCTAATTCGTTCCACCGAGAGCAGAGACTACATTACCCATACACCCTTGCGTTTACAAGTTAAAAGCGCATGCGTCCTTCAGTCAGTGTCAACGTGCTCTGGAGAGGTGTGTGTTTGTGTGTGAAACGCGCAACCATAGCTGCTCGGTTAAAATGAAAATACAATGAACACGTAATATGCCCTCCTTGTTTTAGACTCTGAGTAGTAAAAGAACGCCGTCAGAATCAGAGGACTCGCTGACATCCCGCCACCAAGCCAGAATGATAGCTGCAGGTCAGACGCAAGCCTTGTAGGTACGTGATATAATCTCCGCTGTCGGGGCTTTCAGTTTGGTTCCCCTCGACGCAACTTCGGATTTCCTCAGGCGATGTGCAGAAAACATTCTTGAAATTGTAATATACATTTAGTTTAATTGCTAAACTAAAAGTAAACGAAACTTCAATGAATTTGAACGACGTGCACAGTAGTTTTACCACCCGCAAAATGGAAAACAATGGGACAAAATAAATGACTTTAATAAGAGTTTCAAATGGCCAGTATTTTGTTATTCTTGACCCCATAGACATGGTCTTGGTGTCATTTTAAAGTTTTTTTCAAGCTTTTTCTATCTGAACCACTAGTTTTAGCATTTAACCATGCTGAAAATTTTACTCACATATCTTACCTTTTGCACATTTTATTTATGTTCAAAAACTCTTTCTACAGTAGCTCTTTCTAATGGTATTTTTTCAAAATCCTTTTGCACATTTTATTTATGTTCAGTAGCTATTTCTAGCTCAAGCAAATCCACAAATTTATAAAAGGATTAATTATTTTTTACAAGGTCGTCTGTTGACTGCTAAATATAAAACCCCTTCAATATAGGAGTCGAGTCAGCAAAAAAAAAAAAAAAAAATAGAGTACCGGCACCTCTTTTGGGCCACTTAAAGCACTGCATTGATGTATTAGCGAACACCAGTGATTTATTCATCTTCATGTAAATTTCAGCAGTAATACATTTATAAAATCAAACATCATAGTTAATGGACAATATACAAACATTAACAATTGTACTGGATTTAAATAACATTAACAAAGATTAATAAATGCTGAAAAAATATATTGTTCATTCTTAGTTATGTTCATATTAGCTAATACATTTACTAATGTAAACAAATACAAGCTTATTGTAAAGTGTTGCCAGAATTTCTTATGTTTGGAGTGATTGTTGACTGACTGTACTTTTTTGTCTTTTAAAAGGGCATTCAGATTTTCATTTTTTTCACACTGAAGCCTTTTTTTGAAGAAGAGAGTTCATTATAAAATGGATTCTTTATCAAGGACGGAGGCATAAAACAGTGCAAGTTTTGGACAACATACATCCATGAAACACTTGGTATTTCCCTTTAATCGATAGAAAAGGATTTGTCTGGATCGTAACTCAAAGAACTCTACTTTCATTTTTTTGGACAAATAAACCGAAGCTATTTTTAAAATTGAATATGAATATGTCTTTTGTGTGTTCAGACTTAATAGAAATCTTTTAAGCAAAGTTGGATTTGCTATACGAAAGTAAATGTCTTTCTTTTTATAAAAAAACAACCATTGTACAAATAATGCGCATATTCCTTCCCATGCTATTAGGTGAAGTTAAATTAATCTGACATGGCAATACAACAACACTTGTCAAAATTATAACAAATAGCATATTCTTTCCACTAATCCCCAGCTGGTTTGGTTATAATGGTTTATTTATCTTATTTTAGTTTAATATATTATATTTATTTTATCCATTTATTATATTATGTGTTTGCTTGTGTACGTCTATTGTGAATATGCTGCAAACTCAAGTAGTAAATAAATACTATAAGTAAATACTAAACTAAAACTTTACATCCACTGCTATGACTGGCTAACACTATTGCATATTAAAATGCTGCTGTGATGTACTTTGTGTGTACTTTTTTGTGACAAAATCATGTACAAAATATGATTGTATGGTTTCGCCATTTCATTGTCTGGAAACCATTTGTCCCTCTATTTTAGTTTTATTATAGTAAAAGTGTAGTAACCATGTTTTTGGTGTATTGATTACCATTTGTATGTAATAAAGTATTTTGTAATAAAGTACGTTGACTGTAGCAAAACCATGGTTAATTTGTGGTTACCATGATTTAAAGACAATAACAGCATTATTTGTAATAAAACCATGGTTCATTTTTATAGACAGTGTGAACAATGTAATATTTCTACCCATTCTCATGAGTTGCATATAAATAGCACACATTTTAAAAGTCATGCAATGCATATGCCAAATTCCAATTTTGCGTGAATATGATACGCCAGTCCTTCACTTAATACGAAGTATCTTTTCATGACATTTTATGTATTGGTTTCTCAATTTTTTTCTATTTTTTTAAACCGTTGTCGCTTTGGTTTGGGGTTAGAGTTTGGTTTTGGGTAAAGATGTCTAAAATATAAAGGAAAGTTGTTCTAACCCCAAGTGACAAAAAATGTGAAACCAATAAATAAAATGACACAAAAACATACGTGCGCTTAGTAAACTTAATAACTGTGTGATAACTTGACTAAGTTATAAAGTGACGTATTTTCAAAGGCATGATATTTATACGCAGTTCATGAGAATGGGTTGGATATTTGCATATCTAATGCTGACGTGACTGAAATGATTGTATATTCTCTACTGTTATAAAGATAAAAACAGGGTCTTTCCTGGGTCAAAATTGGGTCTTTGGGATAGTGGATGATGAATATATTTATAACACACAGTAAAATGTACCCCATCCATGTGAACAGAGAGCCCGAAGTGCTAAGAACTATTTTATGTGTAAAATTTTCACTTTTAAAGCCAAGTTAGGGAAAACTGGTCTTTCTAAAGAGTTTTACAACCTCATTCAAATTAAACTGTATAATGCACATGCATTTATTAGATACAGATACCTGTCACTCTTGCTGTAATCATTTCTTGACCTCTTTGCAAAAAAGCTGTGAGTTCATTGTCGGACAGATCAGTAGTTTTCAATTCAATTCAGTAGTTCATTCAAATTAATTGATTCAATCGAGTCATTAGTTAGGGAATCGATATTAGCGGATGAGAAATTTGAGACCCCCCCATTTTGCTTGCTAAAATATATTTTTCAATTGTGAGTTGTATTATTCCAAACATGAACAAGAAGAATCTTGTGTTTTTTGAGGTGTGATTATCTTTAGCTAAAGACAGGGAAGGGTACACAAATCTGGATAATCCTTCGGTTTTGGATGAGAAAACTCTTGATAAATCTTTTTAGAGCCAACTGTTAAAACTTGTCTACTAATTATGTTATATATATATATATATATATGATGTAATCTCTTGGCGATTATGAAAGCAAATTATTTATAATCATAATTTAGAAGTGTGATAGGGCGCCAATTCTCAATTATTGTTGAACCTATAATTCCCTATGGAGAAACTTATAGAGATTGTAATTGGACAAAGTGACGTCACAGACCAAACTAATCAATAATGACGTTCGTTGAACGCTGTTTTTATTATTGAATATTAATGACTATTCAATTAGTTGTTGTAGCCCTACACTATTCTGTGAATGCAACCAACATGTGCAAACTTTAATGTTGAAATAAGATTGTAATTATTTTAAATTAATTGATTGATTGATTAATTGATTTACATTTCAGTAGCATTTGTTGTGCTACTGTTCTGTAACATATAATAACCTCTGCCTGTCAAAAATATTTCCTTGTCCATGTCTACTCTGACGTTTGTAAACCAGGCATCGCTTAATCAAAACCCCACAACCAGACAGTCAGTCTCAGTTGTTCAATAGTCTTCAGGTTTCATGTTAGTAATAGGTTCATTTCATTAAATGTTTAAATAATGCACTGTTGTCTGATCCTCATCTTTATCTTAGGTAAGTTTGGTTTTTAATATATTTAAACTATTATTTAAATGAATAATAATAATAATTAATATGAAAGCAATGATAATTAGCATGAAAATATTAATATGTAATGTTTTCGATTATAGATCAATTATGCCTATTTTAGGGTTTCAGTAATATTATTTATTTGATGAGT
Source organism: Misgurnus anguillicaudatus (assembly GCF_027580225.2). NCBI lineage: Eukaryota > Metazoa > Chordata > Actinopteri > Cypriniformes > Cobitidae > Misgurnus > Misgurnus anguillicaudatus. The sequence goes on along the minus strand of NC_073359.2, from coordinate 5,939,161 downwards.
TTAATTTGTTTTTACTGACATGAATTTTAGTGCACAGTACAGTAAAGCTATTTTACTTTTCATATGTATTTCTGTTATCTATTTACACAATCTGCATGACTGACATGTTCTTCTTTGCATATTACTATATCCATAGTATAGCCATTGTTTAAAAGTTCCCATGAAAATATGTTATGTATTAATTTGACTACCTAAAGTTCATAAAAGAAGACTGTAAACATAGAATAATACAAAAAATTTAGTGACGGTACTATTTTTGCGTCTCTACAGTTGTTACCAAAATAACTTATTAATGCTTTTTCTTTTAGTCATTTACTCATTTTTATGCTGTTCCAAAGTTGCATTTCTTTGTCCTGCCATTTTCAAAATAATTTTGAATAATGCATGGTCAATAATGCATGAAATGACGGTCTGATACAGGAACTGAATTCTTAAAAAAAAGGTGCTACAAAAGGTTCTTCACAGCGATGCCAATAAGAACCATTTTTCGTTCTCGAAATAATATGAATTTGTGATTATCCAAATGAAATACGTTCACCTATTTCTTTTCTGTAGATCAGATTTTTGACCAGTAGTAGTATGCTGTATAAACAATTTTAGGTTAATCCATCTCTAGTAGCAAAAACATTACTCTAGATTATCTAACTTTAGATAAGGTTAGCAGACTTGAGGGTGGTTCATGAGAAGCATAAGCTTCAAACTGAAGTGTTATGCTGATAATCTGAAGTCTGGCTAAAAAAGGCTAATAATGATTTTGTGTCTGTAAACAGCTGTTTTTGAACAGGGTTGGTCTCAACAAAATAACAAACATAACAACGAAATAAGCAACATCTCAAAACTTCATGTCTTTACAACCAACATCCCAACCCTGGTGTGCCAAAATGGAAACCTTGTAGATGGGTTTTGCCTCTGTACAGATGATTGGAGTGGAACTTCCTGCAACATTCGTAAAACTATTAAAAATATTTCATAATATGTAGCCATTTTTATCTTCATCCTCTATAAGACTTTTTCTATATCAAGATTTGGTGACATTATATAGTCCAAATGTATCTTAATGGTCTACAGAATATAAATAAAGCAAATCTTGTTTGATAGCTTTGGTATTTTGTACAGGGAAAGTTTGCCCAAAATGACATAAGTCATATTGTCGCTGTCCGATGAAAACCACTTATGTCCTTTTTGCCGATTTTTAGATTTTTCGATGGATCGAATGTCCAGGTTCATTTCCGTATACAGTATGCTTCATATATCTAAATGGCCAATGAAAAGTTGTGAAATCATGTCATCTGATTTTCACGTATATCCATTTGGTGTCAAAGCTGTCAATCACGGCGCGTATATCCTCCCTGTGGAAGCATCTCGCCGGTCTCGTGAAGTTTCATCGAAGCTCAGCACTGGATAGCAGAATAAACATAGCCTGGTGAGACAATAGGCTTGTTTGAGATTAGCAAATTCTGCGCAGAATCGATCACCGGTGATCAGCGCAAGATGCATTCCGGTTAGAAAAGTGTCTGACTTGCTCTAATGTCATGCTGACGTGTGCAAAATAACTTGCGCGATGGAGAGGCGGGCTCGTCGGATTCTATAGCCGAGCGCAGTTGCTCTCCACCGACTGCATTAACGAAAAGCACGATGACAAAAGACTTGCTGACGACACAGCTTAATGCTCATTTGCCCGGGAATGTCAGCTGTTGACTTTTTAATTCTAAAAACTCCACTTCCTGTAGTAGTTTTTTATTTATTCAACTTGTTCTTGACTTATGACATTTATATTTTTTATAATTTCCTTTAAACTTTTGTATTGGTGCTGTATTATTTGTACTGTGTGCTGTTTATATTTCACACAGAAATGAATTTGTATTACGTCTAGACTTAGATTACAACATTTACTACGAAGCCTTTTCCATTAATGAGCAGTTCACCTTTGTTGATTCTCCTTATAAACATCTTAATGTAAATGCATTTGTTGGTATTTCAGTTGCATCTATTTAATCCGCGATAAAATCCGCGAACGCAATCCCTTCCATTGCTGACATTTGCAGTCCACAACACAGCGAGATTCACGAAGCGTCCGGCTTGCCTGCGCTTTTTTCACTCCTCCCCTCACTGCAGCCGGCTACTCTCACCTATATTTCAGGCGAGGCAAGCTGCAGCTCAAACAAGCCTAAAGACTTTCCTTCATTGAGGTAAACGTTTCCCCCCTGACGCCAGACGTACGTCTAGGAGTGACAAAATTACGGTAGGACAGTGCAAACAAAGTATCTGTCTAGCATCACCATCTCAGTGTATTGATTCATTGTCCCTTCATAGTTTGCAAGAGACATTTAATAAATGTATAATTAATATTAAATAAACTAAGCGTATTTAATAAACTAAGACGCAGGCTATTTAATAAACTGAGCGTATTCATCTGTCAAGATGAAACGCGACTTGGCCATTCTAATTGCTGATTGGAAGAACGCGTACCTGTATCGACCACCGTTACTGTAAAATATGCACGTATGTCCATTTAAACTCAATTTTGGTCAAATGTGGATTATATCATTACACTGGCAAGAATATGGTTACATGTAAAGATGTACAACACTACATTCAACTGCTTTTGAAATGCAGTGTTTTTTTCACTTCCTGAAAAGTAACTGTTTTGGACATACGTGAGTTTCATCGGGCAGCGACGATATACAGAATATAGACGGTTTCAAAAGCAACGACATAAACAAGAGGCTTTTGTGGATGAAACGCAACTTCTGGTAGACTTCCACAAAGAATAAGCAACAACAGGGTCATTTTACAGTAGTTTATTTCTAATAACAAGTTAAACAAATGACAAGTAAATTATCTTAGTTTATATTTCTTGCATATGTACTATTAAACTGAGCTAACGTTACTGTGGAAAATAATGTATACAATAGCCTCTTTCACACTGTAACTAGAGTAAATTACCATGAAATTACCAGAATTAATTTACCAGTAAATACAAAAATGTGCTGTTTACACGCAGTGACGTTCTGTCTTTTTACTAGTAAGACATCATTCACACATCAGTATCAAAATACCGGTAAACTCTGAGAAAAAGCGGAAGTTACCTGTGGTGGGCAGCCGGCGAGCTCAGTGTTGTATTTATAAGCAATGGCGGGTTATGACTTAATATCCACGGCCCGTGTTTTGTTTTTTTCACATCTGTGGCAAACGCTGACGGTCGTGAGGTTGCTCGTCACCAAACAACATTGTGTTAAGCGACGTCAAACAAAACCTGCACATTAGACTTCACAGAGGGTGTGCCGAGGATGTCGGCACTTCTGCAAATAGATGGTAAGCTGTTTTAAACAACTTTGGTAAAGAAATGTGGATTTTTATCTTTCAGGTGTGCTCGACTTTTAAGCAGTGTGTGTGTGGAAACGTCCGTAAACAGTGCGGGTAAACGCGTCATCTGTATTAAAACGTTATGATTGGCCTGAAGCTGCCAGCGCGGTCTGCCGTTGTCCATTCTTAATGCCGGTATTCTATATTTTTTGTTAACACATAGCACTTACTGGTAAATCTTACAACCTCTCTTACTGGTAAATTGGCAGCACTGATTTACCGGAAAGGTTCTGCTTACACATGACCTGTTAACTGCAATTTACCAGTAAATTACCAGTAAATTACCAGGACTGTATGTGTGAAAGGTTAGCTACAGGTCCTTGAATTCTTGCCTGGCTGCCAAACCTTTCTGCATAGTTGTGGTCCATGGTCCTCGTCTCCCCACGTCTTTAGCAAACCGAAACATTTTATTTTCCACCAGGTATTTGTTGCAGAGATCAGTTCAGCCACTAGCCAGACCGATAAATGAATCCGTACCAGAAGATCACTTCGGTTCAGGCCTACGTGTTACCTCGACAACATGCGTGCATTCGATGAAACCGTCTATACATTTTGGGAGAACTATCCTGAAGCATGGTTGTGTTTGATGTTAATTTTGAAGGTTATCAACACTCACAAATGCTTTTACAGCAAATTTCTGCTCTGAACAAGGACCCACAAATACATCCGGATTTACCTTTCCAAGAACTGTCCTAGGCCGGTTTGCTTCATCTACAGAGCTATGTGAAAGGGGAACACCAAATGGTACTCTGTCCTCTTAAACAGCTGCTTTCATGATGTACACTCATAGATTTGAATGAATGTTCTTGAAATATCTCTTCATTACAAGTTTATATTTTCAGCTGGGTTTCCCAAAGCATCAGCCCTCTGTAACATAAATACTCAAAAGTTCGATACTCCAAACATACTGAATTGTACTTTAACCCTGGACGACATTGATGCAGAAGTAAGAAATTAATGTTTCATACTAAACTTACATTAACTTTATCACACACAGAGATAAAATATATTTTAACAGATTGCTTTTTTCATTCAAGATTTCTGGGGTTTCTGTGGAAGAAAAGAAGTCGTTAGCTTCCAGTGTTCAGATCCTTACATCCAAACCAGAACGTCTAACACCCCATAAAATCACAAAAGCAGTGAATGTAACCAACATGCTGCTCTCATCTGAACCCATCGAGTCAATGGTACTTATTTACTTTTTTACACGTCGGTTTTAAAAATCCGGCTTTTTACAGAGTTTTTTTTTACGGTATTTTGGTTTCCATGGCGACACATCAAATGTGCACTGCATACTGGACAGAACGCATTCAGTTTTTATTCATTATAAACATTCTTATTATGGACAAAACCACAATGAATATTATAAACATTAACTTACAAGTGGTCTATGTAGTACTGTTATTCGTTTTAAGAAAACATTTTAATAATATCAGCATCAAAACACCCAAATCCGCATATTGTCACTTCTACGTCACTTCTAAGTCATTAAGCCATGATAAACACTTGCTTTATAAACTGAATTACAAATTTTAAAGTAGAAATGGCAAATAAACTTTTTGAGACACAAAGATTACTACAGTATATGAGTCTGCATGGCTATTAGTAATAGCCTGGGTGCCAGCCGATCTTAGCCCCGCCCACAAGATTTTGTAAACGGGAAGATGGGTCTGGGGTTTCTGCGTTGAGGAGCTACTATGCTAGGACAAACGCTGGTCGAACCAATCAAATTGTCAGGGCGGGCTTTATACGATGATGGACAGATAATCAACAGTAACGTTATGAACCACGTCACCAAAGAGCGCGTGTGTTGAATGGCTGCCGCTGTAGAGTTCAGATGTGTGGATCTGTTCTAAAAGATATCGACAGAGCATTGATTTTAAAAGAGGAACAGAGAAACGCGAGCAGGGCATTTGTTGATGTTTTTGCCGTCCTTCCTATTCGGCAAAAGTTGGTCGCAACTGAAATGGATAACGTTATCACGGCGATGCAACTCAGCGTGCACGACGAGATGGATATATTTAGTGGTCGTCGGAAGCCCGGAATCGTGGTTGCTGAATAAGTGGAGGGACATGCTAGGCTCCAATATTTTCAAGCAAACGTAATGGGTATTGTCGTGGATGAAGTTCACCTAACGTACAAATGGTAAGAGATAGTCTTACTCTATGACTTAGTAAATACTTCATGTTGTGATATAAACGAAATGTTGTAAACATAATAGGTGTTGATGTACATTCGCTAACTCAGTATAATCACAATGTTAGTGTCATTGTAGCGAAATAACTAGCATCTTGGTTGAATAACAAATTTTGGTTGAAAATTACCCTAACACCTTACAAGGTTGAATTTGTTAACATTAGTAAATGCATTAGCTAGCATTAACTCTACAGCATTTTTCATCTTATTTCATGTTATTCTTAGTATTTACTAATAACATTTTAAAATCAAAAGTTGTAACTTATCATTAGTTATTGCAGAATAAACTTACATTACCCTTCTGAAAAAAACAGCATAACAGCAAGACCAGCATATGTTGTGTTTTCGTGCTGGTTTGCTAGTGACCATTAGACCACACAATGTCTGGGTTATTTTTGAACCATAATAGGTAAATATTGGACAGAACACATGCTGGGTTAAAATGACCCCATGCTTGGTTAAAAATGACCCAATTTTGGGTTGTTTTTATACAACCATGGAGTATGATAACCCAACAGATGGGTTAAAACAACCCAGGGTCAATTTTAACCCAGCAGTGTGTTCTGTCCAATATTTACCAATTATGGGTCAAAATAACCAATTTTTAGAGTGCAGCATAATTCCCATGCTGGTCATACCAGCAAGACCAGCATATGTTGTGTTTTGGTGCTGGTATGCTGGTGACAAACAAGCACCAAACCAGAATGGACCAGCATGGGAATTATGCTGGTCTATGCTGTTTCTTTCAGCAGGGTAATAACTGGCATCCACAAACATTAGCAAACAGCTTATTTGTTACATCATGCTAGCTATAGAGCTCATATTTCTGTGTAAGTTCTACGGCGTAGCCTCTGCGTGTTGGTTTTCATACGTCTGCATCATTGTGCGCGTTGACGTGCACTTACACATGCAGACCACTAGTAGGACGTATCCATGTGTGTAACCAACAGTAGCAGTAAAACATCCGAAGAAGAAGGCACTTGGGCAGTATACCCTTCAAAGAAGAAGCAGCAGCAGTTTGCTTTGTATGATTTGAACAGATTAGCTGTGTTGTAGGTAAATGGACAGCGACTATTGTTGCAGCTTGAGTTTATCACTCCTCATATTGACACATCTTTGTTTTAGATTTCAGACGTTAGCAGAAATCCGTATGAGGACCTGACGGGAGGGGTTCTAGCGGACCAATCACAACACTTGCAGTCTGCGTAGAGCTTCCGCGTTGTTACAATTTTACACGTTAGGCTACGCCGAGCTACGTATAGTTTACGCATAGTCTATGGCGTAGCTACGCTGTAGAACCTACGCATGAATATAAATTGCACCTAATGCATTTACTAACGTTACCGAATACAACCTTATTGTAAAGTGTTACCAATATAAATAATTTACCTAATTTACTTTATCCAAGTGTTAGATCAAAATTGCAACTGCACAGTTGGTCAATATCTCGTCAATTAAGAGAAAATATTTCCCTCCCAATGATGCTTTCCTGACAAGTTTTTATGGTAATCTGTTATTCCGCTATTATTCACTAGAAAACGCTCTTATCCAATTTATAAAAAATGAAGCAAAATCTAATTTCATTAATTTTAAAATCTGTATGTTTTGATTATGTTCTGAATCTAATCTCTAACAAAATTCCTTATTTTTATATTTTTAATACAACAATTATAAAATGATTTCTTTAAAAACACCTACCCATATCTAAAAAGTTATAAAAAGTGAACAAATAAAGATAGAATGAAATGTTTTCCCCGTTTTGTTTGTTTGTTTGTTTAAAAGCAAGTCCATGCTCTGAATAATCATTATGTCACATGGAAGCAAATATTAATTCAGATGTTATTACATGATTTTTCATGAACTCTTATTGTAAATTGTTACCAGGGCCGGAGTGGGACTAATTTTCAGCCCTTAGACCGGCCCACTTTAGTTCCAACCTGATCTCACAAATTTGGAAATTTGACATCCTTACCCAAACCCAACTCTAACCCTAACGCCAGGCAACAATGGTTTAAAATTTAGAAAATATATAAGAATAAATCAGAAAAAAATTATATAAACCAATACTTAAAGTGACATCCTAACGCAAACACCAAATCTAACCCTAAACCGAAGCGACAATGGTTTCGAAAACAGGAAAAAGAAGTTGAGTAACCAATCCGTGACATTGACACGGAAATGAAAGTCTGTGGTACGGCCATAGAAAAATTCGGAGATCCGTGACAATGCCACGAAAAAATGAGCAAAATATTTCGTGACTATACCACGGAACTTTGTGAGATCAAGTTGGTAATCCCCAGTAGCCTACATACGTCTGCAAATTGTTTTAATAGTTTCTCTGTGCATCAATATAGTAAGAAACTTTATTCCTTACTTGTGTATTCAATCTCTTTGATGCTCTGTGGAAATGATTTGCATTTTGGTATTTTGCCTATTTTGTCAAGATTCATATAACAGATAGACATACTTCATTTGACTAACCCAGGTCCACAACACAACACTCAACAGCCTTTCCAGTTTTTCATTCTGCAAACATTCACTCACACTTTTTAGCATTACATTCACTTATTTTCCTGAATAACTTTTCAGTCAATGTTTTTTTTAATAAGATTTTTTCCTTTTATAGCCTAGAACTTTTATTTTCTTAAAAAGGCTCTGTGAATGTTAAATGATCTTTATGGAAACATATAAAGCATGACAAAGAACCTTAAACATCACACACTTTCCTGTCTTATCCCAGCCCTACTTTACTGTATATGCCGAGACAGTTATATGTACAACATTTGTTTAGGTTAATTTCCCTTAAGTCTAAACTCTGTGATGCTTTCAAAGCCTTGCTCTGTTTCTTTGGTAATCCTGACCAGCCAAACAGAACAACATTGGCTCAACCAAACACTTACAGTATATAGTTAGGGCTTTATAGATGTTCATGTGTATGACATGTTGTTTTACCCATCTTGCTCTGAGAACTAGAATCTCAATCTCTTTGTTTGTTGTGCAGGATATTGCTGTGTCTACAGTAGCCACGGTCAGTCAGCTCCTGAATGTCAGTCAAGGGAAATTCTCTGATGTCGACCATGAAGCTCTTTCAAAGTATATGACAATATTGCACTCGTTGCACTGCTAGGGTTGGGAATCAGGCTCTTATTCCTAATCTGTGAAAGCGGCATTAAAAATAATGTGCCACTGAGTTTACAGTGATATGGCAAAAACAATGATGTCTTGTTGTGAGCTTGCAGTCAGAATTAATAATGTGTTAAGCATGTCCAGAGCATTAAGTTTCATTTTCTCTTGCTATCCCTTATGAAAATTGACCATGGGTTTACTACAGTTAAAAAAACATGGTTACTGTAGTAAAACATTTGCTAATAATAATCAATACACACAAAAAAACATGTTTACTACACTTTTCACTCTTACCACAAAAAACATTGTTAATTTTTTATTAATATTTTAATTAAATTAGCTAGAAATGAGTAGTAGACAAACATCTGACTCTCTTACTGAAGTACAGGCCATTACTTTCATTAAATCTGACTCTAAATAAACCAACAAACTATTGTGTATTAGATCGCTACTTGGTCTGGTTTCACAGATAACCGTTAAACCCAGTCCCAGACTAAAATGCATGCAAAAACAACACTCTTAACCCAGATATTGTATTTACTTAAACAATGAGGTAAACATCACTTAATATTTTGTGTTTTGGACCAATGCTTAAAAAGTTTAGTTAATTTAACTTTTAAAGGGATAGTTCACCCAAAAATAAAAATAATGTCATAAATGACTAGATTAGATTTAGTCCGAGAGCTTTCTGACCCTCCATTGGAAATCTATAAACGGTATACTGTCCATGTCCAGAAAGGTAATAAAAACATCATCAAAGTAGTCCATGTGACATTAGTGGGTCAGTTAGAATGTGTTGAAGCATCATAAATACATTTTGGTCCAAAAAGAACAAAAGTTAAGACTTTGTTTAGCATTGTCTTCTCTTCCGGTGGCAGTGACACAGCTGACGTACGATGCGGCTGACATATTATTTGGTGCGCCCCAGCTTTTCTTGTTCCCGAGCTTCGTTTACGGTCTGAGGGAGATGCACACTGTAAGTTTGGAAAATAACCCACTTCGCAAATATGTCTGAGGATAACACGTTAGCCCCGTTACTGCTGTCACGTGACTTTAGTCTCTTGTACATGGTTCAAAACAGAACCGGAAGAGAAGACAATGCTGAATAAAGTCTTAATTTTGTTATTACGTTTATTCAATGATTGACTTAAATTAAAGGGGACATAATATGAAAATCTGACTTCAACCCAGTAACTTAGTTTTGGTAAACCATTCTCTGCAAGCATGTGAAAAATAGGTCATTAAAATTTGGCTCCTATTGTGATGTCAGAGTAGGATAATACCACCCCTTAATCTGCACTATCCAACCACAGCACAGCCATTTAGTACAGAGAGAAAGAGAGAGAGAAAGAAAATAATTCACAGCACAACTGAGTTTCAATTGCAACAAACCACCATCATTGTGATCAGTGTTTGCACTTCATCCGCATATTTGCATTTTAAAGGACACACCCAAAAAGCAATTTTAAGCAAGAAATTCAATTACGCACTCTGGGGACATCAAAGATTTAGTTTACATCTTAAAAAAAATCTCATAATATGTCCCCTTTAAGTCATGAATTTTGTGTTATAGTACCATTTATAACACCAAAGGTAATATAAAGGATTAAAAAATGGCAACTTGATTTGTCTACTACACCAACTAAATGTTCTATGTTAATACAACTTAACCTGTTTAGTTTTACCCTGTGTAAAAACTAAAGTTATTTAGTTTAACGGGTTTCCTTGCAAATTTCTAGAAATGTTAACTAATCTGGGTTAAGAGTGAAGGATATTAGAAGAAATTAAAACATTAAGTCTATTTAACTTAAAATTGTTGTTAGAACAGCTTATATGTTTAGGTAAACTTCACTTAAGTTGTTAACTAATCATTACTTAAAAGGCAACAAGTTTGCTTCATTTTTTTTAAGTAAACTCAATTTATCCGGGCTTATAGTGAACTTGCAATGACATACCTTAAAATATATCCGTGCCATTGTTTTGTCTCAAGATGCACACCAGTGATATTTTTTTCTAAAGCACATTTAAAAAATCTATTTAATCCCCGGTTTCAGAGATAAAGCTTAAGACTAATCCTAGACTTAAAACACAAGTTTGATTAGTCTCAACAGAAAATAACTACTGTACTGACATACCGTATATTACATTTTTGCCATTGCCACTGATTTGTCTCAAGATACACCCAGTAACGTGTATGTTTATAAAAGGCATGTTTATAAAAGATGCTTAAATGTTTTAATGTAAGTAAGTCCTAGCTTTAGCTAAGCCTTGTCTCTGAAACCAGGCCTTAATTTAACTGACTAGTCCTGGCTTAATATAGCCCTCTCTGTGAAAGCAGGCTTGTGAGAATCAGTATTTGACAACAATGGTTTATGTGACAACTAATTGTAATGAATGCTACTTAAATAATATTGCTATTGAAATGTTGTTATACCAACAAAATAAAATTAGTCTTATGTAGTTAGGATGAATTATTTCCACAGAAGTATAGTTAGCAGAATCATAGAACTAGAATTGGTAAATTCTTTATGATTCCCATCTCTATGCACTGCTCCTGACATACTGTATACAACCATCTCATATACACTGTACCAATGTTATGCATACATACTGTATATCGTCGCTGCCTGGTGAAACTCACGTATGTCCAAAACGGTTACTTTTCAGGAAGTGAAAAAAAAAACACTGTATAAAACCAATGAAAAAAACCAATGATATAATCCACATTTGAAAATTGAGTTTAAATGGAAATACGTGCATATTTTACAGTAGCGGTGGTTGATACGCACTCTTCCGATCATTAATTAGAATGGCCAAGTCGCGTTTCATATTGACAGATGAATACGCTCAGTTTATTAAATAGCCTACGTCTTAGTTTATTAAATACGCTTAGTTTATTTAATATTAATTATAAATTTATTTAATGTCTCTTGCAAACTATGAAGGGACAATTAATCATTACACTGACATGGTAATGCTAGACAGATACTTTGTTTGCACAGTCCTACCGTAATTTTGTCACTCCTAGACGTACGTCTGGCTTCAGGGGAGAAACATTTACCTCGATGAAGGAAAGTCATTGTCTCACCAGGCTATGTTTATTTGGCTATCCAGTGCTGAGCTTCGATGAAACTTCACGAGACCGGCGAGATGCTTCCACAGGGTGGGAGATACGAGGCATGATTGACAGGTTTGACATCAAATGGATATACGTGAAAATCAGATGACATTGGCCATTTAGATATGTGAAGCATAATGTATACAGAAATGAACCTGGACATTCACTCCGTCGAAAAATCGGCAAAATGGACATACATGGTTTTCATCGGACAGCGACAATATGCATGTCTGATCTTGGTTTGTGTTTGTGCAGACTAACACAGACTTTGCATAAATTCTCACTGCTCGAGGAATCAAATCAATTCCTGGTACAGCCGAATTTGGCAGTGCAGTCCTTTAAGGGGGAACCTGGGATTCAACAAGTGCAGTTAACCTTATTTAAAAGTAAGTACTGGGCCAGTTTGACCAATCACAGTAGAAAGGGATCAATGTCTCGTTCCCTCCCTCATGGAAAGGATGTTACATACGTAATCGAGACGTTCCCTTTCTGTCACTCACTAGCCGTTGTGTCGATTATGTGACACTTGAAAATGCCACAGAAAGTGACTATGTTAGAAACCTTTAGCCAGGCAAATCCAATAAGCAAAGCATACGGGGATGTCTGCCAAGTTTAATAACCTTCCAGCACACTAGAGAAGTTGACCATACCAGAGGGATGGGAAAGGAAACTCTACTACAGCTTAGTAAAAAAAAATACAAGCCAGGCACTGAGAAGCCTCTAAGAGACAAGCAGGGACCACAACCTACCAGAGGGAGGTATAAGTGTTCGTGAACACAAGAGGAGACAGGGACAGACCGAAGGGGAGGAGGGAGGATCGAAACGTGAAAGTATGCGTCCTTCAGGTCTATAGCCGCAAAGGTCTTTAATGCGCCTTTTGAAAGAAGGTCATCAATCTCTCCCCGAAGAACTGCGGCCTTCTCTCCACTCACATAGGATGTTGCTAAACCTGTGCGGCACTTGGCAAACTGGACCGCATAGCCGAGCTAATGCACGAACCATGCCCCAAAGAACTGTACTATTAAGGGGAATAATAGTACTCAGGGCCATGGGGGGGTGGTGGTTGATACATAACCTGAGGGGTTATGAGACCACCCTCTGTTCTTGATGTCACGAAAGAGGGGAAGTCATTTGCCGCATGACGCGCATAAGTGAGACAGAGATGTGCAGGGCAGAAGACACAGTAATGTGTCCGTGCACTGAGAAATTGACCCAGAAGAAAAGGGGGGAACTGCTCTCACTGTCAACTCGGGGCTGATTGCCTAGTTACACCTCTACCATCCAAGGTGGGAAAGAACAGCAACAGCAGCCTTTTCTCCTCTGGAAGATGGAAGGCAGGTGGAAGCAAGTTTAATGTTCGCGGCCACTGCAGCACATATCTAACTGTCTCAGACTGCAAAGAAATACCAAAAATGGCTTTACTTGACCACCATAATGGACAACAATCATCCAGCCTAGAGCATTCTGGGGAGGGCAAGAAGTTTCTGCTCCAGCCAGATGCTCACTCTGACAGCGAATCCCTCCCTCTGATGCTCGTCCTCATTACAAGTCCCGAAGATAACTGAGAGATCGCCAGCCAGCAGCCCCCCAATATCCTCCTTGAACTCAACAGGTTGCAACAAGCGTGTTGGGCAACAGGCGCTCTGTGTGAATTTCCGACAAAGACACATCCATTGAAAATCCCGTATTGCCCTCGATACTCGCTACAGCTTCCTTGTGCGCCAAAACAGCAGGGGGAACCGTTGAGGGAGTGCTCAAGGAATTCTTGTCCTTCTAAAAGAAGAATAAGATCTGTGACCGCAATGCTACAATGGACATCTCCTCGTAATGAGAAAAAACATGTGTCAATGAACGCCGCCTCCGCATGGGACCCATGCATCTTAAGCAGCAATCATGGTCGTGTAAGGGAGAGAGGTACCACCCGCGAATCAAAGGCATTGTGGTTGTAGGAAATTTACTTTTTTAGCTTGTTGGAAACACTAAGGGGAATCTTCCGCACTTATCTGTGTGCTGGAACCAGGGAAGAGGCTGCTAAATGTAAGTAGATAAGTAACCAGAGCGTTTGCGAGACAAAAACCCACATGAGGCTCCAAAAAAAAAAAAAAAAAAAAAAAAAATCTGAATGAATGAGCATACTGGCCTCCCATTTATAGTGATTGGTTTCCCAAGGTGTCCTATCATCGACACAATGTTGAGTGAGTGACAGAAATTTGGAACTTTAGTTTTACATAAAAAAATTCTGTCTGTTTGGTACCAGCACAGATGCATCATTATACATACAGTATTGACATGTTGTCTGTACATAGATCAACCTTAATTATCTACTTGTTTTTGTAGGCAATGATACCTTTTTACCCGGCAGAATAAAACTGGATTCAAATGCGATGCCTTTTCTAAAAGAGAAAGTTGACCTACAGATGAATATCACATTCAGTGAAGGTATTTCTACAGTATATTCTGTATATAATCAATTTTCCGTATACAATAATATGCTGAAAGTTTTAAATTAAAGTAATCTGATATAAAAATGATAAAGAAATTAAAATAGAAATACTGTAATGTAATATAATAAAGTGATTAAAGCGTAACTAAACCCCTGGTCAGAGCCTGACTCCACCCACTGGCAAAATTTGAAAAATGCAAGAAAAGTGGGCAGATCCCAACAGAGATAGAGGGGATGACCTAAGCTCGTACCAAGTGTGTGATGAGATCGTAACAAGGGCGTGGTAAGCTTGAACCTGCTTACGTCACGAGTCATTTTTTGGACCCAACATCCAATAGGAAAATTCAACTGCAGTAGCCACCGTTCAACCTGAAGAGGGCAGCACTCAGACGTTTTTACACCATATATTGTAGTATTGAAACACTTTATATCCAAACGTCAAAAAAACTTACTAAAATCAATGAAGAGCACTAATAAACCATCATTCTTACAGATCAGTAACTAAAAAAAGTTGGATTAGGGTTTAGTTACTCTTTAAGAAGGCCAAATAATAATTATCAGTAACTGTTTTCCCCTTCATATTAGTATCACGATTAGAAGAAGATGTTTAAAGACAGGTTAACATTATAGAGGCAAATGTCAATAACTGCAGTAAAGAATCTTTCTCTTTTCTCAGGGAATGACACAAGTGTTGGGTTTGTTCTCTATGATAGCGATCATTTCTTTCCATCACAAAGCTTTAAACCTTCTCTGAATACTAAGAGAAAAGTGTTCTCTGCTAACCTGTCCGAACATGGACCTGACACCATGGAAGTTCAGTTTTCAGTCACACCATCGGTGGTCTGTAGACATTTTATTCAGATTTTTAAAATTTTGTGTACTGTACATTTTCTGTACTTTCTGTTTGTATCTTCATAAAGAAACTGAAAAATAGGATAAGGATGGAAATTAAAACATTGCTAAAACCACAAAGCTGGTACAATATGCACTCTACAGAAGTTGTCATTGGGCTGTACCCTTTCAAAAAAGCACACCTTTGCACCAACAGGGTGCATAAAAGTACCTTAAAGGGATAGTTCGGCCAAAAACGATACCAAACCCATGATCTACTCACCCCCAAGCCGTCCGAGTTGCATATGTCCATCGTTTTTCAGACAAACACATTTTCGGATATTTTAGAAAATATTTTAGATATTTCTGTTCATTAAATGTAATGTTACGGGGTCCAGCAACAGCCCACGACCCTCAAGTCCAAAAAAGTGCGTCCACCCCCCACACACCAAATCCAACCGGCTCCAGGATGACAAACAAAGGTCTTCTGTGGGTAATCCGTGCGGTGTTTTTGTAGAAATATCCATATTTAAAATGTTATTAACTTTATAAACTAGCTTCCGGCAGCGCCGCCATCTTAGACTCAGAAGAGAGGATTAGCGTAGCGTACGCACTTTTCTTAGTGACGTATGACAAATTCGGAGGGCGGGGGCACCGAGCAGCAGCAGAGAAACTCTGTACGCTGCGTAAGCTCTCATCCTGAATGCGCATCACTCCAAAATGGCGGCGCTACCGGAAGCTAGTTTACAAAGTCAATAACATTTCAAATATGGATATTTCTACAAAAACACCGCACGGATTACCCACAGAAGACCTTTGTTTATCATCCTGGAGCCGTTTGGATTTAATTTGTGAAGGATGGACGCACTTTTTTGGACTTGAAGGTCGTGGACTATTGCTGGACCCCGTAACATAACATTTAATGAACAGAAATATCTAAAATATTTTCTAAAATATCCGAAAATGTGTTTGTCTGAAAAACGATGGACATATGCAACTCGGACAGCTTGGGGGTGAGTAAATCATGGGTTTAATATCGTTTTTGGCCGAACTATCCCTTTAAAGGAACTTATTGGTACCTCATGAGTTATAGATTAACACATTGTCAACCTTTCAGGATGACTCCATGATGTCCCTCGACAACTTTGCATGCGTGTTTTGGAGTTACAGCAAAAAAGACTGGAGTACAAAAGGCTGCATGAAAACAAAGAGCTTCTCAGGCTACGTGCAGTGCAGCTGTAAACCTGATCAACATGAAAATAATTTTAACTTTGCAGTCCTGATGGTAAGATACATTTATTATCTAAAATAATATTCCTGTGATTATATGTCTCACTTTGAGTGTGTTTAAAAATGTTGTCCTTTTGCAGTCTTTCAATATAAACTATCAGTATTCAGAAGCATTAAACTGGATCAGCATTACCGGCTGTTTCTGTTCTATATTGGGTCTGGCTGTCACAGCAGTTTACCAAATTGCAACCAGGTAAAAACACTCAATATTTACACAGCTACTGGCAGTCAGGGTAAAGTTATACTTTTCTGCCTGTTGATCCTGAGACACACGTATGGCATTTTCTCCGGTTGACCTGTATTTTTTATATATTCATACACTCTTTACTACAGGAAGTCAAGGGGATGCAGCCCGACTTTGCTTTTGGTGAACATCTGCTTGAGCATGATGATTTTCTACCTTCTCTTTATCTTTGGGATTAACAACCCGGTCGTACATGCAGAAGTGGCTAATGTTTCAGCAGAAAATCTCGTTCCTGTGTCAGATTATCATCAATATTCTGACGAGGGTCCTTGTACGGCACTTACAGCCTTGATTCATTTCTTCTTGTTGGCCACATTCACTTGGAATACTCTGTATGGAATTAATGTGTTCCTCATCTTCAAAACAAACACAATATCTGGAACACCTCAATGGTTTCCCAAGGTGTCCCTAGCAGTCGGCTGGGGTAGGAGACTCAGAAAGTCTTATTGTTTAACCTGCACTGTTAGGAAAAAATTGTCAAATTATGTACTGCCACTGAGCCAGCATCCTTTAAAAAGGTCCTATTACAGTGTTTACCATTAGGTACAGATTTGTATTTGGTACCAATATATACCTTTGAGATACTATTATGAAATCTTTAGGTACAAATGGGGTACAGCCCCAATGCTAGGGTTCATATTTTGACACTTTGTTTTTTTTTTTGACAGTGTAAATGTTCAAGGTTAGCTAGTGTACCTGTAGTGTTGTGAGGACAAGCATAAGAATCCTGGCTAAAAAGTTTCATTATATACTTTAATGTCATTACTGAGAGCTTATAAAACTTTTCCTGTCTCAGGGCTTCCCGCCATCATTGTTGGTATCTCACTGGGTTCTACTTACAGAGTTGAAGATCCTTTAGGTTATCGACAAGAAGAGTTGTAAGTACCAATATTTGGGGATTTCATTGATTGAATAATTTTTTTTTAGTTACATATTGACACTAGTAATTAGGGATGTAACGGTATTATAAATTTCGTGGTATTGCGGAATTAAGTTTTCCCAGTACAACCGTGGTCACATGATTCGGTAAAACGTCAGGTCTTCTGGGCAACACGTGTAGTTTTTTTCTGGCCAAGTTAAGCGAGTGTAGGGACGCAGGAACTACAATTCCCATAATCCCATGCGTGCCACTCTGATGCCTCTCTACAAGTGGAGCAACAATGGGGGAAGCAAAAGAAATGCAAATTTTTTAATCTGATGTGTGGAAAAAGTTCGCGTTCACTGTGACAAGAAACAAGAAAGGACAAAATTTGATGGACATACAAAAAACGATTGAGTAAATCCGTGAATGAGGAGAGTGTGTATACCGTTTCTCAATTAGAAGGCAGCCTCCTTAGGTCGCATATGCAGGCTGCATCCGTCATTATAGCCTGGTGTATTTAATTTAACTGGGTATTACATTTGCAAGTCATAATCGTGTTACAACAATATACGATTAAATAAGAATAATAATCAACTTGAAAAAATTTTATATTCTGAAATAAGACCTATGGAGGCTGCAGACTTCCGATTGGGAAACGCACCCCTGTATTGAGTGAGCTGACCTCAGCTCTAGGTCCAGCTACAATAAGTAACGTTAAGCTGCTATTTTCATTTTTACTGGGTTGTTTTTGTTTTCGGGAATTTACCCATCTTCAAACACATCATCTTTTCTTGATTCTACAATCACAACTGTTGTTTTCAACGGAGTACCAAGCATTAGCATTAATAATAATAATAATAATAAATAAAAAAACTAGGTCAATTGAGGGAGTGACTCAATTCTTAAAACCTGACTGATTGGGAGTTGTATAAAGTTCACAAACTAAACTGAAACTTTTTTATTTTATCACATGGTCTAATTATTTTTGTCCTTTTTATGAAAATTTTAAACACTACACTACACTTTACTTGTTTAATTAACACTTATGGCAGTTTTTTCCCTCCTGTAAATCCTTCAATAATTACCGTACCGCGGGCATCATACCGAAATATTACCATGATTTTTTGATACCGTTACATCCCTACTAGTAATACATTATGGATTTCACAGTATTTGAACACTAAATGCTTACAGTACTGATTTTATGAGTTCACTTGTCATACAGTTGCTGGCTGGCTTTCTTGGACCCCAAGCAGAATTTTGATATGAGGAAGCCAATGTTCTGGGGATTTCTGCTTCCTTTGGTTATCATGCTGATCTCCAACATGGCAATATTGCTGCATTTCGCTCAAAACATCTGCAAGACCAACCCTAATTTAAACCGGTACCTTTAATTTGATATACATATACTCTCAGAAGTAATACATTAATGGTTAATTATCTTGTACAATCTTGTTTGTCCTGATAACACTTTTGTTGTTCAGTTCACGTCAAACTCCTCTAAAGAAGAAGATCCTGAGTAGTTTTTCTCTGGCTGTGATGCTTGGTCTATCATGGGTCACTGGCTACATTTTAATTATCACCCATGAAACAACTCTTCACCTCATCCTGAGCATAGTTTTTTGTGTCTGCAACACAACACAGGTTTGATAATTAAGTTTTTCAAACCATTTTCCTTTTGTCTCCACAGGCCCATTTATCAACACTAAACTGAAAATTTGTTGCATTCATATTATACAAGATTACTATTAGAATAATTAAAGTGGGCAATGTTACAATTATTCCCATTTAAACTAAAAACAATCAATGAGCACAAAATCAATATCCTCTAAAAAAAATTCCTTGTTGCAATTTACAATTCATTTAAACTTTCTTGACTAGCAAGGAGTTAGTTTAAATAAAGTACATGTGTTAATCATCTGCTGTCTGCGCTTGGGTTCATCCGCTACTAATCCTGACAGAACGCACGTGTCAATATAGAACCCAGCAGACAAGGGATGGATTGTTCTTCCCGTAGAGCCCACAAGGCTCACATCTTGTTCGGCCGCAGTCAAAAGGGGGCCGACATCACGGACTTTGCTTTAAAGTTTTTAAGCTCGGCGGGCGGCTCTGGTTTTGAGGATGCGGAGCTGAAGGTTATTTTTAACAGTTGTCTCGACAAACCCCTCTTAGTGTCGGAGCAGAAAGCCCTGAGACACCTGCTCTTCCCTGAGACGGTAGAATATTTGAAGATCCATGAGCTCTTGGGCCTTTCTCCGGTTTCCTTCCATCCCAGAGGGCCGCGTCGTCTGAGTGGTGACGCGGGAGGATCTGACCCCCACCATCTTGGTCCCCGAGAGCTCGTCCCAGCCTGTCTGCCTCTGGGGTAAATGCGAGCGGAGGGGCGTGGGAGTCGGCATCTGAGGGGTCCTCCACTGAGCCTGTTATGCCTACCGCAGCGCCCACATCTCGCAAAAGTTTCTGCGCTCCGGCCTAGGAAGAAAAGAGGAAGAAGGGATCCTCGGCTCTTCAGCCCCCTGTCTCAGCTCTCCAGCCAGCTGCATCCTCCCCTGTCTCAGCTTTCCAGCCAGCTGCAGCCTCCCCTGTCTCGGTTCCTGCCTCACCTCCTCTGCCAGTTGCAGGGCTCCCTGTTTTGGTCCCTGTCTCGTCTCTACCGTCAGCTGCAGTTTGTAATGTATTTATGGTTCTTGTCTAGTGTACAGTCTGTCTTGTCTTGTGTCTCTCCTTGAGGGCCGCCAGGTGGCATTCCTTGGGGGGGTACTGTCAGGATCCTGCCCGAATCTTGTTTTGTATTATATCTAGTCATGTGGGTAGGGTCCTGACAGTACAATGTTTTGTGTGGGGAATGCGTGGTCTCAGTGTTGGTTATATCAGATCACGTAATTTCCCGTGTCTCACCTGTTTTACGCTCATTAGTTATTCTATTCATGTTCTGTACACGTGCGTTTTGTTTCTACCTTGTACCAGTCCAGTTTCATGTGAGTTTAAATTAAAGAGTATGTTCATGCCATGTGCAGTTTAGTGTATGTATTTCTTGTTAAGTTTAGTGTCTTGTTCATCTTGTCCTGTTTTGCCCCTCGTGGGTTTTTGTTTTCCCTGTTTGTTTGAATAAAGTATCTGTGTTATTCATCTGCTGTCTGCGCTTGGATTCATCCGCTACTAATCCTGACATTATTTTTCTAATTTATAGCAACTTCTCACCAGTCAAGTTTGACACATATGCAGATGTTTATTTAACTCAAAGCAAACAAATCCAAATCAGCAGACAGATAATCAGAAACATAATTCAGGCAGAGGTTTTACACAATAAGGCAGTCCAATCCAAGCAAAGTGATAATCCAAGAGTCGTTAATAAAAAAAGGCAGGCAGTGGTCAACAAGATACGCAAAACAGTAAAAAAGAACACTCAGTAAAACAGGATAATCTGGCAATACTTCGCAATGGATATTTTTTTCTCCTTTTATTTAATTGTGGACTGGTGATTTGCAATGGCCTGTTAGCCAGGCAATGCTAAAATGGCTGCATCTGAAACCGAAAGCAGCTGACTTATTGCCTCGCCGCCTCATGAGGTAATGACTTCGGTGGCATGATTGATATATTAATCTCTCCTACTATTGAAACTAAATCTGTGTCTGTCAAAAAGAGATGCTTAAATGAGAACACCAGTGTGCTATTTATGAAGGCTATATCTTTAACACCAAGCATATCTGCAGACTCTGTTGATTTTCTCCTTGATTCCTTTAATTCTAAAGTTAAGAGTGCAATCGATGATATTGCTCCTGTGAAAGTCAGGAAGAAGAATGGCAGGCAAAAATCACCTTGGAGAAACTCAACAGAGGTGCAGAATATGAAGAGACAATGCAGAAAAGCTGAGCGCATGTGGCGGAAGACAAAACTTGTAGTCCATTATCATATCTATAAAGACAGCCTTCGTGCTTTCAGTGTGGAACTAGGCAAAGCTAGACAGACTTTCTTTTCAAATATTATAAACAAAAACATAAATAACACATGCACTCTTTTTGCTACTATAGAGAGACTAACAACCCCCCCAAGTCACATTCCAAGTGAAATGCTCTCAGACAGCAAATGTAGTGAGTTTGCTAACTTCTTCTCTGAGAAAATCAATAATATCAGAAAGGTGATCAGTACATCCTTGAGCTGCGCAGGGGTCGGACAAGTCAGATCACAACATCAGAAAGTAGTTACGATGTCTGATTTCGAAGCAGTTGATGGTCAAATTCTGGAAGAAACTGTACAGCATCTTAAAACATCAACCTGCGCCCTTGACACAATCCCAACATCTTTTTTCAAAAGTGTCTTTAACTGTTTAGAACCAGATCTCCTAGAAGTGGTAAATTCATCACTTATCTCTGGGACTTTTCCAAAGTCCCTTAAAACTGCAGTTGTTAAGCCCCTCCTGAAAAAGAGCAACCTAGATAACACTGTATTGAGCAACTACAGACCAATCTCAAATCTTCCTTTCATAGGCAAGATCATTGAAAAAGTTGTTTTCAATCAGCTGAACAAATTCTTAATTTCTAATGGTTACTTTGACATTTTTCAATCTGGTTTCAGACCACACCACAGTACAGAGACAGCACTCATAAAGATAATAAATGATATTCGCCTCAATACAGACACAGGCAAACTATCAGTGCTGGTGCTACTCGACCTCAGTGCTGCTTTTGACACTGTCGATCACAACATACTTCTTGACAGGCTGGAAAACTGGGTCAGGCTTTCTGGGATGGTCCTAAAATGGTTCAGGTCATACTTAGAAGGGAGAGGTTATTATGTAAGTATAGGTGGCCATAAATCTGACTGGACATCCATGACATGCGGAGTCCCGCAAGGCTCAATTCTTGCGCCACTCCTGTTCAACCTGTATATGCTCCCACTAAGCCAAATAATGAGAGATAACCAAATTGCCTATCACAGTTATGCAGATGACACCCAGATCTACTTAGCTCTATCCCCTAACGACTATAGCCCCATTGACTCCCTGTGCAAATGCATTGATGAAGTTAACAGTTGGATGTGCCAAAACTTTCTTCAGTTAAACAAAGAGAAAACTGAAGTCATTGCGTTTGGAAACAAAGATGAAGTTCTCAAGGTGAATGCATACCTTGACGCTAGGGGTCAAACAAC
This sequence comes from Misgurnus anguillicaudatus, assembly GCF_027580225.2. Classification (NCBI taxonomy): domain Eukaryota; kingdom Metazoa; phylum Chordata; class Actinopteri; order Cypriniformes; family Cobitidae; genus Misgurnus; species Misgurnus anguillicaudatus. Next base: position 5,916,537 of record NC_073359.2, on the reverse strand, counting down.
TAAAAATCAAGTCAGGAATCTTGGTGTGATTCTGGAGTCTGACCTTAGTTTCAGTAGTCATGTCAAAGCAATAACTAAATCAGCATACTATCATCTCAAAAATATCGCAAGAATTAGATGCTTTGTTTCCAGACAAAACTTAGAGAAACTTGTGCATGCTTTTATCACCAGCAGGGTGGATTATTGTAATGGCCTCCTCACTGGCCTTCCCAAAAAGACCATTAGACAGCTCCAGCTCATTCAGAACGCTGCTGCCAGGATTCTGAGCAGAACCAGAAAATATGAACATATCACACCAGTCCTCAGGTCTCTACACTGGCTACCAGTTACATTTAGGATTGATTTTAAAGTATTATTAATGGTATATAAATCACTCAATGGACTAGGACCTCAATACATTGTTGATATGCTCATTGAATATAAACCCAACAGGTCACTCAGATCATTAGGATCACATCAGCTAGAAATACCAAGGGTTCACTCAAAGCAAGGAGAGTCAGCTTTTAGCTATTATGCCAGTCGCAGCTGGAACCAGCTTCCAGAAGAGATCAGATGTGCTCCAACAGTAGTCACATTCAAATCCAGACTCAAAACACATCTGTTTAGCTATGCATTTACTGAATGAGCACTATGCTGCGTCCGAACTTTATATGCACTATTTTAATTATTTTTATTTCTCTTGTTTTTATTCTTATTTTTATTTTTAAAAGTTTTAAACTTGTATTCCTGTTTTATTCTTTTTCATACATTTAAACAGTTTTTATTAAAATCACATTTATTTTCTTTTAATTGATATTTAAAATTCATGTATATTTGATTTTTGGTTTTCTCATTTCTATGTAAAGCACTTTGAATGACCTCTGTGTATGAAATGTGCTATACAAATAAACTTGCCTTGCCTTGCATGAAGGTAGCTCTTGAACTTTGGATTCAGATGGCCTTGATGCCTCCAAAGGCAGCATTTTATAGATTTCGTATGCAGCCATAACTACCCTACTGAAAAATCCAGCTAAGACCAGCATAAGCTGGTGAGCTGGTTTTAGCTGGTCTCCAGCTTGGTTTTAGCTGGTTTTGCTGGTGTAGGAAGGTGGTTTTGCTGGTGTAGCAAGCTGGTCTAGCTGTGTTTTGATCACTTGTTAAGCTGGTCTAGCTGGACTTAGCTGGTCAGGCTGGGAGGACCAGCGTAAACCACCTTAAACCAGCTACCAGCTTATGCTGGTCTTAGCTGGATTTTTCAGTAGGGTACAAACAGGAAGTAACAAATGAAGCAAAGTGCACAGTCAGTACTTGGGAGAGGGCTCCCTCTGCTGGCGTGGCATTACTTCAAGAAAGTTTAAATAATTGTAAATTCAAGTTGATTACACTTAAAAATTTAAAGGCAACAGGAATTTTTAAAATGTAGTAATTCATATGCACTCCTATCTTAGTACACTTTTAATTTTAGCAATTTACATTTGCATTCAGCTTCCACTTTATTTCATGATCACAAAGCCTGGAATTTTAAAATAAACTTCATGGCTTGTAATTTAAATCTACAATGCTTTGTTATTAATTTGAATTCTTTCTATTTCCAAAGGGCATACAAATATTTATTTTATTCACTCTGAGGTCCGCAATTAACTCAAGTTCAGCCATTCAAAATGGTATGGATGCACCCAACGTTGGCCTTTGCAGGAAATTATTTTTTCCATGGAAAGTTAAGGCACAACAAAGCAGAAATACCTACACACCCACTGATCCTGACCCCGCCGGGATGCCTCAGGTCATCACTGGTAATAACTGGATACATTATGTAATGTATTATACTAATGTATTAATGCTTTTTACTAAACCCACAGTTCCAAATTTCGAACAAGCGGATCTCTATTCTGTTTGTACATCAAGTTCAATAAAATAGTTGAGAGTGCAAGTCTTTTTAATATTAAACAGATTTTACAGATATAGTGTTAATATCATATTGCTGCTTTGTAACTATGGCAAACAAATAAAAATGTTTGACTTTTTTATTATAGAGCTGGAGGCTGTGGCTGATCACATCAGTATAAAGGTGCAACAAGCAGTGAATGAATCTCCTTAAATAGATGCCGAGAAAGGGGGATACCAACTTGAATGACAACAGTGAATATACTATATCTAAATATTTAATTTCTCCTCAGAAAATTATTTTCTTTTATGAAGAACACTGCAGTAACACTGTGTAGTCTATATATATTTCAGATTTTTCCTTGCTTATTCTGTATGAATTGTAAGTTGCTTTTCAATAATGCCAAACTGTGAAAATAGAGCAAAACATTTGTATGGTATTGATCTGTATATGACTTTTCTCAGCTTGCAGTCTTGGTATAATTACATTGGTTATAGGAATTTGTACACCATATTGCAGTGTTGCCAGGTCTGCGTAATAAAACCAGCTTAATGGTCAATCAAAACTAGCCCAAAAATGGCCCAATGTTCTTGTGCCAAACAACAACAGTAAAACCTACATATTTTACATTTACTTTTATACACATAATTTCTTCTAAACAATTACTGTATATAAATAATTATAAACACTGATTTTATAAATAACATCTTCATGCTTTAAGCGGATGAAAAAAATCTTCCAACTTCAATTTGCAGACACAAAAACAACTCTCAACAACAGTTTAAAAGTGTCCCAATTCCACGCAAAAACCGTGGACTTGGCAACACTGCTATATTGTAAAGTCAACAGTTTTAAAAGGCTTCTGCAAATAACTCAGCCTAATGCTGTTTTGCATCTTCGAAAAATATTTAGTAACCCTATTGTTATATTGAACATACATTGAATCAAATGTTTATAATCTTAAACATTGGTTGTTTAGATGTATCCCAAATTGTAACTGAATAAATGTAAAATAAAATAAGTTGATTATTTTGTTGTTTTTTGTAACCTTGTATCACATTTGTGAGAATCCCTAAAGTTTTCAAAAAGGCTGTCAGATTTCTGATAAGTGCTTCATGTATGCGTACATACGGTGAGATATGTTACCTCAAGGGTACGGTTTACAAACAGGTTATAAAAGTTATAGGCATTGTGTCCAACTGTTCATAATTCACTGAACTGAGATCTTGCCTAGTTTACTGTGTTAATGACTGCCATGATGGAAATGTTTTTAATTATTTTTAATTACTGACTGTAAGAATGAATGTACTGATTATTAATATGTGCATAATGGCAAAACAATGGCTTTTGAACTACTGCTCCTGAATCCAGTCAGAGATTCTTTATATCCACCAGGAGGAGCCATTTACAAGCTGTCTGACAATAAAATACTTTGAAGAGAATTTTACATCTCAACTTCCGAGTAGGTGTACTCTTATCTGAGGGTCAAGAGGACCCAGCTGTGAAACAGTTGATGGAAATTAATATTAACATAGCCAAGAGGGCGTTGACTGTTAATAGTAAAAAGGCCATTTAAAGGTGCAATTTGTAAGATATTTGCAGTAAAATGTCCAAAAACCACTAGCCCAGTGTTACATATTTTATCCAGCCGATTAATATCAATATCTGTAATGTTTTCAACTACTTGTAAATCGTGAGAAAATTGCCATTTAAAACATTGACACGGGGCAGTGCAGTCTCCTGTCAATGACGTTAATATCCATGTGACCCTTTATCACCGCCTTTACTGACATAACCACATGACAACAGTGGTCGAGTTCGAAAAAAATAAAACGGCGGCCAAGAAAGCGTCTGGAGCACAAATTTAGTGTAAATAAACGTATATTTTCACTTTTTACACATTTTAATTGCATTTCTAGCGAGAAATTAGTATTGTAGTTTTCAAATATGTGATTAGTTATCACAAAGGCGCTCTCTGTTTATATTTCAAACACGCTGCCTTTGAAATGTGCCCGAAAGCCTTTCTCTGAGCTGCCTTCATGCCTCCGAGTCCGAAGTCACTTCCTCATGAGGCAGCGAGGCAACAAGTCGTGGACAAATGCGGAACTATGCGATAGCGCCTGTCTGGCTACGCGCTTACTTATGAACTTATGGATTACTCTTTACCGTCTGCCGCTGGTTGTGTCAGCTCCCGTAAGCGTACGGGCCAACCAAACGACCCAAGAAGAGTTTGGAACAAGACGAGAGAAAGACTGAGGATGAATTTGGTGTTGCATAATCTGGATGCAGAGAGCTTCGCGACAACATTTAACTAGACCGAGATTCTGATCCTGCTTGTGTTTTACGCGATGGGTGAGTTGTTTTGATTCGTAACCCTTCAAAAAACGTATGGTATTATATTGATCACAACATTAGTGTGTAGATTGTAATCAGCGCGTCTTCCCGCGGACGATATGCACATCGATAGGTATTGTACAGCAATATAAATGGTCATTTTAAGACATTTCACAATAAGATTTGTACTGTCAATACATGATGTGAAAAATCATTGTAGATTGTAAGTTGAAAACTTAATTCTGTGCTGTGTTAACCATCGAATTTGGACTAATACTGTAACATCTATGACTAACAATTTCGTTTTGAACATCACATATAAACTTACATAATGAAATAAACAATGTCATCAAACGCAACATTTTTAAGACTTGATTACCTTATCCATAAACATGATTTCTTGTTCGCGTCTGATTAATGGCCATCAGCGGTTGAGTTAAAGACTACAAATCCCATAATTCCACGCTGCTTCAGAGCATCATTAAACAACGTCATTTGATGTTATTGTGCTTTGGCGCCATCTAGTGGTAAAAATTCTATGTATTCCACCTTTAAAGCAACACTATGTAGATTTTTACCTTTAAATAATGTCCCTAAAAATTATTTCAGTGATAGAACAACTTTTAACTGGACAAATTGTACTGTTGCTGCAACCTGAGCAGCCTCCTAGCTGCTACAAGCACACTCTGAAAGTGGCGGTGGAGGGTAGGAAACACAGCCCCGCCCCTCCCCCTGCCTGCAGAAGAGTGTCTGATACCAGGCACTGTTGCGCTTTTCAACCACATGAGGGAGCTGTAAGTCATTTTTACATGGAAACTACATAGTGTTGCTTTAATTATACTAAATTTTGCTGATTTTATGGACTCAAACTAAAACATAATTTTTTGCCAAGAGGGCAGTTGAAACTAAATTTTGTAAAGCCAGTGGGCTGATTTAAATAGATTATCTGAGATGAGTATGGATATATCTTTTAAAAGGAAAGAAAACCAATGGGTTTGACTGTTAGTCGTTTTTTGATGTACCTGGTTAAGTTACGAAACAAAAGTGAGATAAGAGAGAGATTTTCGTTGAGGGAGAACCAGTGGGTTGCTTAAATGAGTATTTGAGAGTAATTTATCGATGAACTATGATACTATAAATTGCTCTATGAAACAAATATGAAGAGTTTGCATAGTTTGTGTACCAAGGTGCTTAGAACGTGCAAACGAGGGTGAGAGAGAGAGATTATAGTGTGAGGGAAAAACCAGTGGGTTGCTTGAGTGAGTGTTTATGAGTGCCTCTATCAATGAATTGTGATACTATAGAGAGCTCACTGATATGGAGACAGTGTTCAAGGGTGTTTTATCGATGAACTTTGATACTATAAAGTATAACAGATGCATACCGTATGGATCTTCATGTAACTGAGAGCATTTAGAAAGTGTAATCATAAACATATAAACTGAATGTGTTATCAACATGTCAGGTTATTATAAGATAAAAAAGACTTTAACAGCCAATGGGTTTACAGCTGGGGAAACTGGACCGATTTTTAGACTGGTTTAGTGTTAACCAACATCTATCTCAGAGCCAAAAGTTACTCAACTGTTAATTAAAATACAACAAACTGTTTACAATCTTCAATCCGTGGCTAACACATGCATTGAAGGAGAAAAATATCCACTCTTTCAATAGCTATTATCTGACAACTATTGATAACATTACCATGTGTAATTTAATGGTGTAAATGTTTTTAATTAATACACATTTAAGATGACCATAAAGTTACTCTAATTTGCATAGTCAATGATATAAAAAGCTTATTTTTTGCATTTAATACAAGCATTGTCTAAAATTGAAAATAGGCTTTTACTTAATTTTTATTACAAGACCATCATGTAGCCTAATATTAGACACGCAAACCAAATTGAAGAAAATGATCTTTAATTTGCAAGTCTAAACTGAACATCAACGCAGACATGAATTTCCTCACAGAAGTTTAAGATCATATACATCTTTAACATAGATATATAATTGACACAGAGAAAGGAAGTTTAACACTGTGAAGCACAAGCAAATTGGACTGATGATTTAAATGTTGTTTACTCACATGTGCATTGTTAACTCTCTGGATTTTATGTTGCAGCACTTGTTCACTTCTCCACATGGACTGTTTGTTTACAGTGTCGCGTGAGCAGCTACACTGCAGGTTCGACTTCATTTAGCGCTAAGCAGACCTCTTGTTGATATCAAAGTACCGCGAGAGTGATTCAAAGCAGATTTCTCCACGTGATAACTGGAATCGCTCTCGCGGTACTTTGCTGTCACTCGGCTGTGGGTTCTTGTGGCGCCACATCAGTCACTTTTGCGCCGCCGCTATAGTAATTTGATTTCATACGCCGAATCGGCGATCGGATTGCACAGTTTGGAAGGAAGTCAAACACACCAAATATATAGACTAATATGTATATGCATTTCAACCCGCTAAAGTAGCAAGTGTAGCATGTTAATAGTAAGTGCTTCACATCTAAATTATGACTAAAAGTTTGAAATGTCACAAAACCATGCTGTTACGCATCCTCACGCTATTTTTAGTGGGTATACGGAAATCCTTGACAATTCCTAGTGGGTATAAGGCATAAGATACCTGCGTATCACGTAGACTACACCACTGCTGAGCTGTACTGCTGGTACGGTCCCAACATCCAAACCAACGTGGGACTACAGTGATTGGATGTCGTGTAGGCAGCGTGCGTGCTCTCTGCATGCAGGTGGTGCACATTTTTTTCACAGATGCAGATACACTGAGAGCGGCTCGGCCGTGTGAACACTTTTCCCCAGGTATACATGTGAATTAGCAAGTCTTCTCGAGTCAAAAGGCGCAAGTACCAGCTTGGAATGTTATAGAGATAAAGCCACAGCATCACCAGGTTGTCATGAGTTATAAGAAGGAGCTAAGGGGCCTAAAGGCAGGAGTCTGCTGAGCATTGGGATAGTACAGAGTGAAAGAAAGGCAGGGCTACTGGACCACTATTTGATCACTATATAATATGCTGAAGGGCTCAGAACAGGGTCATTGTCATCATCATTTTACCAATGCAGGTGTATACACCCTATGACTAGTATTGTGTTTCAAGCTGTCTGACACAATTCTTTAATAAAATACTTTGAAGTGGATTTTACATAAATTTTAGTAATATTTTCCATGAAGTCATTGGCTGATGGAGGAACGAGCGATTGGTAACATCTCTAAAGGACGTCACGTTTTTGATGGCGCTGTTTGGATTTCACTATTATACTACCTCCCTATTTTAAATACAATGTGGCGCTAAACGTGAAAATTATAATTGCGCAGGGTGGAAACTAGCAAAAGACACTTGCATCGCGCATTGCACTGCATTGCGCCGGGTGTAAGATAGAGCCCCTAGTGTTCAGTGTACTATTGGGTAAAATGGTGGCGGCTTGCATAGCTTTGATATTTTCCTTAATAACCACAATTTTGTTAGTAAAGAAGTTCATGAAGTCATTACTACTGTGTTGGAGTTTAGTATCTGGTTCTGTTTGTTCTTTTTTTCTAGTCAGTTTTAAAGAGGAAACTAGGGTTATTGTGATTTCCTTTAAAGGAGCATTTCACCCGTAGAAACATTAATCTTTATTGAAAGTGCGTCATATTTGTAGTCGAAATGTAACATACATTTAGAATTTGGTGCCTATTTGACCGAAAAAAGGGGTGTTTGCAAAATGATGATCATTGAAAGAAGGAAGTGCAACACTGAAATCTGTATTTCTCGTGTCTCAGCAGCAACGTCATCGTTCTTAGCCACCCCCCTCTGTTCGCTGATTGGACCTGCAGATTTTTGCCGGAGAAAATGAAACTCTACACAGCAGTCCCAGACGTTGTGCTGAAGCGAAATGAAAATTAAGCGGACGCACGTAGGAGGGCGGAGCCAGGCTATAGAAATCTAGCCAGTTTAACAGGTAATTTACTTCATCAAAAAAGAAAGACCACTTCCCTTTTAAATATATTATTTAGGATAAATTACCACATAGAATCTGATTAAAGCAAGACACTTTTCAACAAATACATTTTAAAAGTGTTGTTAGTGTCATCAAAATTTAGGACTTCAGTCCTTTTGCTTAGTAAAATATATTGTTTTTCATTTTGTAAGATGTATTATTCCAAATATGAACAAGAAAAATCTTATGTAGCCTAAATCTTACGTAAATATGGATAATCCTTCTGTTTTGGATGAGAAAACTCTCTTTAAACCCAACTATTAAAAATATATGTTGTTTTAGATAATCATTCAGAGCCTGTCTACTAATTATTAGGGGTGTGACAAGATCTCGTGCGATGAGATCTTGCGAGTTTAAATATGTATCGCGAGATTAAGTGTGTCTCGCGAGATTTCTTGTGTAGGTGAAATTCTGGCCGTTTCTCAAATAAAAGATTGCATCCTTCGGAGGTCGCATTTTTAAACTGCATTTACTTCATAAAGACTGTCTTATTAGAGACTACTAACAATTATAAAGTTTACTAATAATTTAGTTAATCGCAAATTGTTGTAATATGCTCACGACTTGCGAATGTAATGCTAAGTTAATGATCTGAAATAAACCTTAATAACGTATGCAGCCTGCATATGCGACCTCAGGAGGATGCAGCTTTCTGTTTGACCCTTTTAGGGGCCAGTAAAGCGTTTAGGGCAGTTGCAGGTGCCTTTTTTAAATGATATTCTATGGGCATGGAGCGTTTGCGCACTGTTTATGCGCGCTGAGCGCCTTGCGTTTTTTGCCGGCACGCACCTTTGAAGGAACGCTGAGAGCGGAGAAGCGCCCGTCATTCGCGTCTTTCCATTGTCCACTCGAATGAGGGGAGATGCGGGCCTTACGTTGTGGTGAGTGAAGTTTACAGTTGCTTTGAAGAACCGGACTCCACTCGCTCATTCTCTCCTGCGTGTTTGTGCACCTCTCACCCTCAAACAAGGTCAGAGCAAGCGTCATCTTTTTAAAGTTTCTGCTAATATGACAGTTAACAGCAAAAGAGCGGACGCTTCAATATTTGATTGACAAGACAGCTGACTAGGTGGTTGCCTAGCAATATTAAAACTAATTATATAACTAATTATGATTTTCGTTACATGAATTGGCAAATATTTTATTTAATTTTTAATCTGTATATTTGCAGGTATATTTGCAATTTTAGTTTCTAGTGTCATAAATAATATGATGTAATCTTTTGGCAATATAAAGGCAAATTATTTATAATCATAATTTAGAAGTGTGATAGGGCGCCATTTCTCATTTATAGTTGAACCTATAATTCTCTATGGAGAAACCTAAAGAGACTGTGCTGTTGTTATTGGCCAAAGTGACGTCACACACCAAACTAATCAATAATGACATTCGACATTCATTTGTTGTGCTACTGTTTTGTAAATCAAACCAACATTCATATGTTATAAATGAAACAGAAACAAAACATAGTGTATCTTCTTGTTAGTGACTCATTGTAGCTGATAACCTCTGCCTGTCATTGTCAGGATCCGGCCATGGTATAATGTTTAATATTGTGTCTTATTATGATTGCTGGATTCTGACAGTCCCATGTCTTATGTGAAGGCTCATTTTCTTGTGTTTCGAGTCATGTGCCTACGGTGTCTCGTCTCATCACCCCGCCCTCTTGTTCTCCCTGTTAACGGTTAATCATTAGTTTATTCCTATCACCTGTTCTCCCCTTGTTATCTTGTTTAGTTAATCCCTTTGTATCCTTGGTCCTGTGCTGGTTCATTTTGTGCTGTTCCCATGTTTCGTGTGGAAGTAATTCAAATATCTTGTCAAGTTTAGTGTATCTGTTTAGTGTTTCATGTTGTGTACCCCCTCGTGGTTTTTTTCGTTTCTTGTCAGTTAATAAAGCGTTTTTGTTCTCCCCGACATCGTTTGCGTTTGGGTTCATTTGCCCTCAGTTCCTGACAGAATGAACCAGCCAGAACTGAACCCAGCAACGGTGTCGGAGTCAGCTGTTACATCCCCTGCATGGGTTTTACTGCCCATTGCAGTACGCCCAGTTCCGGACTGGCTCAGTGGCAAAATACCAACTGCACTTTTTGCTGAGCTCTGGAGAGCCATCATTAAGCCAGATCCGGTCAGCATAGAGGTTGGCGCCGTGATTGGCAGGTTTCTCGGCTTGGCCGCTGTTCGGGTTGCTGTTGGGATGGCCGAGCCCTCGCCGCCGACCGAGCCCGCGCAACCCGCGCCGCCGACCCAGCCCGTGCAACCCGCGCCGACCCAGCCCGCGCAACCCGCGCCGCCGACCCAGCCCGCGCAATCCGTGCCGTCGACCCAGTTCACGCGGCTAATGCCTGTGCAACCCACGCGACCACATCTTCGCCCCCGTCCTGCACCCCCTTGGACTGTTTTGTCTTGTTTATCCAGTGGACTCTTGTTTATCTGATTTTGATTTTGCATTGTTTTTCTTGCACTTGACTTGGTTATTTTACATGTTGATGTGTTCATTGTTTAGTCCTGTCATTTATCTGTCATGTTTTTGTTCTTGTGTGTTCCCTTGGGGACGCCAGGTGGCGTCCATTAAGAGCGGGGTACTGTCAGGATCCGGCCATGGTATAATGTTTAATATTGTGTCTTGTTATGATTGCTGGATTCTGACAGTCCCATGTCTTATGTGAAGGCTCATTTTCTTGTGTTTGAGTCATGTGCCTTCGGTGTCTCGTCTCATCACCCCGCCCTCTTGTTCTCCCTATTAACAGTTAATCATTAGTTTATTTCTATCACCTGTTCTCCCCTTGTTATCTTGGTTAGTCTTTGCTATTTAATCCCTTTGTATCCTTGGTCCTGTGCTGGTTCATTTTGTGCTGTTCCCATGTTTCGTGTGGAAGTAATTCAAATATCTTGTCAAGTTTAGTGTAACTGTTTAGTGTTTTTTATGTTGTGTACCCCCTCGTGTTTTTTTTGTTTCTTGTCAGTTAATAAAGCGTTTTTGTTCTCCCTGACATCGTTTGCGTTTGGGTTCATTCGCCCTCAGTTCCTGACAGTCATAAATACGTATTTCCTTGTCCGTGTATACTCTGATGTTTGTAAACCAGACAATCAGTCTTAGTTGTTCAATAGTCGTCAGGTTTCATGTTAGTAATGAGTTCATCTAACGTTTGAATGATGCACTGTTGCCTGATTCTCATCTTTATCTTAGGTAAGTTTGGTTTTTAATATATTTCAACTATTATCTGAATGAATAATAATAAGCAATGATAGCTTGCATGAAGATGAATATCTTCATGCAAGCTATCATTGCTTTCATATTAATTGTATATATATATATATATATATATATACAGTAATATTATTAATTTGATGAGTTTGACTGGTTTTTACCGAAGTGGTAAGTCTTTTTTACTTTTGTTTCTGTTCTCTCTTTACAAACTTTGACTGCTTTGCATAATAATCTTTCCATAGTGTAAACATTGATTTAAAGTTCCATTGAAATTATGTAATGTATTAATTTGGCTATCCACAGTTCACAACATAATGCTGTAAAAAGGGCTCTAACCCTGATCAAACTCACCTGCCTGCAATTTCTTGGTATTTCTGAAGATGTTGATTAGCTTGCTCAGGTGTGTTTGCAAGTATATTTGCAGGTATATTTGCAATTTTTGTTTCTAGTAGGGCTGTCAACAATAATCGATTCGGCGATGCATCGCAATGCGTGCATGCACGATTCAGCATCGATGCAGCAAAGTGCCATAATCGATTATGTCACTGTTTATTTTCTGGCCTCGAGTGGACAATAAAGTTGTGCAGTTTCAATTGCTTCCGGGGGCATAACAACATCAAGCAAGATGGCTGAGGTGGAGAGAGATGACCGTGATAGACGGGTAAATTAAAACGCACCCTTTTCCATGAAAAGCGGACATATGGGCACATTTCGGATTCTACAAAGTTAATGGGACACTAGACAAGACTTACGCTGTGTGTAAAACTCTCATCACAGGTATATAATTTCATTGTCTGTTTTTGTTGAGAATAGTTGCACTTGATTTTACTACTTGAAAAAAGTTCAGTAATAAGTGGTTACTGTGTGTTGGCATGAATAAATTTATTGCTGGGTGCCCGTTACAATAGTGTGAGTGACTGCTTGTATTGCCTCATCATGACTGATGAAAAATTTGCCTTGTTGTGTACAGTACAATTCTTCTGCATCGCAATGCATCGCAGAATGGAATTGAATTGAATCGTTACCTGGTGAATCATAATTGAATCGAATTGTGAGGGCATATTTCCTTGTCCGTGTATACTCTGATGTTTCTAAACCAGGCAATCAGTCTCATAGCTTGCATGAATTAGCTTTCTCAGGTGTGTTTGATCCGGGCTGGAACTAAACTCAGCAGGAAAGTAAATTGCAAGGGCCAGAGTTGAGAACCCCTGCTGTAAACAATTAATAAAAAAAAATAATAATAAGGTGACTGTACTGTTTCTTTGCGAAAAAAGTCTGAAGTCAGAAGTCTGGCTAAACAAGGCTAATAATGATTTTGTGTCTGTACACAGATGTTTTTGGACAGGGTTGGTGTCAAAACAATACCACCATTTACAGCATCGCAAAACCACTCAACGTCTCAACATCACCTGTCTTAACAACCGACGTCTCAACATCACCTGTCTTAACAACTGACGTCTCAACATCACCTGTCTTAACAACTGACGTCTCAACATCACCTGTCTTAACAACTGACGTCTCAACATCACCTGTCTTAACAACTGACGTCTCAACATTAGCTGTGTTAACAACCGACATCTCAACATCACCTGTCCTAACAACCGACATCTCAACATTACCTGTCTTAACAACCGATGTCTCAACATCACCTGTCCTAACAACCGACGTCTCAACATTACCTGTGTTAACAACCGACATCTCAACATCACCTGTCCTAACAACCGATGTCTCAACATTACCTGTGTTAACAACCGACATCTCAACATCACCTGTTTTAACAACCGATGTCTCAACATTACCTGTGTTAACAACCAACATCTCAACATCACCTGTCTTAACAACCGATGTCTCAACATCCCCTGTCCTAACAACCGACGTCTCAACATCACCTGTATTAACAACCGACGTCGTAACAACCGATGTCTCAAAATCCCCTGTCATAACAACCGACGTCTCAACATCCCCTGTCCTAACAACCAAAGTTTCAACATTACCTGTCTTAACAAACGACGTCGTAACAACCAACGTCCTAACAACCGACGTCGTAACAATCGATGTCCTAACAACCGACGTCCTAACAACCGACGTCCTAACAACCGACGTCTCAACATCCCCTGTCCTAACAACCAAAGTCTCAACATCCCCTGTCCTAACAACCAAAGTCTCAATATCTCCTGTCCTAACAACCAAAGTCTCAACATTACCTGTCTTAACCACTGACGTCGTAACAACCGACATCCTAACAACCAACACCCTAACAACCAACGTCCTAACAACCGACGTCTCAACATCCCCTGTCCTAACAACCGACGTCTCAACATCCCCTGTCCTAACAACCGACGTCTCAACATCCCCTGTCCTAACAACCAAAGTCTCAACATCCCCTGTCCTAACAACCAAAGTCTCAACATCCCCTGTCCTAACAACCAAAGTCTCAACATCCTCTGTCCTAACAACCAAGGTCTCAACATTACCTGTCTTAACAACCAACGTCTCAACATTACCTGTAATAACAACCGATGTCTCAACATTACCTGTCTTAACCACCATCTCAACCCTGGTGTGCGAAAATGGAAACCTTGTAGCTGGGTTTTGCCTCTGTGAAGATGATTGGAGTGGAACTTACTGCAACATTTGTAAAACTATTAAAATATTTCATAATGTGTAGCCATTTTTATCTTCATGCTATGTAAGACTTTTTCTATATCAAGATTTGGTGACAATATACAGTGCAAATATATCTTGATGGTCTACAGCAGGGCTTGACATTAACACCCGCCAAATGCGGGTAGATTTCGGCTGTGGCGGGTAAGACAGCCAATCCCACTAGCCACTTTGGCGGGTTGATTTTTTTTTTAAATGTGTGCGAAATTATAAACAAAGCGCAATAACACTGGGAAACTACAACTCCCATGAGCACTCTTTGTACCCAGCGTAACATACTGAGACCTTTTGTTGAGACGAGCGTGATCATCGGAGGCTTGCGTTGTGGACCAAAGCGCCACCTTTTTACCAGAGAGAGCGTAAGAGCTGATGGATTTGCGAATGTACGGGACGCAGTCTGAATGCACACACGTACACTTCGAAAAGATAAAACAATTGCATGTAAGTGATTGAAGAGATTAAAAGTACGTGCACACTCTCTGGGCAAGAGCGGAGAGAAATTCATAGCGCATACCTGAATGCACACATCCCAGTTTTGTCCAAATTCAAAGGAAACCCATCAGTGGAGAGATTCGCGCATCATCTTAATGTAGGCTACTTTGTGCAACAATAATGGCCTCTCGACATTTGCCATTAAAAGTCTTAAATAACATATAACAGAAACCACAATCAAGCATTTAAAAATAACGGATGTTGTTACTAACGCTTAAAAGAGTTTCTCTAGGGTTTTTGTGTATATCTTTTCAGTAGGTGTGTAACGATTATCTGTGCAACTGCGCGTTTTCCAAATGAATGAATTTGTATGAATTACTGTGAAATCCAGGCACATCCGAACGCCAGGGGGCGCTCCCGTGCAAAAAATTCCTTTTGTGCCACACAATAAGTAGCATTACGAATGCTAATCCAGGAAATGTCTACAGAAATATTTATATCGCCGTTCTTCAAATTGTTTTAGGTATTTTCATGATCGCAGCCCTGCGATTCAGAATCGATTTCAGACAGGCATTTTTAATGGGACACACGGTTGAATCGTTACAGCCCTACTTTTCAGTGAACCTTCTACACCCCTGCTCCACTTTTAATATATTCATTAGAAGTTAATCTATTTATGCCTTACTAAAGCATCGCTTCGCATCGTGCCTAACAACGCCCCTTAGCTGTTATAAAATGCACTGGTAACCCACTGCTTCTTGGGGCTTATTGCTTTTATAAAACGGTTACTTAAAGGGGGGGGGGGGGGTTTAATGGTATTTCAAGCATTCTGACTTATTAACACAGTTATAGAGTTGTTTCCTCATGCTAAACGTAGGCAAAGTTTCAAAACAGCAGTTGGACGTGTTACAGAGTATTTCTGTGCCGAATGCACTTCGCCAGGGTTCGTGCAAGTTTCGGCAATTTTTTTTCGATTACGCTTCTAACTGACGGTTCAGGGGTTTTCGATACGTATCACTTCTTTATATGGGCTTCCCCCGGAAAACTTCCCCCGGAAAACCCCGCCCACCCGTCAATCAGCGGGAGACGCTAGAGCTTGCTAACAGCTTATCACGCCACTCAGCTTTGTTTAATTTCAAAACTTAACAATGGCACGTAAGAAGAAGTGTGTTTTTGGATGTAAGGAGAAGACATCCAGCCTTATGGAAACAATGGATATAGTTTATTATCCGGGGTAGCAGCGGAGTTTTGCGTGTGTGTTTGATACGGTGGATTTTCCCAACCGGGTCACGACGAGTTGCACGCGGTAAGTAAGACTTCTGTCTTATGTTGGAAATAGTCGCGTGCATATTATATAAATGACACAAACATGTAGTGAATCATAAGTTAAAACAGTGTTGCATAGTGTTGCATGACTCGTACTCGCTCCTCCAGCGGTATAACTCCTCCTTCTTCATTTTTTCGTACGTTATCGGAAAGATTCGGTAAAGCTAATCTTTCTTTTATAAATCTGATTAAACTAAAGACAGAGATACAAAGGATGTCATACTACTCTATAGGTACTCCAGATTAACATCAGAAATGCAGAAACAGCGTGTGTTACGTGAGCTTTAATATGCATAGCAGGATTTCATAAAATAAAACACAAATAAGTTGTAATTATATTAGTACAAATATTATTTTTGTAAGAGATCAGATTCCGAGCCGGTGTTTTTAGGGTTGAGTGAATGCGCCAGTGTTTAAGTTGGGTAAAATTGCCATCTAGTGGATAATAGCGGAAAAATAAATTTAAGATAGAATCAACTCAGAGAACGGTTTCTCTTTATTGACGATATGACTCAACAATATTTATTGACATTTATCTGGATATTGCCATAATTGTGCAAATGTAGAAAAATAAAAAATATTAAAGACTGTGGTGTTTATTTACATAAATTAGTACACAGCAACAGTGGCGGAGTGATACTTATGTAATGCGGTCTGAATCGTGGGGTTACTGGGGTATTTTATCACGGCTTAGAACGTGTTTCAACCAATCAGAATGAAGAACCAGAACGAGCCGTTTTATAATAGCATGTTTTTCATGCACCTAAATATATGATATGATCTATACTGATATACCAGCTAAAAAATGTAGTCTTAATTTGGGTGGTCAGTCTGCATTTGAAAGTCAATCTGCATCTAATCTAGCTAAATCGAGTAAAATTACTCAAATTAAAGTCATTTTAGGATGGCAAAGTCAAGTTTTTTTGTGGCCAGTGAAAATGCTGAGTGGCTAGTAACTTTGGAAAAAAACTAGCCACTTTGGCTGGTGAGCAAAAAAGTTAATGTCAAGCCCTGGTCTAGAATATAAATAAAAGCGAATCTTGTGTGATAGCTTTGGTACTGTGTAAATATACTTACAGGGACAGTTTTCCCAAAATGACACGAGGCTTATTAAGTGATTACAGAATATAGACGGTTTCAGCAGCACAACACAAGCAAGCGGCTTTTGTGGACAAAACGCAACTTATGGTAGACTTTCACACAGAATCAATAACAACAGAGCCCTTTAAGTATGAGAATAATGGATCTGATGTTAAGGTATTTAGGCACTTGTAGGTAGTTTCTATAAAGACCGTCATCTAAGATAATCTTGGACATTAATAATAAAGTTATCAAGATTATATTTTAACAGAATATTTGACATTATGTAGGGTGGTTTTGTGTAGAAAACTGCCGGGTCTTAAAAAATTCTGCATGTTTTTCGGCATTGTAACAACTGACCAATCACAGCGTTGCTGATCAGTGTTTCTACTATCAGTATGTATTGACTTATCATGCGGTGCACGAACGCGCAATGATCTCAGATAATTCAATCCTGCCATACTAATCACCAACAGCAGGAATGTTCAAAGAACTGAATTAGCGAGATCATAATTAGCGAGATCTGATCATCTCGGATTTCTCATTTGATTTTGCATTTAGTAAGAGACGTACGAAGAATGGACCCCAGCTAGCCACTAGCCAGACCAGAAGTTTCAAGTTTATTACATTTATAAAGCACATTTAGTCGACCAACGTTCTGTACAAAGTTACCAACGTCCATTGCCAATAATTAAAAATAAACATTCAAAAGACGTTAAACACACAAGAAAACAGATTTTAAAAGACTTTTGAACTCTGACACTGTGGGCGCTGTTTTGATAGATGAAGGCAAATTGTTCCGCAACTTTGGGCCAGCTACTACCAAAGTAGCCTGGTCCAACCAGACTCTTGTACATTCATTTAATTTGTATAGAGAGTCTGGCCACGCTCCATTGCAAAGCGTTACTTCCGTTAAGTTTTAAACTATTGGATCTGCCCAGAGTCACTCAGGATCTGCCATAGGTGATCGCTAACGTGTGGTCGTGACGTATATCATGCGCCGAAACCGGCCGGAAACAACAAGTCAGAATAATCAGACAAACAAAACTTAGCAAACCTGGTTCTTGCTCCGGCTTTAACTTCTGTATATTCGGCAGTTTTGCAACAACGGACCGAATAGCTTTTCTCACGTCTTTCTCCGCTGCCATTACTGAACTACAACTCAAACTGACGCATGACCTCAACGTCATCGTTCTTAGCCACCCCCATCTGTTCGCTGATTGGACCTGCAGATTTTTGCAGGAGAAAACGAAACTCTACAGAGCAGTCCCAGACGTAGTACTGAAGCGAAATGAAAATTAAGCGGAAGCACGTAGGAGGGTGGAGCCAGGCTACTACCAAAGCCCCGTCCCCCCTGCATCTCAGTCTAGATCTAGGTACCCGTAATAGATGAGTGATCTGACTGAATTATGAATAATAGGTGTTGAGGAGCGATATTGTAAACAAACAATACAATTTTAAATTCACTACGATAATTAATCGGTAGCCAGTGCAATAAACGTAAAATAGGCGTAATGTGGTCCCGTTTACAACTCAAGGCGTGTAACCACGATAACGTGTGTGCGTCCGATGAAACCGTCTATACATATTTGGGCAAACTATCCCGAAGTATGGTTATGTTTGATGCAAATGTTGAAGGTTATTAACAGTTACAAATGCTTTTACAGCAAATTTCTGCCCTGAGCAAAGACCCACAGCAACATCCGGATTTACCTTTCCAAAAACTGTCCTAGGCCGGTTTGCTTCATCTAAAGAGCTATGTGAAAGCGGACCAAATGGTACTCTGTCCTCTTTCATGATGTACACTTATAGCTATGAATTAATGTTCTTGAAATATCTCTTTATTCCAAGTTTATATTTTCAGCTGGGATTCCCAAAGCCTCAGCCCTCTGTAACATAACAACCGGTGTGTTTAATGCTCCAAACATTCTGAATTGTACTTTAACCTTGGACGACATTGATGCAGGGGTAAGATATTAATGTTTCATACTTGCATGAACTTTTCCACAGAAACAGATAAAATGTATTTTAACTGATTGATTGTTTCTTTCAATCAAGATTGCTGGGGTTCCTGTGGAAGAAAAGAAATCTTTGGCTTCCAGTACTCAGATCCTTACATCCAGACCAGAACTTCTGACACCCCATAACATCACAAAAGCAGTGAATATAGCCAACATGCTGCTCTCCACTGAAACCAATGGATCAATGGTACTTATTTACACTTTACACATCGGTTTTAAAAATCCTAGCTGTCCCCATGGAGTGAGTTTTTAACAACTGTTTTATTTACCAATGCGACACATCAAGATCGTCACCTGAATGTGCGCTTTCCTTCATACTGGCCAGAACGCATTCAGTTTCTTTTTCATTATAAACATTATCTTATTTGCAGAGATGGACAAATCTACTAATATAATCATACATTTTCTACACAGAGGAGGTTAACAGCACATTACCTTCCTGGGGTTTAGAAATGATGTGAGCGTTTCTTCCACGTTTTAATTCCTCAGATAGCAAAATGCAGCAGCAACAGCAAAGAGCTCGTGAGCGTGCTCAGACGCTGATGACATCTTGTAACACGATCAAAACGGCGAAAATCTCCGAAAAGTGACAAGGATGCAGCACAGAATTGATAAAATTGTGCATATTAAACAGATTAAAAGTCAAATAACAGATTAATGGACGCTTCTTTGATTTTGAGGTTGCATGCAAAATTCATTTGGCTAAAAAATACAAGTGGCACCTGCCCCCTCAGTTTGAATGGGCATGACGCCTCTGACTGTATATGACAGGAACATGTACTGTATAGGTTCATTTTCCTTAGGTCTTAACTCTGTGATGCTTTCAAAGCATTGATCTGTTTCTTTGGTAATCCTGACCAGCAAAACACTTTATATATGTCCACGTGTATGAGAAAGTGTTTTACTTCTTAGGAGAACCAGAATAAAAGGTTATAACTTCAATCTCTTTGTTTGTTGTGCAGGATATTGCTGTGTCTACAGTAGCTACGGTCAGTCAGCTCCTGAATGCCAGTCAAGGGAAATTCTCTGATGTCGATCATGAAGCTCTTTCAAAGTATATGAAAAAGTGCACTGCTAGGGTTGGGGTATTTTGAACTAAAACTTCACACATGTACAGTGGAGACACCAAAAATTTATATTACATCTTAAAAAGTCTTGTGAAATGTGCGCTTTAATGCCTTCCAAAAAAAGTTCTTCTATAAAGG
The DNA here is from genome assembly GCF_027580225.2 of Misgurnus anguillicaudatus. Classification (NCBI taxonomy): domain Eukaryota; kingdom Metazoa; phylum Chordata; class Actinopteri; order Cypriniformes; family Cobitidae; genus Misgurnus; species Misgurnus anguillicaudatus. The sequence goes on along the minus strand of NC_073359.2, from coordinate 5,896,404 downwards.
CAAAATTAATAGGATTTACCCACATCTAGTGGTGAAATTGTATTTGGCATTCAAACGAACAGTGCTCTCTAGCGCCTCGCTTTTCCAAATGCGTGTTGCAACTACGGTAGCCGTTATGTAATCACTGATCTCCCTGTCCGTTTCAGCTGGTTCATGTGTTCTGAAGTAAAACGCGTTGGTAGGCTAGTGCTTTTTGTCCCTCTCTGCTATTATAGTTTATCAATACGGCGGAACGACATGGAAGCCTCCTTGGACTTACTCGTTCAATGTAAGTAAAGAGAAGAAATTCTAATCTTACAAAGAAAAGTCAGATCACTGGCAAAGGTCATTTGACACCAACGAGGACATATTTATGAATAAAGACATTGATTTTGATTAAAGGCTCTCTAAGCGAATAATGTGCGACGTCACTTCCTGTTGATGTTTGAACTGTTTTCAAACAAACGGAGAGTAGCTAACGCCTCCCCCTCCCTCTCCCGTCCGTGCTTTCATGAACGCGCCCAACCCCCACCCCCAAATCCTTCTTGTCGTTTATTGGCTGGAACACTTTGTTATGTTTTGTTGTGCTAGGTTTGGCCACTATGTTGATATTGCCGTTTGTCGAGCCTGAGCTGTCTACAGAGATCGCGTTTTTTACAGTTTGATCAGCGGACAGGCAGCAAGCAGATAGTGAGGAGATGTTTGCTGTATGTAACAAAAAATTTTTATGGTCTAAAACGCATCAATTCGCTTAGAGCGCCTTTAATAAAACACTTAAAACCTTACTTACTGTCCCTTTAACTCTTTCCCACGCATTCATTGGCGAGTTATTTTGTCAATTAAGAGAAACTTTTCCTGCCAATGACGCTTTGCTGACGAGTTTTTACTGTAATCTATAATTTCTCTTTTACCCACTAGATGGCGCTATTACCCAATTAAAAAAAAAACTGAAGCATTAGCTAATTCAACTACATTTTAAACTCCGTGTATGTTTTGATCATCATTCAGAATCTAACCTCTAACAAAATTCCTTTACAAAAACGCAATTATTTCAGTTTTTTGCTCAAAATTTTGTATTTTTAAAGAAACCTACCCAGAGAGGTCATCATGTTTGTGATGTAGGAAACCAAGTCATATTAAAAACCCCACATAGACATATAAACAACAAAAACTTGATTTTCACCACAGGGGGACTTTAACTCTTTCGCCGCCATTGACGATATATCTCGTAACGCTTCCCCGCCAATGACGAGATTTTACCGCTATTATCAACCAGGTGGCGCACTTCCGCAACTTATACAACTCGGAAGTAGCGCCTCACGTGAAAGAGAAAGAACTAAGTGTATGTTTTAAAGATCGCTCTGCATCTGATCTCTATCAAAAGTCCTTCACAAAAATGGAATTATCTCAGCTTTTTGCTCAAAATTGGGTGTTTTTGAAAAAACCTACCAATGTTTGAGAGGTGATTACAAGAGAACTAATGAAGGTAGGATAAACTTTTTTTTTTTTGAGTTAGGGTTAGGTTTTGTTCTTTCATCTGATATATTGTTTGTTTATATATTTAAATAAGAACATTTTCTGGAAGGCATTAAACTTTTGTGAAAATCATTAAAAATGCTGGCGGTGGCTGGCAACTTTTTTAAAAAACGCTGGCAGGAAAGAGTTAATAGTTAACAGAATCTTAGAACTACAATTGTTTAATTTTTTACAATTCTCGTTTCTATGCACTGCTCCTGACATACTGTATACAACCATCTCATATACATACAGTAAACACTGTACCAACATTATGCATAAATACTGTATATGCATGTCTGATTTTGATTTGTTTATGCAGACTAACACAGACTCTGCAGAATTTCTCACTGCTCAATGAATCAATTAAATTCCTGGTACAGCCGAACTTAGCAGTGCAGTCCTTTAAGGGGAAACCTGGGACTCAACACGTGCAGTTGACCTTATTTAATGGTAAGTACTGGACCAGCTTGACCAACACATTAGACTGGGTGGTTTGGAAGGAAAAGCTTCATAGAGACCGGAAGTGCGTTTGAGACGTGTTGAAATAATGTAAAATAAGTGAAAAATCATGTTTTATCAACCAACCATTAAAACAGATTCTACAAAAGCAAGACTTTTTGTAAAAGGGAATAATTAAAATTGACATTAACATACGTAGTACGTGCCTCACTAAAACCAGCTAAAAAAATGATTACATGATTTTTGTGATAATCGACATTATGGCATCCTGTTGTTAGCATATATACCTTTAAGCAATAAAAGTGTGAGTCTATAATATATTTTTCAGCAGTTGAGCTATTAAAACAGAGGTAAAGTATATTTAGGGGTGAGTTAAAACAAACAATTGACTGTAAAATTAATACAAAAGTCTGCTTAACATCCAGCAATAGTAAAAATTTCAACATTCGAAATTTCCTACCATAAACATTCTGTCTGTTTTCACAGCTGCATCATTATAAACTTTTACATGTTGTGTCTACATAGATCAACCTTAATTATCTACTTATTTTTGTAGCAACAGGCAATGATACCTTTATACCCGGCAGAATAAAACTGGATTCAAATACGAAGCCTTTTCCAGAAGAGATAGTTGACCTACAGATGAATATTACATTCAGTAAAGGTAAATCTACAGTATATTCTGTGTTTTGCAATCAATATGCTTAAAGTTTTAAAGTAATCTGATATAAAAATGATAGAGAAAGAATTTAAAATAGAAAGAATTTAATATAATAAAGTGATTAAGAAGGCCATATAATAATTTTCAGTAACCGTTTCCCTCTGCACATTAGTATTACGGTTAGAAGGAAATGTTTAAAGACTTTATAGGGGCAAATGTCAATAACTGCAATAAAGAATCTCTCTCTCTCTCTCTCTCTCTCTCTCTCTCTCTCTCTCTCTCTCTCTCTCTCTAGGACTGAACAAAGGCGTTGGGTTTGTTCTCTATAATAGCGACCATTTCTTTCCGTCAAAAAGCTTTAAGCCTTCTCTGAATACCAAGAGAAGAGTTTTATCTGCTAACCTGTTCGAAAATGGATCAGACGCCATGGAAGTCCAGTTTTCAGTCACACCATCGGTGAGAAATGTCTGTAGCCAGTAATAATGTAGCTAGATAGGGATTGGAAAATCTTTCCCCAATTTGCTCGGTGCATCTGTATAAAAAGTTAACAATGCGATGCAACGGTTAAAAAATTAGCATTTGCATTACAATGCATCGCATCGTAACATATTTTGCATTGGTAAAAACAGATTTATTTATGTATAATTATTAGTAGATGCCCTATACTTAAATTTTTTAGAAAGTAACCAATATTTTAAGATTGCTTCTGTTGCTATGTCCTGCTGACTTATCACCTGCTGGCGTGATCACACCACTACAGAAACTGAGGCATGTGATGAAAGTCACATGGAGCATAAAATGGAGCTTTCAAGGGCTGGACCAGAATAGGCAATTATTCGAATATTCGTTCGGTGGGTTGACATTCGATTTTTATTTTTGAGATTCGAATATTCTTTTTTTTTACATTTTAGCGTTAGTGCATAGAATTTGCTAAGCAGGAAGTGCGCTTTATGCTTCCGCTCTATAGGTGGCGGCGTGGCGCTGATAGAAATACTGTGTTTTGTATCACTAGTGCAGTGTCTGTTCTCGGAGAATATAAGCCCTGCACGCTTGAGGCACGATGCCAGCTCGCGCTGTTTTGTAGTTTATTAAAAGTTATTCTGAACAATGTCTATATGGCACAAAATGCGACACTGCACTCCCTCCATGCATGAAGTCGATAGGATGAACATAATAAAAATGGATGCAAACAGACAGTCACACAGAGATTCCTGCCTTTATTAGAGAGAAGAGTATGTTCAACCCCCTCCGGTAGTTGATTACTACCGAAGCTTCGAAGTTGACAACTAATCTCTTGTCAACCTAAATAATAGTAAGTTGAAATGATTTGTACATGGCTGCTTTCACATGGATTCTGCAAACTGTGGGTCTTCATTTAATCATAGTCATACAGCATATATATTTTTGGAATAATATAGGTAGGCTATTAACATATATTTAGGCATAGGCTAAGTATTTTTTTAACCACGGGGGTACATATTTTATCATTTCATGATGCATGATGATGGAGATTACTAAACAACAAAACTTGAAATTCAGTTAATGTGTTTATGCTATTTATTAGTACGATACAATTTATTTAGAATTTTCAATAAAGGTTACTTACCTTAAGAAAGAAAAAGAGTACAGGAATTTGTTGGGTCATCAACCAAAATTAAAAATAGGCAAGGCAAAAATGTTTACCCTCTTGTTTCACGTAGTTACAGAGTAAGTACAGCATCGGCGGGCTTTAAATTAAAGTGGCACTTGTTACCCCCTTGTTTCACATAGTTACAGAGTAAATACAACATCTGCAGGCTGTAAATTAAAGTGGCACTTGTTACCCCCTTGTTTCACATAGTTACAGAGTAAATACAACATCTGCGGGCTGTAAATTAAAGTGGCACTTGTTTCCCCCTTGTTTCACATAGTTACAGAGTAAATACAACATCTGCGGGCTGTAAATTAAAGTGGCACTTGTTACCCCCTTGTTTCACGTAGTAACATAGTAAATACAACATCTGCGGGCTGTAAATTAAAGTGGCACTTGTTACCCCCTTGTTTCACGTAGTTAAAGAGTAAATACAACATCTGCGGGCTGTAAATTAACTCATTCACCGCCATTGACGAGTTATCTCGTCATTTATGAGTTCATATTTAACTAATAAGTATGCCTTTCTGGACGAATTTCAAAGTGAAAGTGTAATACCGCTTTTATCCACCAGATGGCGCCAAAATGGAAAATTTATCAAAAACGGAAGTTAAAAAAAATATAACGTTTTATTTTAACTCTCTTTATGTTTGATAGTCATTCTGAGTTCTTTAATTTGATATAATTTGTATGTTTATATATTTATAGAAAATAATTTTTCCTGCAAGGAATTTTGTGAAAATTTTGTTAAAATCACAAAAATGCAGGTGGGCAACTTTTCTCAAAAAGGCTGGCGGTGAATGAGTTAAAGTGGTACTTGTTACCTCTTTGTTCCCAAAATATTATATATTGTTCCCTTAAAATTGCACGTATGTACTTTATAAGTACACTATAATTACAGAAACATTCGCAGTAAATTCCCTGTACTTACTCAGTACTTTCCTGGCTGTAATCTAAAGCGTTACCAAAGTACATCTTTGTACCTACAGGGTAAATACCTCAGAGGCACAAATTGGTACCACATTGCCCATGAATTAAAAGATTGTTGACCTTTCAGAATGATTCCACGATGTCCCTCGACGACTTTGCGTGCGTGTTTTGGAGTTACAGCGAAAACGACTGGAGTACAAAAGGCTGCACAAAAAAGAGTTTCTCGGGTCACGCACAGTGCAGCTGTACACCTGATCGACGGGAAAATAATTTCAACTTAAATAAGAACTTTGCAGTCCTGATGGTAAGATACATTTATGGTCAAATAATTTATTAAAGTAAATTGCAGTGATCATAATGTCATAGTGTCTTTTTGCAGTCTTTCAATATAAACTATCAGTATTCAGAAGCATTAAACTGGATCAGCATTACCGGCTGTACTCTTTCTATATTGGGTCTTGCTGTCACAGCAGTTTACCAAATTGCAACCAGGTAAAAACAGTTAAGAAAGTTAAGTATGGCATTTTTTCCTGTTGATCTGTAGTTTTTATATATTCATAAACTCTTTACTACAGGAAGTCAAGGGGATGCAGCCCGACTCTGCTTTTGGTGAACATCTGCTTGAGCATGATGATTTTCTACCTTTTCTTCATCTTTGGCATTAACAACCCTGTCCATCATGCAGAAGTGGCTAATGTTTCAGCAGAAAATCTTGTTCCTGTGTCAGATTATCATCAATATTCTGACGAGGGTCCTTGTACGGCACTTACAGCCTTGATTCATTTCTTCTTGTTGGCCACATTCACTTGGAATACTCTGTATGGAATTAATGTGTTCCTCCTCTTCAAAACCACAATGTCTGGAACACCTCCATGGTTTCCCAAGGTGTCCCTAGCAGTCGGCTGGGGTAGGAAACTCAGAAAGTCTTATTGTTTAACCTACACTTTCAGTAAAAAAATTCTGTCAACTGTAACTGGGGCGGTTCAAAAAGGTGCTATGATGTACCATTCGTTACAGATTTACTTTTGGTACCAATATGTACCACTGAGATACTATAATGAACTATTTTTAGTAGGTACAACTGCAGACCTTTTGAAAGGGTACATCCCCAGTGCTAGGGTTCATATTTTGACTATAAGGTTAGTTAGTGTATCTGTAATGTTTTGAGGACAAGAATAAGAATCCTGGCTATAATGACATTACTGAGTGCCTATAAAACTTTTCCTGTCTCAGGGTTTCCTGCCATCATTGTTGGTATCTCACTGGGTTCCACTTACAGAGTCGAAGATCCTTTAGGTTATCGACAAGAAGAATTGTAAGTACTAATATTTGGGGATTTCATTGATTAAATTAATTTTTTTTGGTATCATGTACACTAGTAATCAGTGTTGGAGGTAACGCATTACAAGTAACTTCCATTACGTAATAATATTACTTTTCTGAAGTAATGAGTAAAGTAACACATTACTTTATAAATGTACACATTAATATTTGAGTTACTTTTTTATAAAAGTAATGCGAGTTACTTTTCAGTTGAATTAATTTGATTAAAAAAATGTAATGAATTCAACTGAACCAAGGGTCTTTTGAATGCTTTATTCTGATTGGTTGAGAAATGTTCCATGGGTGTTGAATATTTTTCTGTAAACCGCACACATAACCTGTCAAATGTCTTAAAAATAGGCAACAGAGCAATGTTTGTTGTAACCGAGGTATAAGTGGAATAATTTACTCTGGTCCTTTGAATAATACACCCGTGGTGTTGACACTCTATGGGTAACGGCTGAGTGGGAACTGTTATAGTCGAAAATAGAGATGGCAGACCAGAGCTTGACATGTTTGCTATGGAAATATGCATTTCTGTAGGTGCTTCAACTTACGATTATTTTAATAATCGATTAATCAAGAAGCCTCTCTTGATGGAATCAAAAAGATAGTATATGAGTACACTCTCAGAAATAAAAGTACAAAAGTTGTCACTGGACAGTACCCTTTTAAAAAGGTACACCTTTGTACCCAAAAATGCATATTAGTACTTCAAAAGTACATATTGGCAGTTCAAAGATACATATTTGTACCTAAATTATACATATTTTATATTTTATAAAGTGTACTGCCCCAGTGACAGCTTTGTACCTTTAAATTTGACTTCATGTGTTTTCTCTGATCGGATAGCTATATCTCATTGGTAAAACTGTTCCATTTACATTTGGCCACATACATGCGTCTTGTGAAAACGGAAAATGCATCTTCTACTCCCGCGCAAAATGCAAATACACCATTCATTACTTCGCCTTAAAAAATGTAAGACGATGAACTCTGCAAGCAACAGTGCGCGAGAGAGACCGACGCTGCGTCCCAAACCGCATACTTCCATACTATATAGTAGGTGAAAAGCACTACTTCTTGTACTCTTTGCCTACTATATAGTATAGAAATAGGTGGTTTGGGAAGCAGCGCGAGTGTATTCCCTCCGCTCCATGCTTAACTGAAGTTTTTCTTTTTTAAATTAAACGTCTCTGCGTCACGACGAATCGATTATGAAATTCGTTGCCAACTCTTTTAGTAATCGATTTTTATTGATTTAATCGATTCGTTGTTGCAGCCCTACATTTCTGAATGCACAACTTCTCTGTCATAAAAAAACACCTACAAAGCCTGAAAGAAATCAAGTCTCAGCCAAGTAAGAAAAAGTAACGCAAAAGTAACTTAAAAGTAACGTAAGCATTACTTTCCATGAGAAATAACTAAGTAACGCAATTAGTTACTTTTTTGGGAAGTAACTTAATATTGTAATGCATTACTTTTAAAAGTAACTTTTCCCAACACTGCTAGTAATACATTATTGATGCCAAAGTATTTGATCACTAAATGCTTACAGTACTGATTTTATGAGTCCACTTTTCATACAGTTGCTGGTTGGCTTTCTTGGACCCCAAACAGAATTTCGATATGAGGAAGCCAATGTTCTGGGGATTTCTGCTTCCCTTGGTTATCATGCTGATCTCCAACATAGTAATATTGGTGTATTTCTCTAAGAACACCTGCAAGACCATCCCTAATTTAAACCGGTACACCTTTAATTTTATACAGATACTCTCAGAAGTAATACATTAGTGGTTAATTATATTGTGCAATCTTGTTTGTCCTGATAATACTTTTGTTGTCCAGTTCGCATCAAAGTCCTCTAAAGAAGAAGATTCTGAGTAGTTTTTCTCTGGCTGTGATGCTTGGTCTATCGTGGGTCACTGGTTACATGTTGCTTATCACCCATGAACCAACTCTTCACCTCATCCTGAGCATAGTTTTTTGTGTCTGCAACACAACACAGGTGTGATAAGTGTTTCAAAACCATTTCCCTTTTTTTATCTCCACAGCCCCATTAGCAAGGAATCAGCCCCCATTTATCAACATGTTGCATTCACTCATAATTTACCAGATTATCATTACAATAACTAAAGTGGGCAATGTCACAATTACTTGCATTTACACTAAAAACAATAATTACCAAATCACTACACTATAAAAAAATCCTTGTTGCTCTGTTAGCCAGACCATGCTAAAATATCTACAAACAGGAAGTAACTTAGTGATGGTCGTTTTCGAAGCACTGCTTCATGAGGCTTCGAAACATTTACAAATCTTTTGATTCGAATCAGTGGTTCGGATCGTGTTTCAAGCTGGCCCAAGTCACGTGACTTTAGCAAACGAGGCTTCATTACGTCATAACTGTTTCGAAAAGTTTAGAAAATCCGATGGTTCACCACTAGGGGGAGTTGATAACAAATGACCAGTGTCTAATATGTTTAGGTGAACTCGGGTCAGTTTTATTATGCAAGTTCATAAAACATTCATCCTTCTTACTGATAACACAACCATTTTGCATACTTTTTGTTTATAGACAGATTTAAAGGCTCTCTAAGCGAATAATGTGCGACGTCACTTCCTGTTGATGTTTGAACTGTTTTCAAACAAACGGAGCGTAGCTAACGCCTCCCCCTCCCTCTCCTGTCCGTGCTTTCATGAATGCGCCCAACCCCCACCCCCAAATCCTTCTTGTCGTTTATTGGCTGGAACACTTTGTTATGTTTTGTTGTGCTAGGTTTGGCCACTATGTTGATATTGCGATTTGTCGAGCCTGAGCTGTCTACAGACATCGCTTTTTTACAGTTTGATCAGCGGACAGGCAGCAAGCAGATAGTGAGGAGATGTTTGCTGTATGTAACAAAAAATGTTTTATGGTCTAAAACGCATCAATTCGCTTAGAGCGCCTTTAATGACAAAAATGTGCATAATTAAAAGGGTAGTTAATTTTAATGATTTGTTTGCCCTAAATAAAACTAAAAACCCACAATACACTTTTAATTATGTCTTAATTAAGTTTAATAATTTTAAAAAATATATTTTATTAAAAATATTGCTATCATTTTGTAAAAAAGAAGTGTAAAATGTTTGGACATATCTGCTTTTACACTGTTTTGACCAGCAGGGGTCGCCAGCATGTGTGGTGTTACGAACTGCTGCGAAAACTGAATCAATTTTCGAAGCAATTGGTTCAATTGTTTTGAAGCTTCGAAAAGCTTGGTTTCTCTCATCACTAAAGTAACTAATGAAGCAGAGGAAGCGGTCAATACTCGGACGAGGGCTCCCTCTGCTGGTGTGGCGTTATTTAAGTTGATTAAACTTAAAAATTTAAGTGCAACAAGGAATATTTACAGTGTAGTAATGCATATGCACTCCTATTTTTAACACACTTTTAATTTTGACAATTTACATTTGCACTCAACTTTTCTTTTTTTCATGATCACAAAGCCTTTCATTTGTAAAATAAACGCATTTATACTAAACTTCATGGGTTGTAAAATTAATCTAATAATTGTGTCGTAGGAGCAGGCTTCAAAAGAGTGCTTAAGTAATTCCAAAGAAAAAAAGGGCCGCACAAATACGTTTATATGCAAAGTGCGGTCCTTTTCTTCTTTGTAAAATTTATCTGCAATGCTTGCAATGATATTAATTTGAATTCTTTCTATTTCCAAAGGGCATACAAATATTTATTTTATTCACTCTGAGATCCGTAATAAAATCAAATCCAGGCATTCTCAAAGCTATGAATGCACCCAAAATTGCCATTCACAGGAAAGGGTTCTTCCTATGGAAAGTTAAGACAGAAGAAAGCAATGAAATCTACAGACCCACTGATCCTGACTCCGCTGAGATGTCATCGCTGGTAATAACTGGATACATAATGTATCATGCTAATATATCACGTATGCTTTATACTAAACACACACTGTAAAAGTGGATCTCTATTCTGTTTGTACAACAAGATAGATAAAATTGCTGAGACTGCAAATCTTTTTAATATTAAACAGATTTTACAGATGTAGTGTTGATTTTATACAGTACTGTTGCTTTGTGACCATGACAAACAAAAATGTGCGTAACTTTTCATTATAGAGCTGACGTAGATCATTGGAGGCTGTGGCTGTGCTGATCACATCAATATAAAGGCACAACATGAAGTGAATCTCATGTTAAATGGATGCTGAGAAAGGAGGATGCCAACTTGAATTATGGTGGATGCATGTATGATGGGTGTGATTATTTTAGAAATGAATTTTGCATGCAACTCAGTTTTATATAACAGGCATTTTAGATGCGTGTCGATTTCTTAAAATTATTCAAATTTGATGTTTTAATTGCATTCAATCTTTTTTAACAGGCAACAATTTTCAAAGTTAAAGTTGAACAATGAAAAATTCCTTGTTGCACTAATCAACTTGATATTAAAATTGTGGAGGAGTTGCTATAAATTACAAAAAATAAAGTTGAAATAACTTACTTTATCTTTATTTTTATAATTTATAATTTGTATTTATATTCTGTGTATATTGCAAGGTTGCCAACAAAAGGTTGCTTAACATAACCAGCCCAATGGCCAATCAAAACTATCCCAAAAATAGCCCAATTTCCTTACGCCAAATACCAAGACTCAGAAACATATTTTCTTCTTACAGTATATAAAGAATTAATATTATATTATTATATATTATATTATATATTATAAACACTGATTTTATAGATAAGGTCATCACAAAATTCTTCCACCTTTAACCTGCTGACAAAACAACAGTTTAAAAGTTGCCCAATTCTGTGTGAAAACTGGGGACTTGGCAACACTGCTATATTGTTAAAGCTATAACTTTTAAAGGCTGGAAAAATGTTGGAATGTTGGAAAAATATTTAGGGGTATTTTTGTTATTTTTAACATACTTTGAATACATTTTTTAATGTCTTAAACTTGTTAAACTATATTAAGACGTATCCCAAATTGTAATAACTGAATAAACGTAAAATAAAATGGCATATTAAATAATTAAGACTCTTTTGTTAAATTTTGTATCATTGTAAAACATTTCACAGGTAAAAAATTGTGATCTCTGTTACAGTACTGTGAGATATGTTACCTCAGGAGTAAGTTGTAGAAATCAGTAATAAATGGCTGCATTAGCATTGTGTCCAACTGTTCATAATTCATTGAACTGAGATCTTGCCCTGTTAACTGATGTAATGTTGATAGTTATGACTCCCATGATGGAAATGTTTTTAAGTGTTTTTAATAACTGACTGTAAGAATGAATGTACTGGTTAATATGACAAGACATGGGCTTTTGAACTACTCCAGTCAGAGATTCTTTATATCCACCAGGAGGAGCCATTCACAAGAAAATACACATGTGATACATCTAAAAGATAAGCCTTTACTGATCAGCCACAACAACTAAAACCACCAGGTACGTCCTCCTTGTGCTGCCAAAACATCTCTGATGTGTCGACTCTACAATTTCTCTTGAATGCGTCCTGTGTTATCTGGCACCACGACATTAGAAGGAGATCATTTAAGTCCTGCAAGTTGCGAGGTGGGGGATTAATATATTGAATTGATTGGTACATCTCAGATTCTTGATGCAAATAACATCTGGGAAAGTTTGGTGCAAAGGCAACATCTTGAATTCTTTGTAATGTTCATCAAACCATCCATAAACAACTGCAGGGTGTATTACAGGCCCGGCACCACGAGGGGGCAAAAGGGGGCATTGCCCCCTCAGATCTGATTTGTGCCCCCTCTGTTTTATTTTTGTATTCATGGTTACAAATAAAATGTTCATCATTTTGAGTTAAATAATAATTTAACCTTATACCCATATGGGATTTAGAATGTTCATTTAGAATGACATTGCTGCCAGATTCAAACGTCTTTCGCGTTGGTTGACCCTGAGCCGGACGAGCTCAGTCAGCGCTGTCATATATCAACAGTATGCAGTGTTTTCAACCTCATAATGTTTATTTTAGATTTCAGACATTAAAATACACATAAGCACTGGTAAAACAATAGCCTATAGTTGGTAAAATACACCCTGATGTCTGCGAAAGCAGCAATAAGAATCTATTCAAATAAGATGATAATTTGCAAATAATAAATACAAATTATTTTCAGATAATAATCATTTGCCGACGTGTGTTATTCATATCAGACTAACACAGTGGAAGTATAAAACTTACACTATTGTTATAAAGGTTATAATGATACCTGTTTGAAAGACGGAGATGCGCACCTGTCAAGCAACAGAGCGAGCAAGGCCAGAGACAAATGTGCTGGAATTAATATATGGAATAATTTGTGCATCTTTGAATATATATATACGTTTTTAGGAAACCATTTCTCAAAATAGAACAATCTATTTCTAAAAATAAAATCCAAATTAATTCCTAAGATGATTTTGTGTGTGTGTGTGTGTGTGTGTGTGTGGGGGGGGGGGGGGTCATGCTAACAGAGCTTGTTAACAAAATCTAACCAGTTTAGCAGGTAATTTACCAGTGTGGAATAATTACATTTCAACAAAAGAGAGGCCATCTACCCATTTAAATATATTATTTGGGATAAATTACCACATAGAATCTGATTCAAACAATTAATTTTATGTTAGTGTCATCAAAATTCAAGACTTCAAGACCCCTCTCAAGTCCTTTTGCTTGCTAAAATATATTTTTTATTTGTGAGATGTTCTATTACAAATATGATCAAGAAAATCTTATGTTTTTATATGTTTGTATTTATCTTCTGCTAAAGAAAGATAAGGGTACACAAATCTGAATAATCCTTTTGTTTTGGTTTTTCTCTTGATGAATCTCTCGCTTAAACGGTAAAAAATATATTTTGTTTTAGATAACCGTGGAGAATAATTCAGAGCGGTATATTTGTAATTTTAGTTTCTAGTGTCATAAATAATATGATGTAATCTCTTGCCGATTATAAAAGCAAATTATTTATAATCATAATTTAGAAGTGAGACAGGGCGCCAATTCTCAATTATAGTTGAACCTATAATTCCCTATGGAGAAACCTATAGAGACCGTGCTGTTATGATAAGACAAAGTGACGTCACAGACCAAACTAATCAATAATGACGTTCGTTGAACGCTGTTTTTATTATTGAATATTATTGACATTTCAATTAGTAGCCCTCTGTGGAAGCCAACATGTGATTTTTTTATTTCTTGTAATTCATAACAAGACAACCACTTTAAAGTCGAAACAAGATTGTAATTTTTTTGAATTAATTTATTGATTTATTTACATTTCAGTAGCATTTGTTGTGCAACTATACTGTAAATCAAACCGACATTCAAATGTTATGAATGAAACAGAAACAAAACATAGTGTATCTTCTTGTTAGTGCCCCATTGTAGCTGAAAACCTCTGCCTGTCATAAATACGTATTTCCTTGTCCGTGTCTACTCTGACGTTTGTAAACCAGACAATCAGTCTCAGTTGTTCAATAGTCTTTCATGTTTCATATTAGTAGGTTCATCCAATGTTTGAATAATGCACTGTTTTCTGATCTTCATCTTTATTTTAGGTAAGTTTGGTTTTTAATATCTTTCAACTATTATCTGAATGAATAATAACAATAAATAATATGAAAGCAATGATAACTTGCATGAAAATATTCATATATAATGTTTTCGATTATAGATTAATTATGCCTATTTTAGGGTTTAAGTAATATTATTAATTTAATGAGTTTGATTTGTTTTTACTGACATGTATTTTAGTGCACAGTACAGTAACGCATTTTTTCTTTTTTTAATTTGTTCATATGTGTTTTTGTTCTCTCTTTACGCAACTTGCATGACTGATTTGTTCTTCTTTGCATATTATTATTTACATAGTGTAACCATTGCTTCAAAGTTCCCATGAAATAATGTAATATTTAAATTTATCCAAAGTTCACAACAAATACTGTAAACAAAGAATAATGCAAACAAATGAAGTTGACTGTACTATTTTTGTGCAAAACGTGTAACTCGTTAATGCTCTTTTTTAGTCATTAACTCATGTTCAAAGTCGTATGACTATCTGTGTTATGCCAATTTCAAAATAAACTCTTTTGAATAATGCATGATCATCCTTAGTTTTGCAATGACGATCTTATACAGTAACTACATTCTTAAAAATCAAGGTGCTGGGTTCTTCACAGCAATGCCAAAGATAAAACATTTTTGGTTCTCCAAATAATAAGAATTTCTGATTAGGGACTTCCATAGTTTACTTAAATTGCTTTATTTTCGCACATTAATTTTGTACTTAATATACTAAATATACTAAAGTCACACTCCTATGATGGCCATTTCAGTAGATTTACTCACTAACATTGTTGTGGAAACACAATGGTCCCATACACACTGCATATTAATTTGGTTGTTCAGTAATTTACGGGACTGACAACCGCATTCTACAACCGCAAAATGCAGGTAGTGTACCGCATTTACAGAAACTCTAAATAGTGTGTACATAACTTAACTGAACAACTAGTAGTTAATAAAGTGTTTAAATGCGCATCATGACAGGTTTCTCTTCTGAAAAAATAAGTGCATAGAAAGGGAAAAAGTAAAATAACAGAGGCACGACCGTTTGCTGACTAGTGTTGCCAGATCTTGCATGAAAAAAATAGCGAACAAGAAAAAATCTATAATAAACCAAAATAAATACAAACGCTTTACTTCAAATATAAAAATTTTGGGACCGGCATCTTCAGACCTTAATAACAGTGAATGGTCCCTTATCCAAATGAAAGAGTGCAATGTCTTTACATTCACCTATTTGTTTTCTGCACATCAGATTTTTGACCAGCAGTAGTAAACAATTTCAGATAAATTTAGCAAAAACATTACTCTGATGGTAACTTATAAGGTTGGGAGACTTGAGGGTGTTTCATAGCCAGCATAAGCTTTAACTTGATAACCTGCGCGAGGACGTGGATGTACTGAAGAGCTATTTATTTACATAATTTAAATTACTGTTAGTTTAAATGTACTTACATTAAACAACTATACATCATTAAAAAGTGTTTTGATTTAAGATTTAGTTTTTGACCTTTATTTTAATCTGAGAATCCTAGTAACAGTAATTTCTTCATTTTTGTCAGGCGTTATGAAAATGAAAAACGGTACATACCTTTAATTTGAAATATAACCCTCAGCCGCACTCATTGATAAAAATACTCCTCCATGATCGTCATGAAAGCACTCGATAAAACAACATCTATCGGGGCTTTTAATTCAAAGTATGCATATTTGGAGAAATATTACTTCAATTTTATATGTTTACTTCAAATTTCTGCAGTGGGGGTAATATTTCACCCATTTTTATTCAAAACATGGCGATATGAGCAAGCTGGAGTCCTGTAAGCATTCACACTCAGTTTGTTTCATTCATACGTGAAGCCGGAGGGCGCTAAAGTCTGAAACTCTTTCATAAACTTTCATAGAAAGAATAAGACGTCAGAGCTCAGCTCAGCAGCAGCTGTCAGTCAGACGTGAACTTGAACAGTGACCTGCAACGAGCGATCGCTGTTTTTATAATAACATGCAAATAAAGATGTTTTGATGTTTTAAAACCATGGAGACAATAAACACGATTAAGATTATATATGGTTTGTCTGTATTTTTAACGCTATGTCTGTTATTTTCATAACAGTACTGTATATTATAATGCTATGCTAAGCTAACAGCATAAATAACATAAAATTGTTTATTTTCGGTCTTATTTTATGATCCAAAGCCACATCAGATCACGCATGATTGTTTAAGCACTCGACTTTTGATGTTATAATGTGAGTTTTATTATAAATGCTTTTATTTGTAGTGTTTTGATGGTATGCTAAGCTAACGTACTAGCTGTTCTGTAAACATCTGCTGTCTGGAGATATGAGATATATGTTTCTAGGAATAATTTTGACTGGTAAAGCTTCTTTAAGGTAAGTTTCTTTTTGTAAGAAAGGACTTTAATAAAAAGAAAGTGAATTGAGACAAAAGGAGGAAATAAAACACTAAATAGAAATTATGAGCAATTATTATATTGTTTATAATAATAAAATAAACATTTAGACAGCCATATCCCGGATTAAAAGTTGTTAATGACTCATCCGGATGCTTATTTAATGAGTCTGTTTAAAACCCGGAGCAATAGGACAATAAACTGAAAGGATGTTGTGAGATATAAATAAACAAACATTAGCTTAGCATTTTTGCTGTTTTCTCTAAATAAATTTACATGACATGGGTCTAAAAAACATTTCATAAAATACAGAGTTTTAGAGGTATCATCTTCAGATTTAAAACAGAACATGGTCAGACATGTGGCTTTTAACTGCATTTCTAGATTGCTCCAAGGCCAATTTCATTTAGATTTTCATAACAATATTTCATACATGTTTGGTGGAGTTTATAAAAAAGAATAATTTAAGCTCTCTATAACAACTTTTTTCATTATGGAAGTAACTAATGTTCACCTCTTAATAAACTTCCAAGTGTCTGCTTTCAAATGAGACCAAACTTATGCTTTTAGTGCAAAGACTTTATAAACTGTATCTATTTTAGTTTGGCTATGACAGTTTTTGTGGGGGGGTTCGGAAAATGGAATGAGGGCTAACAGGTTTTAAACTGAACTGTTATCCTGATAATCAGAAGTCTGGCTAAACAAGGCTAATAATGATTTTGTTTCTGTACACAGCTGTTTTTGGACAGAGTTGGTCTCAAAAGAATACCAAGCCGAGCATCAAGAACTTCACCAAGTGCGAATATATAAATCATAAAGATTGCCTCTGTAGTGGAACTTGGAATGGAACTTCCTGCAATATTTGTAAAACTATTAAAAATATTTAATAATTTGTATACATTATGATACAGTGCAAATGTATGTTAATAAGTTAATAAGACCTATCTTGATGGTCTACAGAATATAAATAGAAGTGAATGTTGTGTGATAGCTTTGGTACTTTGTAAATATACTTACAGGGAAAGTTTGACATGAGGCTTATTAAGTAATTACATATAGACGGTTTCAGCAGCAACAACATAAACAAATGGCTTTTGTGGATAAATCACAACTTCCGGTAGACCTTCACATAGACTCAATAACAACAGAGCCCTTTTACAGTAGTTTACTATATTTCTAATAACAAGGTAAATTAATGACAGGTTAATTACTTTGTTCATAAATCATATCTAAAGCATATAAACTATTACACTGAACTATCTTTACTGTGGGGCATCCTAGACTAAAATACTGTATATACATTTGTGCTTGCCTTTGTGTGTGCGTTTAACCTCGGGACCACAGATTCTATCCATCATCACCCTCTGACACTTTCGTCTCGTTTTTATTCGGTGACGAATTATCAATGTAGCAAGTAACGGTAAGTGTCATTTCAAATGTAGTGGAGTAAAGATTACAAATACCCAATCAAAAATGTAATTGAGTAGAGAGTAAAAGTTGCTTATATTTTTGATACTCAGTACAAGTACAAAGTAGCCCAAAAAATACTTAAGTACAGTAACGAAGTAGATTTACTTTAGTACTTTACACCTCTGGACAGGTCCTTGAATTCTTACCTGGCTGTCAAACCTCTCCGCACAGTTGTGATCCATGCTTGTTAACGTCTTAACCAAACCAAAACATTTTATTTTCCACAAGATATTTGTTCAGAGATCAGTTAAAGGCAATAGCCGGATCAATAAATAAATTGGGTTTGGCGTGTGCGTCTGATGAAACCGTCTATACATATTTGGGAGAACTATCCTGAAGCATGGTTAGGTTTGATGCAAATTTTGAAGGTTATGAACACTCACAAATGCTTTTACAGCTAATTTCTGCTATGAGCAAAACCCCACAAATACATCCGGATTTACCTTTCCAAGAACTGTCCCAGGCCAGTTTGCCTCATCTACAGAGCAATGTGAAAGCGGACCAAATGGTACTCTGTCCTCTTAAACAGCTGCTTTCATGATGTACACTCATAGCTATGAATGAATGTCCTTGAAATATCTCTTTATTACAAGTTTATATTTTCAGCTGGGATTCCCAAAGCATCAGCCCTCTGTGACATAAATACTCCAAAGTTCCATACACCAAATATTCTGAATTGTACTTTAACCTTGGACGACATTGATGCAGATGTAAGATATTAATGTCAAATGATTGTAATGTTTCATATAAAACTTATATTAACGTTACACAAAAATTTAATGAATTGCTTTTTCAATTAAGATTTCTGGGGTTCCTGTGAAAGAAAAGATGTTTTTGGCTTTCAGTGTTCAGATTCTTACATCCAAACCAGAACGTCTAACACCCCATAACATCACAAAAGCAGTGAATATAGCCAACATGCTGCTTTCCTCTGAAACCAATGGATCAATGGTACTTATTTACACTTTTACACATAGTTTTTAAAAATCTTACCTGTCCCCATGGAGTGAGTTTTTTAACGCACCAAGCTCGTCACCTGAATGTGCGCTCATACTGGCCAGAATGCAATAAGTTTCTTTTTTCAATATAAACACTCTTATTTACAGAGATGTACAAAACCACAATAAAATATTATTAACATTAACTTACTAGCAGTCTATGTGTATATTTCCAATAAATGAAGCCCTAGCTTGACGCTTTATCCACTCCCTTCGTCCACAATTCACGTCCAATAACCTACAATACCACTCGTAGAAAAAACTGTATCCTTTACTTGGAACAAAAACTTCAGCACAGGAATATTACAGTAAATAAAAATAATTACTTAACGATCAAAGAGAGCGAGAAAGGTCTGACTTATTTTTAGTAAAACGTCACAACTCCCGTTTACCACTCTCGCGAGAGTATTAGTAATCAAAGATTCGTGCATTTCAAAGGTAAAGATGCAATAACAGGTATTATTCTCAAAATATTCCCAAATAATATAAATGCACTATAAATTATTCACATACATTTTAGATAATTACACAATTAACTCATTGCATAACTGTAAATATTAACTGCATTAAACTGTAAATACTGTAAATATGCCCTTCAATTTCCTCCACATAAATGAATCATGAAAATTACTATTTAACACATAAATTAAAATTATTCATCAAGTAACTGCATTTAGGCTCCTACACTATCTATTCTGTACTGTAAATATAACATTTTAAATATAGCTGCAAGCAGCAATTGCCGGGTTTCGAGCATTAAAGCACGTCAAAAACGTCAGATGTCGCTTACCAGGCTGAGGAGTTGCACCCGAATACAGACACAATGAATGATAGACCACCTCGCTCCAGAAAAACGAAAGAGATGGTCAAAAACGGATCATACAGACTATTTATGCTTACACACATGTGCACCTATAAGACAAACATTTAATGTCCTTAATGTGAAGTTATAAGGATAATTTGTTAACGAGAATTAGTTATTCAGATTTATACGGAAACATACAATTCAGAAATGGCTGTGTTTAGTTTAACTAAAAGGCCATTGAGTCATGGTATGGTCATCAATGGTTCAAACAGACTGCAGACGTGCATATACGACACAAACAGCAGCGCAGCAGACCGCAAAGACCTACAGTGGACAGCACATCAAAGATGTCAGACGTCGTCGACCAGGCTGATCCAGCATCCACAAAAACGAAAGAGATGGTCAGAAACAGTTAATTCAGACTATGTATGCTTAAACACACGTGCACCTATAGGACAAACATGTCACTTGCTTAATGTGAAGTCATTCGCTTGGGTTCAAGCGATTTGGGACCTTAAGAGCTTTAAGGGCATGCCTGTGTAGATTTGCTGCATTGTACAAAATAAATGATGAAAAGTAAGCTACCAGACACACGTGTTCATAGTTGTCAGCAAAAAAAGGTGCTATCATTCAGTGAAATGTCTCCCTCTCTTCTCACGGAACATTGACAAACAGAACACTGAAGGATATGTTTGTGGTGCTTGCAGTGGCAAAACTCGGGTCACAAAATGTAAAAATAGTGTTAATGAGTTAAAATAGCCGAACCCATGTCTCTAAGATGTTCTGATACAGAGATACAGCTCTTGCTAAATGGTTGCTAGGGTATTCTCATTGGTTGCTAGGGAGTGAAATGCAATCCACCAATGATTATACTCAAAGCCATGAAAGGCACAATCTATGATGACCCATGATTTTAGATGTAAGGTTGCAGTATTTTTAAGTGAAAATAACAAATAACCACTAGGTGGGGCTATGACAAACTCGTGCATGCAACCTCGGGTCATGACTGTGTTACATGTAGCTAGAATCACGGCTATTCACTTTAGTTTAGTGAAGAAACAATTGTATGACCATTGGGCTCACTCAATGTCAAAGGTTTTGTTCAATTATGAGGCCAACTAGTGGTGTAGGCAAACAATTTTTTTTGTATTGCCTCAGACTCTGCTCAGACATCAGCATAACAAATCTGGTAAAAAAATGTAATTTCATAGCGGAGTTATAACCATTTATGTGTAGAAAACACAAAAAATGAATGTAATTTTTCGTTTTTTGCCATTTTCGGCCATTTCAGATGGAAATTTTAACATAACGCCAATAGAGTTTTTTGTTCAGAAGGTAAAGTAAATTTCTTCCTATGGTGTTTTCGAGTCGATCGGAATAACCCTCGCGGTGTTATTCACGCATGTTTTGTAAGCACAGTTTTTGCAATGCAGAACTAACCGTAAGGCAAAACCTGGTATGTTTGGTATCGTAGGACTTGGAAACAATTCAGGATGATAAAAAAACAACTCCCATGAAAATCTCTTGACCACAGATAAAATTATAGGCGTGAAAGTTGTAACCATTGCATAAGCACAGTATTTAGTGCCATTTTCCCCGTTATAGCGCCATCTAGTGTCCGATCGGCAAGCTTTTTATATCACGGCCTAAGACCGATGGCCTACAAATATGATTCAAGCCCCGTGATGATATCTCAAACGACTCTCGAGTTATGGCCATTTAAATGTTTTAAGCTCCGCCCAGTTCGGTTTTTGGCCACTCCTTGCGTGATTGAATGTAAATTTCAATTTTTTTTGATAATTATTTATAGTCACACTCCACAGAATCAATCAACCTTGGTTAGGTTCAGATCGGGCGAAAAACCAGGGACTAGTTCGCAAAAGTAGGTTTGAACGTTATCGCCAATAACTCAAAAACCATTTGATTGACAGCAACGCTTCCAGAGGCAAAGTTTTTCGTCATGAGCCGATCTATCATATGATGTCATGTTTGTTTGTGTACGTCAAACGTCACGTGATACAGGCACCGAAATACGGTATTACGCCCCCTAGTGGCCAAATGACACCATAATTCTTACAGGCCTTCAGGAGCAGTACACGAAGAAGCACAGTGCGTTTCGTTCCGATCGACCTTTGTTAACCCTGTCAAATCAGTCCTCAACCTTCAGTAGCCGATGACGGCCATGTTTTTGAAGATACACCAATGTCCTTCTAGTACCTCATGGTACATTGCAAAAAGACATACCATACAAAATATTAGGTGTATCGGGCTAACGGTTGTGTAGTAATAGCCATTCCCGATCTCAAGCCTGTTACAGCGCCACCTAGTGGCCAAAATCCGCATCTTTTTTACTGTTATCCCGGAGTGAGCTGGTACATATGTGTACCAAACCTCGTTAAGATATCTCAAACCGTTCACGAGTTATAGCCATTTCAGTGACGATAGGCTACTTCCTGTATTAAGTTTTGGCGCCCCCTAGTGACCCTGAAGCGGAATTTCAAATTCTGTTCGATAATTATTTACCTACTCACTCCACAGATTTCTCCTGCATTGGAATGATTCCGATCGGGCGAAAAACCTAGGACTAGTTCATTTTGGCTTGAAATGCATATTATGCAAATTAGCGAAAAAATTTGCATACCGGAAATGAAATCGGAGATATACATTTTTTAAGTTTTGAGCCAGGGATTACAATGATACCAAACACTTGAGTGTCTGATGTCCGGTTTAGGAGTTATGATGCCCAACGCGTCGGGCATTGCTATAGCACCACCTATGGGCCGATTTGGCTGATTCACTGTATCTGAGTAGCCTGCTAATATACAACCAGTTGACCAAGTGGCAAGTTTCTACGACTTACGGTTGGGGCTGGGCGATGCGTTTTAAGGCGGAAAAATAATAATAAATATAGCTGCAAGCAGCAATTGCCGGGTTTCGAGCATAAAAGCACATCAAAAACGTCAGACGTCGCTGACCAGGCTGAGGAGTTACACCTGAACACAGCCACAATGACTGATAGACCACCTCGCTCCAGACAAAACAAAAGAGATGGTCAAAAACAGATCATACAGACAATGTATGCTTACACACACGTGCACCTATAGGACAAACATGTAACGTCCTTAATGTGACGTTATGAGGATAATTTGTTAACGAGAATGAGTTATTCTGCAGCGCAGCAGACGACAAAGACGTACAGTGGACAGCAAACACAGCTGCAAAGATTATGCTTGACATATTTAATGTCCTCCTGAATTGTGTTCTGGTAACCCCAGGACTAAGTGTAAGGCGAAACTTGGCATGTTTCGTATCGTTGGACCAAAGAGTATAGAAGCACAAGAGGCGAAGCTCTGTTTTGTTATGGGTAACAGTCAGTAGATGGCGCTGCGAAGCCACGGCCGCCATTAGGGACTGAAAGCACAACTGTGAAGATGTGCAAAGTGGTCGAAACGCAGCAGTGTTCTGCAATAAATTGCAAAAATTATCAGTCCACCAGAAGCGATTTGGCATTTCATCGGTTTCCAAAGGATGCACAAAGGTAATAACTCATTTAAGTAGAAATATTTTAATGATGTCTTGGTTTAACTTGAATGTTGAACGCATTGTTAACTTTTGTAAATCTGCTTGAATGTTAGGCTAGTGCATCTGTCAAGTTTGCCTTATAAAGTAATGATTGACGGATTTTTTTAGATCGCATTTATTTTCCATAGCATAGACATGCTTTTTTAAGAATAAAATTGCTGTTTGGAGTGTGGTGGCTGAAATAGTGGTAGCTGCTAACAATTTTCAGGCTCAACCTGGCGGGAATTTCTTTTAGCAGGGAATGCTAAATGATAGATGCTTGCATGAGTTGATTAAAACCCGCATCAGCTAATGTTGATGAAATAACAATATACTATGTTGATGGTATGCGACAGGAGAAGTAGTGATTACTTAATTTTGCTTAATGCCTGACCGAAATTAATGGTAAGTTACATTTAACTGAGGCAAAGTGTTTGCACCCAGATAGCAATTGCCATCTTGTGCGTGCCTTAGCTAACGTTACATAAAAATGCATACCAGGTGCAATGCCATTTTATGGTCGCATTATAAATAGATTTAAGTGTAACAGAAGTTTTCTATTTTCTTGTTCAAAATACATCTGACACTTGAAAACATTTATTCATCATGTTTCATATGTATACATTGCAGGTGTGCCAGGTGGGTCCAGAATCTAAGGAATGCATCCCTTCATGGCATACCTTTGGATCAGCTGCATTGGACCTACAGGGTGTGCAGTGCCCATTTCCACAGCAGCCAGTTCAAAAGACCATCTGATGTGTATGTGTAATATAAAACTCTAATACTTCTTGAAAATATGTTTCAATGTGTAGCTCTTCTATCTATAATATCTCGCTCATTTTAAAGTACCTGCTCACCTCTCATCTCATTCTAAAACTGCAATTGACTTTACTTCCTTTTCTCCTTTTTCTAAACTCCTACTCCCATCTACTACACTTGACATACCTGTACAGCATTTGGAGGTACATTATCCAAAATGACTGAACCCTCATCCTCTGACAGTGTCCTGATGTAGTTAAAAATAGTTTACTAGGTTGAGGATTACAAATCATGTCATTGTCTTACAGCCATGGTGGGCTGAACTGCGATGCTGTGCCCACAAGAATACAGGCCCCTAACCCACCTCCCCCACTAGATGTCGAGAGGAAGCGTAAACCTCCGAAGACACGCCAGGAGTTGCCACGTAAAAAACGCAAGATGCTCATTTATTTCTATTTCACACACACACACACACACACACACACACACACACACACACACACACACACACACACACACACACACACACACACACATACACATACATATACATATACATATATATATATACATATATATATATACATATATATATATATATATATTCAGGTAGACTGATTCTATTTATGAAAGATGGAAGTTCAGACTTCTCTTATGTTTTACAGCAAATGTATCTGAAATTGTATTTATTAATATTGTTCTGCAGTGAAATTATATTTAATTTTTTTTGTGTGTGTGTGTCAGGCAAGCAGAGTAAAGTTCCTCCTCCCTCCAAAGACCAGCATACCGGGGAAGCTGTAGCGGGGCCTTCATCACGGGCGCACTACACTGAGGAACCTGTAGCGGGGCCTTCATCAATCAGTTATTGTTCATTTTTAGAAATCTATACAAAACTTGAACTGGCTAGTAGCTGACTAATGCTTCCATTCTATGTCAGTGCCTCTTCTCTCACAAAAAGAAAAAAATACAACAAAACTTAAATGCTCACACAATAGATGGTGGTGTCTGATTAATTACTGAGATCTTATGGCTCCATTTTAGTACTGTTTATAGTTCATGTGTGCACTTGCTAGATTGCACATCTTTTTTGTACCTTTCCGCCTGTAATAGGACATTCACAGATTGTTTTTGTTCTTGCCATTGAAACGTTCACGTGCACTTTCAATGAAGATGTTGAAAAAACTTGTTAATATTTTTGTGATATTCTATGTAAAAGATTAACTCGTAAGAAATGTTCATTTATAATTTTATTTATTTATTTTTCCAAATCATATATGGTGATGTTCAATCATTTCAAAATCAACATTTGAATAAATGTTATTACTGTGTGTCTGCCTATATATTATTTCATGAATTTCTGTTATTCATATAACAAGGAAAATGCATAATAGAACATAAATATTGGTAGATTAAAGGTTTACAGTAATTTTATAATTGTATCTTTGCAAACCGTAAGTGGTAGGCTAATGAAGCCGATTCGGTCGGGGACATACCCTTATGAAAAAGTACTATAGGAATCTTATAGTATTTTGGGACAAAATAGTATAGTAATCTTATAGGAATACTATAGTAATTTGGGACATACTATAGAAGTATGATAAGACTACTATAGAAATACTATAGCAGCTTTAAAATATTTTAGAGGTATTAGAACATCACAGAAGTATGTTATGTTCTGTAATACCTCTATAATATCCTAGAGCCGCTATATTTCTATAGTAGTCTTATCGTACTTTTATATTAATATTTTGTCCCAAAATACTATTTTCCTAAGGATAATTAGGCCATGCATAACCACGTTGTTTTCGTATTTAGATATTACGACCAGAAAAAAAAATTAGTTATGCCAAGTTTTTGTTATGTTAAGTTGGTTCAGTGCCATTGACTCTCATTATTTTTCGGCGGTTTCCTTCAGTTTTCAGTCCATAATGGCGGCCGCGCCGTCACGTCATGGGGGCAACTGTTGCTATGGAGCGTTCTATTGAGTTTCGCCTCTTGGGCTTCTATACTCTTTGGTTGGACTCTGCAACAATTCAGGACTCCTATGAAACAAGTCCCATTAAAATACGTTGACTATTGGCGTGTAAAATATGCATCCAACCACTAGGTGGCGCTGCAAACGAAACTGTTCATACTCCCTCAGGTCCTGACTACCATCACAATTACCAAGCACCGTGTCATTACGCATAGGTTTTTTGAAGATACAACCTTGAATACATTAACATTTTAAGTAAATTTTGGTTTTTCGCATTTTTTGACCATTTCTGATGAAAATTTTAATATAACGCTAATAAAGCTTTTTGTTCAGAAGGTAAAGTAAGGTTCTTCCTATGGTGTTTTCGAGTGGATAGGATTTACGGTTACGAAGATGTTAGTGATTGTTTTTTATGAGCTAAAACGCAGTTCTGGTCGAACCGTAACTCAAAACCTGTCATGCTTGGTATCATAGGATTCGAAAACAATTCAGGATCATACAAAAACAACGACCATGAAAATGTGTTGATCACAGATAAAGTTATAGGCTTATATACGTGTAACCGTTGCATAATCACAGTATTTAGTGCCATTTTCCCCGTTATAGCGCCATCTAGTGTCCGATCGGCAAGCTTTTTATATCACGACCTTAGACCGATGGCCTACACATATAATTCAAGCCCCATGATGATATCTCAAACAACTCTCGAGTTATGGCCGTTTAAATGTTTTAAGCTCCGCCCAGTTCGGTTTTTGGCCACTCCTTGCGTGTTTGAATAAAAATTTCAACTTTTTTTTGATAATTATTCATATTCACACTCCACAGAATCAATCAGCCTTGGTTAGGTTCAGATCGGGCGAAAAACCAGGGACTAGTTCGCAAAAGTAGGTTTGAACGTTATTGCCAATAACTAACGAACCGTTTGATTGACAGCAACGCTTCAAGAGGCAAAGTTTTTCGTCATGAGCCGATCTATCATATGATGTCATGTTTGTTTGTGTATGTCAAACGTCACGTGATACAGGCACCGAAATACGGTATTACGCCCCCTAGTGGCCAAATGACACCATAATTCTTACAGGCCTTCAGGAGCAGTACACGAAGAAGCACAATGCGTTTCGTTCCGATCGACCTCCGTTAACCCTGTCAAATCAGTCCTCAACCTTCATTGGCCGACGACGGCCATGTTTTTGAAGATACGCCAATGTCCTTCTAGACCCTCATGGTACATTGCACAAAGACACACCATACCAAATATTAAGTCTATCGGGCTAACGGTTGTGTAGTAATAGCCATTCCCGAGCTCAAGCCTTTTATAGCGCCACCTAGTGCCCAAAATCCGCATATTTTTTACTGTGACTCCGGACTGAGCTGGTACATATGTGTACCAAACCTCGTTAAGATATCTCAAACCGTTCACGAGTTATAGCCATTTCAGTGACGATAGGCTACTTCCTGTATGGAGTTTTGGCGCCCCTTAGTGACCCTGAAGCGGAATTTCAAATTCTGTTCGATAATTATTTACCTACTCACTCCACAGATTTCTCCTGCGTTGGAACGATTACGATCGGGCGAAAAACCTAGGACTAGTTCATTTTGGCTAAAAATGCATATTATGCAAATTAGCGAAAAAATTTGCATACCGGAAATGAAATCGGAGATATACATTTTTTAAGTTTGGAGCCAAGGATTACAATGATACCAAACACTTGAGTGTAGGATGTCCGGTTTAGGAGTTATGAGCCCCAACGCGTCGGGCATTGCTATAGCGCCACCTATGGGCCGATTTGGCTGATTCACTGTATCTGAGTAGCCTGCTAATATACAACCAGTTGACCAAGTGGCAAGTTTCTACGACTTACGGTTTGTGCTGGGCGACGCGTTTTATGGCGGAAAAATAATAATAATAATAATAATAATAAATATAGCTGCAAGCAGCAATTGTCGGGTTTCGAGCATTAAAGCACGTCAAAAACGTCAGACGTCGATTACCAGGCTGAGGAGTTGCACCCGAATACAGACACAATGAATGATAGACCACCTCGCTCCAGAAAAACGAAAGAGATGGTCAAAAGCGGATCATACAGACTATTTATGCTTACACACATGTGCACCTATAAGACAAACATGTAATGTCCTTAATGTGAAGTTATAAGGATAATTTGTTAACGAGAATTAGTTATTCAGATTTATACGGAAACATACAATTCAGAAATGGCTGTGTTTAGTTTAACTAAAAGGCCATTGAGTCGTGGTATGGTCATCAATGGTTCAAACAGACTGCGGACGTGCATATACGACACAAACAGCAGCGCAGCAGACCGCAAAGACTTACAGTGGACAGCACATCAAAGATGTCAGACGTCGTCGACCAGGCTGATCCAGCATCCACAAAAACGAAAGAGATGGTCAGAAACAGTTCATACAGACTATGTATGCTTAAACACACGTGCACCTATAGGACAAACATGTCACTTGCTTAAAGGAATAGTCTACTCATTTGCAATATTAAAATATGTTATTACCTTAACTAAGAACTGTTGAATCATCCCTCTGTCATCTGTGTGTGTGCACGTAAGCACTGGAGCGCGCTGCTACGCTACGATAGCATTTAGCTTAGCCCCATTCATTCAATGGTACCATTTAGAGATAAAGTTAGAAGTGACCAAACACATCAACGTTTTTCCTATTTAAGACGAGTAGTTATACGAGCAAGTTTGGTGGTACAAAATAAAACATAGCGCTTTTCTAAGCGGATTTAAAAGACTAACTATATTGTATGGCGTAATAGCACTTTTGGCAGTACTTCGACTCGGCGCAGTAACACCCTCCCTCTCCCATTATGAGAGTGAGAAGGGGAACGGACTTTTCAGGCGAGTCGAAGTACTCCCAAAAGTGCTATTACGCCATCAAATATAGTTACTCTTTTAAATCCGCTTAGAAAAGCGCTGTGTTTTATTTTGTACCACCAAACTTGCTCGTATAACTACTCGTCTTAAATAGGAAAAACGTTGATGTGTTTGGTCACTTCTAACTTTATCTCTAAATGGTACCATTGAATGAATGGGGCTAAGCTAAATGCTATCGTAGCGTAGCAGCGCGCTCCAGTGCTTACGTGCACACACACAGATGACAGAGGGATGATTCAACAGTTCTTAGTTAAGGTAATAACATATTTTAATATTGAAAATGAGTAGACTATTCCTT
Source organism: Misgurnus anguillicaudatus (assembly GCF_027580225.2). Lineage (NCBI taxonomy): Eukaryota > Metazoa > Chordata > Actinopteri > Cypriniformes > Cobitidae > Misgurnus > Misgurnus anguillicaudatus. Next base: position 5,867,111 of record NC_073359.2, on the reverse strand, counting down.
TAATGTGAAGTCATTCGCTTGGGTTCAAGCGATTTGGGATCTTATGACCTTTAAGGGCATGCCTGAGTAGATTTGCGGCATTGTACAAAATAAATGATGAAAAGTAAGCTACCAGACACACTTGTTCATAGTTGTCGTCATAGCCGAACCCCATGTCTCTAAGATGTTCTGATACTGAGATACAGCTCTTGCTAAATGGTTGCTAGGGTATTATCATTGGTTGCTAGGGAGTGAACTGCAATCCACCAATGATTATACTCAAAGCCATGAAAGGCACAATCTATGATGACTCATGATTTTAGATGTAAGGTTGCAGTATTTTTAAGTGAAAATAACAAATAACCACTAGGTGGCGCTATGTCAAACTCGTGCATGTAACCTCGGGTCATGACTGTGTTACATGTAGCTAGTATCACGGCTATTCACTTTAGTTTAGTGAAGAAACAATTGTATGACCATTAGGCTTACTCAATGTCAAAGGTTTTGTTCAATTATGAGGCCAACTACTGGTGTAGGCAAACAATTTTCTTTGTATTGCCTCAGACTCTGCTGAGACATCAGCATATCAAATCTGGTAGAAAAATGTCATTTCATAGCGGAGTTATAACCATTTATGTGTAGAAAACACAAAAAATGAATGTAATTTTTCGTTTTTTGCAATTTTCGGCCATTTCTGATGGAAATTTTCACATAACGCCAATAGAGTTTTTTGTTCAGAAGGTAAAGTTAATTTCTTCCTATGGTGTTTTCGAGTCGATCGGAATAACGCTCTCGGAGTTATTTACGCATGTTTTGTAAGCACAGTTTTTGCAGTGCAGAACTAACCGTAAGGCAAAACCTGGTATGTTTGGTATCGTAGGACTTGGAAACAATTCAGGATGATAAAAAAAACAACTCCCATGAAAATCTCTTGACCACAGATAAAATTATAGGCGTGAAAGTTGTAACCATTGCATAATCACAGTATTTAGTGCCATTTTCCCCGTTATAGCGCCATCTAGTGTCCGATCGGCGAGCTTTTTATATCACGGCCTAAGACCGATGACCTACAAATATGATTCAAGCCCCGTGATGATATCTCAAACGACTCTCGAGTTATGGCCGTTTTAATGTTTTAAGCTCCGCCCAGTTTGGTTTTTGGCCACTCCTTGCGTGATTGAATGTAAATTTCAATTTTTTTTTGATAATTATTTATATTCACACTCCACAGAATCAATCAGCCTTGGTTAGGTTCAGATCGGGCGAAAAACCAAGGACTAGTTCGCAAAAGTAGGTTTGAACGTTATCGCCAATAACTCACAAACCGTTTGATTGACAGCAACGCTTCCAGAGGCAAAGTTTTTTGTCATGAGCCGATCTATCATATGATGTCATGTTTGTTTGTGTACGTCAAACGTCACGTGATACAGGCACCGAAATACGGTATTACGCCCCCTAGTGGCCAAATGACACCAAAATTCTTACAGGCCTTCAGGAGCAGTACACGAAGAAGCACAGTGCGTTTCGTTCCGATCGACCTTTGTTAACCCTGTCAAATCAGTCCTCAACCTTCATTGGCCGACGACGGCCATGTTTTTGAAGATACGCCAATGTCCTTCTAGACCCTTATGGTACATTGCACAAAGACATACAATACAAAATATTAAGTGTATCGGGCTAACGGTTGTGTAGTAATAGCCATTCCCGATCTCAAGCCTGTTACAGCGCCACCTAGTGGCCAAAATCCGCATCTTTTTTACTGTGATCCCGGAGTGAGCTGGTACATATGTGTACCAAACCTCGTTAAGATATCTCAAACCGTTCACGAGTTATAGCCATTTCAGTGACGATAGGCTACTTCCTGTATGGAGTTTTGGTGCCCCCTAGTGACCCTGAAGCGGAATTTCAAATTCTGTTCGATAATTATTTACCTACTCACTCCACAGATTTCTCCTGCATTGGAACGATTCCGATCGGGCGAAAAACCTAGGACTAGTTCATTTTGGCTAGAAATGCATATTATGCAAATTAGCGAAAAAATTTGCATACCGGAAATGAAATCGGAGATATACATTTTTTAAGTTTGGAGCCAGGGATTACAATGATACCAAACACTTGAGTGTATGATGTCCGGTTTAGGAGTTATGAGCCCAAACGCGTCGGGCATTGCTATAGCGCCACCTATGGGCCGATTTGGCTGATTCACTGTATCTGAGTAGCCTGCTAATATACAACCAGATGACTAAGTGGCAAGTTTCTACGACTTACGGTTTGGGCTGGGCAATGCGTTTTAGCGTGGAAAAATAATAAATAATAATAATAAATATAGCTGCAAGCAGCAATGCCGGGGTCAAGCCAAAAAGGGCACAGAAGAAAGTAAAGTTGAATTGGATAAGCAGATTGAAGAACCTAGATAAACCTAATAATTTTAGATAAAAAAAACAAAAAAGTTATAAACAAAAATAATTTAAGTTCTTGTCTACTGCAATCGTTCTTCTGTTATTGACAATCATGGAACATTAGAGCACTGAAGGACATGTGAGTGGTGTTTGCAGTGGCAAAACATGGGTCACATCATGTTACAACAAGTTTAATAACTCAAAAGAGACCATCCCCGTGTCTCTACGATGTTTTGATGCTGAGATATAGCTTTTGCAAAAACGGTCGATAAGGTATTCTCAATGGTTGCTAGGGAGTAACTTGGCAACCACCAGTGATTATAGTCAAAGCCATGAAAGGAATAATCCATGATGACTCATGGTTTTAGATGTGTTGTTGCAGTAGTTTTAGGCAAAAATACTATATTCTATCTCAAAACCAGTAGGTGGCGCAATGAAAAAATTGTGCATGCAACATCAGGTCATGATTGTGTTACATCTAGCTAGTTTTATGACAATACACTTTAGTTTAGTTAAGAAACAGTTGTATGACCATAAGGCTGGCTTGTTATCAAAGGTTTTGTTCAATTATAAGGCCATCTAGTGGTGCAAGCACACAATTTTTTTTGTGTTGCCTCAGAATGTGCTCATGCATCAGCGTAGCAAATCTGGTGAAAAAATATATTTTCGTTACGAAGTTACAACCATTTATGTGTAAAAAACACAAAATTTGAATGTAATTTTTCGTTTTTTGCAATTTTCGGCAATTTCTGATGAAAATTTTAATATAACACCAATAGAACTTTTTGTTCAGAAGGTAAGGTTAGTTTCTTCCTATGGTGTTTTCGAGACGATCGGAATAACGCTCGCGGAGATATTCACGCGTGTTTTTTAAGCGCTATTTTGCTGCCCAGGGTTAACCGTAAGGCGAAATCTGGCATGTTTGGTATCGTTGGACTCGGCAACTATTCAGAACTCCAAAGAAACAAGTCCTGTGAAAATACGTCAATCGGAGCCAAAGTTATAGGTGTATAAAACATTTCTCTGGCCACTAGGTGGCGCTGCAACGAAACTGTGCATGCACCCTCGGTTCCTGACTGGCATCAGAAGTACCAAGTGTCGTGTCAATAGGCCTAAGTTTGACGAAGATACAGCCTAAAATCTGTTTTTTTGCGCTCTACGTAAAATTTGTTAAGGCGGTATACGACAACGGATTGCTGTATCGAAATTCTTTTGATAACTTTTTGCCATGAGTGTCTCAAGATGATACATACCAATTTTCGTGGCAATCGGAGAAAAGCCCTAGGACGAGTTCGAAAAAGTAGGTTTTACGAATAATTCAAAATGACGGAACAATTTTTATGACGGAAAATAACGACATAGGGTCCAATCGAATCGTCTTGAGCCAAGGAATCAGAGGAAGTAAGAATTTTGTTTCTAGGGCTTACGGATCAGAAGTTATAAGCAAAAACATAAGTGCAACTTTGGACTGTTGGTGGCGCTAGTGGGTTAGACATAGAGACTCCAAATTTGCTGTGGGGACACATTGGACTGTCCTTTATCAGTGTGCCAAATTTCATAACTTTCCTACGTACGGTTCTATGGGCTGCCATAGACCGCAATGGCGGAAGAAGAATAACTAATAAATATAGCTGCAAGCAGCAATGCCGGGGTCAAGCCGAAAAGGGCACAAAAGGATGTAAAATTGAGATTGGATGAGCAGATTGAAGAACCCAAGTAAACCTAATAATTGTAGATGAAAAAACAAAAAAGTTATCCACAAAAATAATCTATGTTCTTGTCTACTGCAATCGTCCTTCTGTTATTGACAATTATGGAACATTAGAGCACTGAAGGACATGTGAGTGGTGTTTGCAGTGGCAAAACATCACATCATGTTATAACAAGTTTAATTAGTCAAAAGAAACCATCTCCGTGTCTCTACGATGTTCTGATGCAGAGATATAGCTTTTGCAAAAACGGTTAATAAGGTATTCTCAATGGTTGCTAGGGAGTGAATTGGCAACCACCAGTGATCATAGTCAAAGCCATGAAAGGAATAATCCATGATGACTCATGGTTTTAGATATGTTATTGCAGTAGTTTTAAGCAAAAATACCATATTTCTATCTCAAAACCACTAGGTGGTGCAATGACAAAATTGTGCATGCAACATCAGGTCATGATTGTGTTACATCTAGCTAGTTTTATGTCTATACACTTTAGTTTAGTGAAGAAACAGTTGTAAGACCATAGGGATGGCTTGTTATCAAAGGTTTTGTTCAATTATAAGGCCATCTAGTGGTGCAAGCATACAATTTTTTTTGTGCAGCCTCAGAATATGCTCATGCATCAGTGTATCAAATCTGGTGAAAAAATATATTTTCGTTACGAAGTTACAACCATTTATGTGTAATAAACACAAATTTTGAAGGAAATTTTTCGTTTTTTTGCAATTTTCGGCCATTTCTGATAAAAATTTTAATATAACGTCAATAGAACTTTTTGTTCAGAAGGTAAGGTTAGTTTCTTCCTATGGTGTTTTCGAGTCGATCGGAAAAACGTTCGCGGAGATATTCATGCGTGTTTCTTAAGCGCTATTTTGCTGCGCAGGGTTAACCGTAAGGCGGATTCTGGCATGTTTGGTATCGTTGGACTCGACAACTATTCAGAACTCCAAAGCAACAAGTCCCGTGAAAATACGTCAATCGGAGCCAAAGTTATAGGTGTATAAAACATTTCTCTGGCCACTAGGTGGCGCTGCGACGAAACTGTGCATGCACCCTCAGTTCCTGACTGGCATCACAAGTACCAAGTGTCGTGTCAATAGGCCAAAGTTTGACGAAGATACAGCCTAAAATCCGTTTTTTTGCGCTCTACGTAAAATTCGTTAAGGAGGTATATGACAACGGATTGCTGTATCAAAATTCTTTTGATAACTTTTTGCCATGAGTGTCTCAAGATGATACATACCAATTTTCGTGGAAATCGGACAAAAGCTCTAGGACGAGTTCGAAAAAGTAGGTTTTTTAAACAATTCAAAATGGCGGAAAAATTTAATGACGGAAAATGACGTCATAGGGTCCAATCGAATTGTCTTGAGCCAAGGAATCAGAAGAACCAAGAATTTTGTTTCTGGGACTTACGGATCAGAAGTTATAACCAAAAACATAAGTGCAACTTTGGACTGTTGGTGGCGCTAGCGGGTTAGAGATAGAGACTCCAAATTTGCTGTGGGGACACATTGGACTGTCCTCTATCAGTGTGCCAAATTTCATAACTTTCCTATGTACGGTTCTATGGGCTGCCATAGACCGCAATGGCGGAAGAAGAACCAGAATAATAAATATAGCTGCAAGCAGCAATGCCGGGGTCAAGCCGAAAAGGGCAAAAAAGGATGTAAAATTGAGATTGGATAAGCAGATTGAAGATTCTAGGTAAACCTAATAATTTTAGATGAAAAAACAAAAAAGTTATCAACAAAAATAATCTAAGTTCTTGTCTACTGCAATCGTCCTTCTGTTATTGACAATCATGGAACATTAGAGCACTGAAAGACATGTGAGTGGTGTTTGCAGTGGCAAAACATGGGTCACATCATGTTACAACAAGTTTAACTAGTCAAAAGAGACTATCCCCGTGTCTCTACGATGTTCTGATGCAGAGATATAGTTTTTGCAAAAACGGTTGATAAGGTATTCTCAATGGTTGAAGGGGAGTGAATTGGCAACCACCAGTGATTATAGTCAAAGCTATGAAAGGAATAATCCATGATGACTCATGGTTTTAGATGTGTTGTTGCAGTAGTTTTAGGCAAAAATACCATATTCTATCTAAAAACCAGTAGGTGGCGCAATGACAAAATTGTGCATGCAACATTAGGTCATGATTGTGTTACATCTAGCTAGTTTAATGACTATACACTTTAGTTTAGTTAAGAAACAGTTGTATGACCATAAGGCTGGCTTGTTATCAAAGGTTTTGTTCAATTTTAAGGCCATCTAGTGGTGAAAGCATACAATTATTTTTGTGTGGCCTCAGACTGTGCTCATACATCAGCGTATCAAATCTGGTGAAAAAATCTCTTTTCATCACAAAGTTACAACCATTTATGTATAAAAAACACAAAATTTAAAGGTAATTTTTTGTTTTTTGCAATTTTCGGCCATTTCTGATGAAAATTTTAATATAACGCCAATAGAACTTTTTGTTCAGAAGGTAAGGTTAGTTTCTTCCTATGGTGTTTTCGAGTCGATCGGAAAAACACTCGCGGAGATATTCACGCGTGTTTTTTAAGCGCTATTTTGCTGCACAGGGTTAACCGTAAGGCGAATTCTGGCATGTTTGGTATCGTTGGACTCGGCAACTATTCATAACTCCAAGAAAATAAGTCCCGTGAAAAAAAGTTGCTCACAGCCAAAGTTATAGGCGTATAAAACATTCGTCTGGCCACTAGGTGGCGCTGCAACGAAACTGTGCATGCACCCTCAGTTCCTGACTGGCATCACAAGTACCAAGTATCGTGTCAATAGTCCTAAGTTTAACGAAGATACAGCCTAAAATCAGTTTTTTTGCGCTCTACGTAAACTTCGTTAAGGTGGTATACGACAACGGATTGCTGTATCGAAATTCTTTTGATAACTTTTTGCCATGACTGTCTCAAGATGATACATACCAATTTTCGTGGCAATCGGGCAAAAGCTCTAGGACGAGTTCGCAAAAGTAGGTTTCACGAATAATTCAAAATGGCGGAAATTTTTTCATGACGGAAAATGACGACATAGGGTCCATTCGAATCGTCTTGAGCCAAGGAATCAGAGGAAACAAGAATTTCGATTCTAGGACTTACGGGTCAGAAGTTATAAGCAAAAACATAAGTGCAACTTTGGACTGTTGGTGGCGCTAGCGGGTTAGACATAGAGACTCCAAATTTGCTGTGGGGACACATTGTACTGTCCTTTATCAGTGTGCCAAATTTCATAACTTTCCTACGTACGGTTCTATGGGCTGCCATAGACCGCAATGGCGGAAGAAGAATAACTAATAATAATAATTATTATAAAAAGAAAACTAACAAATACAATAGGGTTCTACGCCCCTTCGGGGCTTGACCCCTAATAATTATTATAAATATAGCTGCAAGCAGCAATGCCGGGGTCAAGCCGAAAAGGGCACAAAAGGATGTAAAATTGAGATTGGATGAGCAGATTGAAGAACCCAAGTAAACCTAATAATTGTAGATGAAAAAACAAAAAAGTTATCCACAAAAATAATCTATGTTCTTGTCTACTGCAATCGTCCTTCTGTTATTGACAATTATGGAACATTAGAGCACTGAAGGACATGTGAGTGGTGTTTGCAGTGGCAAAACATCACATCATGTTATAACAAGTTTAATTAGTCAAAAGAAACCATCTCCGTGTCTCTACGATGTTCTGATGCAGAGATATAGCTTTTGCAAAAACGGTTAATAAGGTATTCTCAATGGTTGCTAGGGAGTGAATTGGCAACCACCAGTGATCATAGTCAAAGCCATGAAAGGAATAATCCATGATGACTCATGGTTTTAGATATGTTATTGCAGTAGTTTTAAGCAAAAATACCATATTTCTATCTCAAAACCACTAGGTGGTGCAATGACAAAATTGTGCATGCAACATCAGGTCATGATTGTGTTACATCTAGCTAGTTTTATGTCTATACACTTTAGTTTAGTGAAGAAACAGTTGTAAGACCATAGGGATGGCTTGTTATCAAAGGTTTTGTTCAATTATAAGGCCATCTAGTGGTGCAAGCATACAATTTTTTTTGTGCAGCCTCAGAATATGCTCATGCATCAGTGTATCAAATCTGGTGAAAAAATATATTTTCGTTACGAAGTTACAACCATTTATGTGTAATAAACACAAATTTTGAAGGAAATTTTTCGTTTTTTTGCAATTTTCGGCCATTTCTGATAAAAATTTTAATATAACGTCAATAGAACTTTTTGTTCAGAAGGTAAGGTTAGTTTCTTCCTATGGTGTTTTCGAGTCGATCGGAAAAACGTTCGCGGAGATATTCATGCGTGTTTCTTAAGCGCTATTTTGCTGCGCAGGGTTAACCGTAAGGCGGATTCTGGCATGTTTGGTATCGTTGGACTCGACAACTATTCAGAACTCCAAAGCAACAAGTCCCGTGAAAATACGTCAATCGGAGCCAAAGTTATAGGTGTATAAAACATTTCTCTGGCCACTAGGTGGCGCTGCGACGAAACTGTGCATGCACCCTCAGTTCCTGACTGGCATCACAAGTACCAAGTGTCGTGTCAATAGGCCAAAGTTTGACGAAGATACAGCCTAAAATCCGTTTTTTTGCGCTCTACGTAAAATTCGTTAAGGAGGTATATGACAACGGATTGCTGTATCAAAATTCTTTTGATAACTTTTTGCCATGAGTGTCTCAAGATGATACATACCAATTTTCGTGGAAATCGGACAAAAGCTCTAGGACGAGTTCGAAAAAGTAGGTTTCACGAATAATTCAAAATGGCGGAAAAATTTAATGACGGAAAATGACGTCATAGGGTCCAATCGAATTGTCTTGAGCCAAGGAATCAGAAGAACCAAGAATTTTGTTTCTGGGACTTACGGATCAGAAGTTATAACCAAAAACATAAGTGCAACTTTGGACTGTTGGTGGCGCTAGCGGGTTAGAGATAGAGACTCCAAATTTGCTGTGGGGACACATTGGACTGTCCTCTATCAGTGTGCCAAATTTCATAACTTTCCTATGTACGGTTCTATGGGCTGCCATAGACCGCAATGGCGGAAGAAGAACCAGAATAATAATTATTATAATAGGAAAACTAACAAATACAATAGGGTTCTACGCCCCTTCGGGGCTTGACCCCTAAATATAGCTGCAAGCAGCGATACCGGGGTCAAGCCAAACATGGCAAAAAATGATTCATACGTGATGACTGTCATGATTTAAGATCTAAGTTTGCATTAGTTTTATGAAAAAAAATAGCAATTTTTTCGTATCTTGAGACCACTAGGTGGCGCTGTGCCGAAACAATAGATGGTGCCTCAGGTCATGACTGTGATGACACATACCAAATTAAGTGTAAATACGATAAACCGATACGGAGATATAGCCTTAAATGACTTGACCACTAGGGGGCACTGACCAAACAATAAATTGTAACTCAGGCCTTGATTGTGATGACACCCACCAAATTTGGTGTAAATACGATAAAGAGATGCAGAGATATAGCTTCAAATCTCTTGACCACTAGGGGGCACCGAAAAGTTTACAAGTCCTCCCAGACCATGTTGCTGATGAACCATACCAAGTTTCATAACAATACGCAATTGCGTTTCTGAAATACTTGAACTTAAAGAAAAAATTCAAAATGGCCGACACACAAAATGGCCGACCAAAAACCATTTGGTATCGTTTGACTCGGCATGCCTCAAGAAATCTAACAAGACCAGTCTCATAATTTTACATTCAAGTTTGCAGTAGTTATAAGCAAAAATAGACATTTTTTATATCTCCTGACCAGTAGGGGGCAGTGTGACGAAATGTTGCATGCACCCTCAGGTCATCACTGTTATGACATATACCAAGTCTCATATTAATACACAAAAGTTTTGCGAAGATACAGGCTCAAACACATTTTGGCGTGCTCGCCCTCGCATTCTTTGATGCGTTATACGACAACGGATAGGTCTACCGAAAAGCTTTTGATAACTTTTTGTCTAGAGTGTCTCTAGATGATGCATACCAAAAATCAAGCCAATCACACGAGGGCTCTAGGAGGAGTTCGAAAAAGTAGGTGTTCAATATAATTCAAAATGGCCGACAGGAAGTAGGTTTGACTCAGACATATTTGGTACAGTCGGACTCAGCATGAGCCAAGGAATCAATAGAGTGTTGTCTCATGTCTGTGTGGCAATTTAATCAAATGATATAAAGATTTTAAACAATTTATTTACATATCCTGACCACTAGGTGGCGCTGTCCTAAAGATTTATAGTTGCGCTCAGAACATGTCACTGATGAACCATGCCAAATTTCGTAGCGATACGCCATTCTGTTTGTGAAATACTGAACTTAATGAGAAAATTCAAAATGGCCGACACCCAAAATGGCTGACCGAAAACCGTTTGGTATCGTTTGACTCGGCATGCCTCAAGGAATCTAACAAGACCACCTTCGTGATTTTAGACTCAAGTTTGAAGTAGTTATAAGCAAAAATAGGCATTTTTTGAATCTCGTGACCACTAGGTGGCGCTGTGACGAAACGTTGCAGGCACCCTCAAGTCATGACTGTAATGACATATACCAAGTTTCGTGTCGATACACCAAAGTGTTGCGAAGATACGGCCTCACGTCTGTTTTGGCGTGCTCGCCGCCATATATTTTGTCAATTTATATGAGAACGCATTGGTCTATCAAAAAGCTTTTGATAACTTTTTGTCTTGGGTGTCTCTAGATGCTACATACCAAAGGACATGCAAATCGGACAAACGGTCTAGGAGGAGTTCGAAAAAGTAGGTTTTACGAAAAATTCAAAATGGCGGAAAGATTTGCATGACACAAATGACATCAATGTGTGCATTTGAATCATCATGAGCCAAGGATGCAGAGGAAACAAGAATTTAGTTTCTAGGACTCACGGGTCAGAAGTTATGAGCATGAACATAAGTGGATTTTTGGACTGTTGGTGGCGCTAGAGGGTTTGAGTCAGACACACCAATGTTGCTATAGTAACTTCTGAGACTGTCCTCTACATGTGTGCCAAATTTCATAACTTTCCTATGTACGGTTCTATGGGCTGCCATTGACTTTTGGGTGGAAGAACGAGGAAGATAAATAATAATAAGAAAACTAACAGAAACAATAGGTGTCTACGCCACTTCGTGGCTTGACCCCTAATAATAATTATTATAAAAAGAAAACTAACAAATACAATAGGGGTCTTCGCCCCTTCGGGGCTTGACCCCTAAATATAGCTGCAAGCAGCAATGCCGGGGTCAAGCCGAAAAGGGCACAAAAGGATGTAAAATTGAGATCGGATAAGCAGATTGAAGAACCTAGGTAAACCTAATGATTTCAGGTGAAGAACGCAAAAGTAAGCAACAAAAATAATCTATGTTCTTGTCTACTGCAATTGTCCTTCTGTTATTGACAATCATGGAACATTAGAGCACTGAAAGACATGTGAGTGATGTTTGCAGTGGCAAAACATGGGTCACCACATGTTACAACAAGTCAAATGAGTCAAAAGAGACCATCCCCGTGTCTCTACGATGTTCTGATGCAGAGAAAAAGCTCTTGCAAAAAAGTTGATATGGTATTCTCATCGGTTGCTAGAGAGTAAATTGACTTCCACCAGTGATTATAGTCCAAGCCATGAAAGGAATAATCCATGATGACTCATGGTTTTAGATGTGTTGCTGCAGTAGTTTTAGGCAAAAATAGCCATTTTCTATCTCAAAACCAGTAGGTGGCGCTATGACAAAATCGTGCATGCAACCTCAGGTCATGACTGCGTTACATCTAGCTAGTTTCATGACTATACACTTTAGTTTAGTTAAGAAATAGTTGTATGACCATAGGGCTGGCTTGTTATCAAAGGTTTTGTTCAATTATAAGGCCATCTAGTGGTGCAAGCATACAATTTTTTTTGTGTAGCCTCAGGCTCTGCTCATACATCAGCGTATCAAATCTGGTGAAAAAATCTCCTTTCGTAACGAAGTTACAACCATTTATGTGTAAAAAACACAAAATTTGAAGGTAATTTTTCGTTTTTTGCAATTTTCGGCCATTTCTGATGAAAATTTTAATATAACACCAATAGAACTTTTTGTTCAGAAGGTAAGGTTAGTTTCTTCCTATGGTGTTTTCGAGTCGATCGGAAAAACGTTCGCGGAGATATTCACGCGTGTTTTTTAAGCGCTATTTTGCTGCGCAGGGTTAATCGTAAGGCGAATTCTGGCATGTTTGGTATCGTTTGACTCGGCAACTATTCAGAACTCCAAAGAAGCAAGTCCCATGAAAATACGTCAATCGGAGCCAAAGTTATAGGTGTATAAAACATTTCTCTGGCCACTAGGTGGCGCTGCAACGAAACTATGCATGCACCCTCGGTTCCTGACTGGCATCTCAAGTACCAAGTGTCGTGTCAATAGGCCTAAGTTTGACGAAGATACAGCCTAAAATCTGTTTTTTTGCGCTCTACGTAAAATTCGTTAAGGCGGTATACGACAACGGATTGGTGTATCGAAATTCTTTTGATAACTTTTTGCCATGAGTGTCTCAAGATGATACATACCAATTTTCGTGGCAATTGGACAAAAGCTCTAGGACGAGTTCGAAAAAGTAGGTTTTACGAATAATTCAAAATGGCGGAAAATTTTCATGTCGAAAAAAGACGCCATAGGGTCCAATCGAATCGTCTTGAGCCAATGAATAAGAAAAAGCAATAATTTTGTTTCTAGGGCTTACGGATCAGAAGTTATAAGCAAAAACATAAGTGCAACTTTGGACTGTTGGTGGCGCTAGCGGGTTAGACATAGAGACTCCAAATTTGCTGTGGGGACACATTGGACTGTCCTCTATCAGTGTGCCAAATTTCATAACTTTCCTACGTACGGTTCTATGGGCTGCCATAGACCGCAATGGCGGAAGAAGAAGAAGAAGAAATATAGCTGCAAGCAGCAATGCCGGGGTCAAGCCGAAAAGGGCACAAAAGGATGTAAAATTGAGATTGGATAAGCAGATTGAAGAACCTAGGTAAACCTGATAATTTTAGATGAAAAAACAAAAAAGTTATCAACAATAATAATCTATGTTCTTGTCTACTGCAATCGTCCTTCTGTTATTGACAATCATGGAACATTAGAGCACTGAAAGACATGTGAGTGATGTTTGCAGTGGCAAAACATGGTTCACAACATGTTACAACAAGTTAAATGAGTCAAAAGAGACCATCCCCATGTCTTTACGATGTTCTGATGCAGATAAAAAGCTCTTGCAAAAAACGGTTGATAAGGTATTGTCATTGGTTGCTAGGGATTGAATTGGCAACCACCAATGATTATACTCCAAGCCATGGAGGAATAATCAAGGAATAATCCATGAAGACTCATGGTTTTAGATGTGTTGTTGCAGTAGTTTTAGGCAAAAACAGCCATTTTCTATCTCAAAACCACTAGGTGGCGCTATGACAAAACTGTGCATGCAACCTTAAGTCATGACTACGTTACATCTAGCTAGTTTCATGACTATACACTTTAGTTTAGTTAAGAAACAGTTGTATGACCATAAGGCTGGCTTGTTATCAAAGGTTTTGTTCAATTATAAGGCCATCTAGTGGTGCAAGCATACAATTTTTTTTGTGTAGCCTCAGAATGTGCTCATACATCAGTGTATCAAATCTGGTGAAAAAATATTGTTTCGTTGCGAAGTTATAAACATTTATGTGTAAAAAACACAAAATTTAAAGGTAATTTTTCGTTTTTTGCAATTTTCAGCCATTTCTGATGGAAATTATAATATAATGCCTATAGAACTTTTTGTTCAGAAGGTAAGGTTAGTTTCTTCCTATGGTGTTTTCGAGTCGATCGGAAAAACGCTCGCGGAGATATTCACACGTGTTTTTTAAGCGCTATTTTGCTGCCCAGGGTTAACCGTAAGGCGAATTCTGGCATGTTTGGTATCGTTGGACTTGGCAACTATTCAGAACACCAAAGAAACAAGTCCCGTGAAAATACGTCAATCGGAGCCAAAGTTATAGGCCTATAAAACATTCGTCTGGCCACTAGGTGGCGCTGCGACGAAACTGTGCATGCACCCTCAGTTCCTGACTGACATCACAAGAACCAAGTGTTGTGTCAATAGGCTTAAGTTTGGCGAAGATACAGACAAAAACCTGTTTTTTTGCACTCTACGTAAAATTTGTTGATGCGCCATACGACAACGGATTGGTTTATCAAAATTCTTTTAATAACTTTTTGCCTTGAGTGTCTATAGATGCTGCATACCAATTTTCGTGGCAATCGGGCAAAAGCTCTAGGACGAGTTCGCAAAAGTAGGTTTTACGAATAATTCAAAATGGCGGAAAATTTTTCATGACGGAAAATGACGTCATAGGGTCCAATCGAATCGCCTTGAGCCAAGGAATCAGAGGAAGCAAGAATTTTGTTTATAGGACTTACGGATCAGAAGTTATAAGCAAAAACATAAGTGCAACTTTGGACTGTTGGTGGCGCTAGCGGGTTAGACATAGAGACTCCAAATTTGCTGTGGGGACACATTGCACTGTCCTCTATCAGTGTGCCAAATTTCATAACTTTCCTACGTATGGTTCTATGGGCTGCCATAGACCGCAATGGCGGAAGAAGAAGAAGAAGAATAACTAAATATAGCTGCAAGCAGCAATGCCGGGGTCAAGCCGAAAAGGGCACAGAAGGATGTAAAGTTGCGTTTGGATAAGCAGACCAAAGAACCTAGGTAAACCTAATGATTTTAGATGACAAAACACAAAAGTAATCAACAAAAATAATCTATGTTCTTGTCTACTGCAATCGTCCTTCTGTTATTGACAATCATGGAACATAAGAGCACTGAAAGACATGTATGTGATGTTTGCAGGGGCAAAACATGGGTCACAACATGTTACAGCAAGTTTATTGAGTCAAAAGAGACCACCCCCGTGTCTCTACGATGTTCTGATGCAGAGATATAGCTCTAGCAAAAAACGGTTGATATGGTATTCTCATTGGTTCCTAGGGAGTGAATTGGCAACCACAAGTGATTATAGTCAAAGCCATGAAAGGAATAATCCATGATGACTTATGGTTTTAGATGTGTTCTTGCAGTAGTTTTAGGCAAAAAATCTCAAAACCAGTAGGTGGCGCAATGACAAAATTGTGCATGCAACATCAGGTCATGATTGTGTTACATCTAGCTAGTTTTATGACTATACACTTTAGTTTAGTTAAGAAACAGTTGTATGACCATAGGGCTGGCCTGTTATCAAAGGTTTTGTTAAATTATAAGGCCATCTAGTGGTGAAAGCATACCATTTTTTTTGTGTAGCCTCAGAATGTGCTCATGCATCAGCGTATCAAATCTGGTGAAAAAATATATTTTCGTTACGAAGTTACAACCATTTATGTGTAAAAAACAAAAAATTTGAAGGTAGTTTTTCGTTTTTTGCAATTTTCGGCCATTTCTGATGAAAATTTTAATATAACGCCAATAGAACTTTTTGTTCAGAAGGTAAGGTTAGTTTCTTCCTATGGTGTTTTCGAGTCGAACGGAAAAACGCTCGCGGAGATATTCACGCGTGTTTTTTAAGTGCTATTTTGCTGCGTAGGGTTAACCGTAAGGCGAATTCTGGCATGTTTGGTATCGTTGGACTCGGCAACTATTCAGAATTCCAAAGAAACAAGTCCCATGAAAATACATCAATCACAGCCAAAGTTATAGGCATATAAATCATTCGTCTGGCCACTAGGTGGCTCTGCGACGAAACTGTGCATGCACCCTCAGTTCCTGACTGGCATCACAAGTACCAAGTGTCGTGTCAATAGGCCTAAGTTTGACGAAGATACAGCCTAAAATCTGTTTTTTTGTGCTCTACGTAAATTTCGTTAAGGTGGTATACGACAACGGATTGCTGTATCGAAATTCTTTTGATAACTTTTTGCCATGACTGTCTCAAGATGATACATACCAATTTTCGTGGCAATCGGGCAAAAGCTCTAGGACGAGTTCGCAAAAGTAGGTTTCACGAATAATTCAAAATGGCGGAAATTTTTTCATGACGGAAAATGACGACATAGGGTCCATTCGAATCGTCTTGAGCCAAGGAATCAGAGTAAACAAGAATTTTGATTCTAGGACTTACGGGTCAGAAGTTATAAGCAAAAACATAAGTGCAACTTTGGACTGTTGGTGGCGCTAGCGGGTTAGACATAGAGACTCCAAATTTGCTGTGGGGACACATTGTACTGTCCTTTATCAGTGTGCAAAATTTCATAACTTTCCTACGTACGGTTCTATGGGCTGCCATAGACCGCAATGGCGGAAGAAGAATAACTAATAATAAATATAGCTGCAAGCAGCAATGCCGGGGTCAAGCCAAAACCAGTATATGGCGCAATGACAAAATTGTGCATGCAGCATTAGGTCATGATTGTGTTACATCTAGCTAGTTTTATGACTATACGCTTTAATTTAGTGAAGAAACAGTTGTATGGCCATAGGGCTGGCTTGATATCAAAGGTTTTGTTCAATTATAAGGCCATCTAGTGGTGCAAGCATACAAATTTTTTTGTGTGGCCTCAGAATGTGCTCATACATCAGCGTATCAAATCTGGTGTAAAAATCTCATTTTGTTGCAGAGTTATAACCATTTACGTGTAAAAAACACCAAATTTAAAGGTAATATTTAGTTTTTTGCAATTTTCGGCCATTTCTGATGGAAATTTTAATATAACGCCAATAGAACTTTTTGTTCAGAAGGTAAGGTTAGTTTCTTCCTATGGTGTTTTCGAGTCGATCGGAAAAACGCTCGCAGAGATATTCACGCGTGTTTTTTTAGCGCTATTTTGCCGCGCAGGGTTAACCGTAAGGCGAATTCTGACTTGTTTGGTATCGTTGCACTCGGCAACTATTCAGAACTCCAAAGAAACAAGTCCCGTGAAAATACGTCAATCAGAGCCAAAGTTATAGGCGTGTAAAGCATAAGTCTGACCACTAGGTGGCGCTGTGACGAAACTCTGCATGCTCCCGTATTTCCTAACTGGCATCACAAGTACAAAGTATCGTGACAATAGGCTTAAGTTTGCCGAAGATACAGCCTCAAATCTTTTTTTTTGCGCTCTACGTAAAATTCGTTGACGCGGTTTACGTAAACGGATCGACGAATTGACATGAATTCCATAACTTTTTGCCATGAGGGTCTGTAGATGCTACATACCGATTTTCGTGGAAATCGGGCAAAAGCTCTAGGACGAGTTCGCAAAAGTAGGTTTTACGAACTATTCAAAATGGCGGAAAAATTTTCATGACGGAAAATGACGTCATAGGGTCAAGTCGAATCGTCTTGAGCCAAGGAATCAGAGGAAACAAGAATTTAATTTCTAGGACGTACGGGTCAGAAGTTATAAGCAAAAACGTAAGTGCAATTTTGGACTGTTGGTGGCGCTAGCGAGTTAGACATACAGACTCCAAATTTGCTATGGGGACACATTGGACTGTCCTTTATCAGTGTGCCAAATTTCATAACTTTCCTACGTACGGTTCTATGGGCTGCCATAGACCGCAATGGCGGAAGAAGAAGAATAACTAATAATAATAAGAAAACTAACAGATACAATAGGGGTCTTCGCCCATTCTGGGCTTGACCCCTAATAATTATTATAAAAAGAAAACTAACAAATACAATAGGGGTCTTCGCCCCTTCGGGGCTTGACCCCTAAATATAGCTGCAAGCAGCAATGCCGGGGTCAAGCCGAAAAGGGTACAAAAGGATGTAAAATTGAGATTGGATAAGCAGATTGAAGAACCTAAGTAAACCTAATAATTTTAGATGAAAACACAAAAAAGTTATCAACAAAAATAATCTAAGTTCTTGTCTACTACAATCGTCCTTCTGTTATTGACAGTCATGAAACATTAGAGCACTGAAGGACATGTGAGTGGTGTTTGCAGTGGCAAAACATGGGTCACATCATGTTACAACAAGTTTAATAACTCAAAAGAGACCATCCCCGTGTCTCTACGATGTTTTGATGCTGAGATATAGCTTTTGCAAAAACGGTCGATAAGGTATTCTCAATGGTTGCTAGGGAGTAACTTGGCAACCACCAGTGATTATAGTCAAAGCCATGAAAGGAATAATCCATGATGACTCATGGTTTTAGATGTGTTGTTGCAGTAGTTTTAGGCAAAAATACTATATTCTATCTCAAAACCAGTAGGTGGCGCAATGAAAAAATTGTGCATGCAACATCAGGTCATGATTGTGTTACATCTAGCTAGTTTTATGACAATACACTTTAGTTTAGTTAAGAAACAGTTGTATGACCATAAGGCTGGCTTGTTATCAAAGGTTTTGTTCAATTATAAGGCCATCTAGTGGTGCAAGCACACAATTTTTTTTGTGTTGCCTCAGAATGTGCTCATGCATCAGCGTAGCAAATCTGGTGAAAAAATATATTTTCGTTACGAAGTTACAACCATTTATGTGTAAAAAACACAAAATTTGAATGTAATTTTTCTTTTTTTGCAATTTTCGGCAATTTCTGATGAAAATTTTAATATAACGCCAATAGAACTTTTTGTTCAGAAGGTAAGGTTAGTTTCTTCCTATGGTGTTTTCGAGACGATCGGAATAACGCTCGCGGAGATATTCACGCGTGTTTTTTAAGCGCTATTTTGCTGCCCAGGGTTAACCGTAAGGCGAAATCTGGCATGTTTGGTATCGTTGGACTCGGCAACTATTCAGAACTCCAAAGAAACAAGTCCTGTGAAAATACGTCAATCGGAGCCAAAGTTATAGGTGTATAAAACATTTCTCTGGCCACTAGGTGGCGCTGCAACGAAACTGTGCATGCACCCTAGGTTCCTGACTGGCATCAGAAGTACCAAGTGTCGTGTCAATAGGCCTAAGTTTGACGAAGATACAGCCTAAAATCAGTTTTTTTGCGCTCTACGTAAAATTTGTTAAGGCGGTATACGACAACGGATTGCTGTATCGAAATTCTTTTGATAACTTTTTGCCACGAGTGTCTCAAGATGATACATACCAATTTTCGTGGCAATCGGAGAAAAGCCCTAGGACGAGTTCGAAAAAGTAGGTTTTACGAATAATTCAAAATGGCGGAACAATTTTTATGACGGAAAATAACGACATAGGGTCCAATCGAATCGTCTTGAGCCAAGGAATCAGAGGAAGTAAGAATTTTGTTTCTAGGGCTTACGGATCAGAAGTTATAAGCAAAAACATAAGTGCAACTTTGGACTGTTGGTGGCGCTAGTGGGTTAGACATAGAGACTCCAAATTTGCTGTGGGGACACATTGGACTGTCCTTTATCAGTGTGCCAAATTTCATAACTTTCCTACGTACGGTTCTATGGGCTGCCATAGACCGCAATGGCGGAAGAAGAATAACTAATAAATATAGCTGCAAGCAGCAATGCCGGGGTCAAGCCGAAAAGGGCACAAAAGGATGTAAAATTGAGATTGGATAAGCAGATTGAAGAACCTAGGTAAACCTAATAATTTTAGATGAAAAAACAAAAAAGTAATCAACAAAAATAATTTAAGTTCTTGACTACTGCAATCGTCCTTCTGTTATTGACAATCATGGAACATTAGAGCACTGAAGGGCATGTGCGTGGTGTTTGCAGTTGCAAAACATGGGTCACATCATGTTACAACAAGTTTAATTAATCAAACGAGACCATCCCCGTGTCTCTACGATGTTGTGATGCAGAGATATAGCTTTTGCAAAAACGGTTGATAAGGTATTCTCAATGGTTGCTGGGGAGTGAATTGGCAAACACCAGTGATTATAGTCAAAGCCATGAAAGGAATAATCCATGATGACTCGTGGTTTTAGATGTGTTGTTGCAATAGTTTTAGGCAAAAATACCATATTCTATCTCAAAACCAGTAGGTCGCGCAATGACAAAATTGTGCATGCAACATCAGGTCATGATTGTTTTACATCTAGCTAGTTTTATGTCTATACACTTTAGTTTAGTGAAGAAACAGTTGTATGACTATAGGGCTGGCTTATTATCAAAGGTTTTGTTCAATTATAAGGCCATCTAGTGGTGCAAGCATACAATTTTTTTGTGTAGCCTCAGAATGTGCTCATGCATCAGCGTATCAAATCTGGTGAAAAAATCTCTTTTCGTTACGAAGTTACAACCATTTATGTGTAAAAAACACAAAATTTGAAGGTAATTTTTCGTTTTTTGCAATTTTCGGCCATTTCTGATGAAAATTTTAATATAACACCAATAGAACTTTTTGTTCAGAAGGTAAGGTTAGTTTCTTCCTATGGTGTTTTCGAGTCGATCGGAAAAACGTTCGCGGAGATATTCACGCGTGTTTTTTAAGCGCTATTTTGCTGCGCAGGGTTAATCGTAAGGCGAATTCTGGAATGTTTGGTATCGTTTGACTCGGCAACTATTCAGAACTCCAAAGAAGCAAGTCCCATGAAAATACGTCAATCGGAGCCAAAGTTATAGGTGTATAAAACATTTCTCTGGCCACTAGGTGGCGCTGCAACGAAACTATGCATGCACCCTCGGTTCCTGACTGGCATCTCAAGTACCAAGTGTCGTGTCAATAGGCCTAAGTTTGACGAAGATACAGCCTAAAATCTGTTTTTTTGCGCTCTACGTAAAATTCGTTAAGGTGGTATACGACAACGGATTGGTGTATCGAAATTCTTTTGATAACTTTTTGCCTTAAGTGTCTCAAGATGATACATACCAATTTTCGTGGCAATTGGACAAAAGCTCTAGGACGAGTTCGAAAAAGTAGGTTTTACGAATAATTCAAAATGGCGGAAAATTTTCATGTCGAAAAAAGACGCCATAGGGTCCAATCGAATCGTCTTGAGCCAATGAATAAGAGAAAGCAATAATTTTGTTTCTAGGGCTTACGGATCAGAAGTTATAAGCAAAAACATAAGTGCAACTTTGGACTGTTGGTGGCGCTAGCGGGTTAGACATAGAGAGTCCAAATTTGCTGTGGGGACACATTGGACTGTCCTCTATCAGTGTGCCAAATTTCATAACTTTCCTACGTACGGTTCTATGGGCTGCCATAGACCGCAATGGCGGAAGAAGAAGAAGAAGAATAACTAAATATAGCTGCAAGCAGCAATGCCGGGGTCAAGCCAAAAAGGGCACAGAAGAAAGTAAAGTTGAATTGGATAAGCAGATTGAAGAACCTAGATAAACCTAATAATTTTAGATAAAAAAAAACAAAAAAGTTATAAACAAAAATAATTTAAGTTCTTGTCTACTGCAATCGTTCTTCTGTTATTGACAATCATGGAACATTAGAGCACTGAAGGACATGTGAGTGGTGTTTGCAGTGGCAAAACATGGGTCACATCATGTTACAACAAGTTTAATAACTCAAAAGAGACCATCCCCGTGTCTCTACGATGTTTTGATGCTGAGATATAGCTTTTGCAAAAACGGTCGATAAGGTATTCTCAATGGTTGCTAGGGAGTAACTTGGCAACCACCAGTGATTATAGTCAAAGCCATGAAAGGAATAATCCATGATGACTCATGGTTTTAGATGTGTTGTTGCAGTAGTTTTAGGCAAAAATACTATATTCTATCTCAAAACCAGTAGGTGGCGCAATGAAAAAATTGTGCATGCAACATCAGGTCATGATTGTGTTACATCTAGCTAGTTTTATGACAATACACTTTAGTTTAGTTAAGAAACAGTTGTATGACCATAAGGCTGGCTTGTTATCAAAGGTTTTGTTCAATTATAAGGCCATCTAGTGGTGCAAGCACACAATTTTTTTTGTGTTGCCTCAGAATGTGCTCATGCATCAGCGTAGCAAATCTGGTGAAAAAATATATTTTCGTTACGAAGTTACAACCATTTATGTGTAAAAAACACAAAATTTGAATGTAATTTTTCGTTTTTTGCAATTTTCGGCAATTTCTGATGAAAATTTTAATATAACACCAATAGAACTTTTTGTTCAGAAGGTAAGGTTAGTTTCTTCCTATGGTGTTTTCGAGACGATCGGAATAACGCTCGCGGAGATATTCACGCGTGTTTTTTAAGCGCTATTTTGCTGCCCAGGGTTAACCGTAAGGCGAAATCTGGCATGTTTGGTATCGTTGGACTCGGCAACTATTCAGAACTCCAAAGAAACAAGTCCTGTGAAAATACGTCAATCGGAGCCAAAGTTATAGGTGTATAAAACATTTCTCTGGCCACTAGGTGGCGCTGCAACGAAACTGTGCATGCACCCTCGGTTCCTGACTGGCATCAGAAGTACCAAGTGTCGTGTCAATAGGCCTAAGTTTGACGAAGATACAGCCTAAAATCAGTTTTTTTGCGCTCTACGTAAAATTTGTTAAGGCGGTATACGACAACGGATTGCTGTATCGAAATTCTTTTGATAACTTTTTGCCATGAGTGTCTCAAGATGATACATACCAATTTTCGTGGCAATCGGAGAAAAGCCCTAGGACGAGTTCGAAAAAGTAGGTTTTACGAATAATTCAAAATGGCGGAACAATTTTTATGACGGAAAATAACGACATAGGGTCCAATCGAATCGTCTTGAGCCAAGGAATCAGAGGAAGTAAGAATTTTGTTTCTAGGGCTTACGGATCAGAAGTTATAAGCAAAAACATAAGTGCAACTTTGGACTGTTGGTGGCGCTAGTGGGTTAGACATAGAGACTCCAAATTTGCTGTGGGGACACATTGGACTGTCCTTTATCAGTGTGCCAAATTTCATAACTTTCCTACGTACGGTTCTATGGGCTGCCATAGACCGCAATGGCGGAAGAAGAATAACTAATAATAATAATAATTATTATAAAAAGAAAACTAACAAATACAATAGGGTTCTACGCCCCTTCGGGGCTTGACCCCTAATAATAATAATAAGAAAACTAACAAATACAATAGGGTTCTACGCCCCTTCGGGGCTTGACCCCTAATAATAATAATTATTATAAAAAGAAAACTAACAAATACAATAGGGTTCTACGCCCCTTCGGGGCTTGACCCCTAATAATAATAAGAAAACTAACAAATACAATAGGGGTCTTCGCCCCTTCGGGGCTTGACCCCTAATAAATATAGCTGCAAGCAGCGATACCGGGGTCAAGCCAAACATGGCAAAAAATGATTCATACGTGATGACTGTCATGATTTAAGATCTAAGTTTGCATTAGTTTTATGAAAAAATAACATTTTTTGTATCTTGAGACCACTATGTGGCGCTTTGCCGAAACAATAGATGGTGACTCAGGTCATGACTGTGATGACACATACCAAATTTAGTGTAAATACAATAAAGCGATACGGAGATATAGCCTTAAATGACTTGACCACTAGGGGGCACTGACCAAACAATAAATTGTGACTCAGGTCTTGATTGTGATGACACCCACCAAATTTGGTGTAAATACAATAAAGAGATGCAGAGATATAGCCTTTAAATGGCTTGACCACTAGGGGGCACTGACCAAAAAATAAATTGTGACTCAGGTTTTGATTGTGATGACACCCACCAAATTTGGTGTAAATACAATAAAGAGATGCAGAGATATAGCTTCAAATCTCTTGACCACTAGGGGGCACCGGAAAGTTTACAAGTCCTCCCAGAACATGTTGCTGATGAACCATACCAAGTTTCATAACAATACGCAATTGCGTTTCTGAAATACTTGAACTTAAAGAAAAATTCAAAATGGCCGACACACAAAATGGCCGACCAAAAACCATTTGGTATCGTTTGACTCGCCATGCTTCACGAAATCTATCAAGACCAGTCTCATAATTTTACATTCAAATTTGCAGTAGTTATAAGCAAAAATAGACATTTTTTATATCTCGTGACCAGTAGGGGGCAGTGTGACGAAATGGTGCATGCACCCTCAGGTCATCACTTTTATGACATATACCAAGTCTCATATTAATACGCAAAAGTTTTGCGAAGATACAGGCTCAAACACATTTTGGCGTGCTCGCCCTCGCATTCTTTGATGCGTTATGCGACAACGGATAGGTCTACCGAAAAGCTTTTGATAACTTTTTATCTGGAGTGTCTCTAGATGATGCCTACCAAAAATCAAGCCAATCAAACAAGTGCTCTAGGAGGAGTTCGAAAAAGTAGGTGTTCAATATAATTCAAAATGGCCGACAGGAAGTAGGTTTGACTCAGACATATTTGGTACAGTAGGACTCAGCACGAGCCAAGGAATCAATAGAGTGAAGTCTCATGTCAGTGTGGCAATTTAATCAAATGAAATAAAGATTTTAAACAATTTCTTTACATATCCTGACCACTAGGTGGCGGCGTCCTAAAGATTTATATGTGCGCTCAGAACATGTCTCTGATGAACCATGCCAAATTTCGTAGCGATACGCCATTCTGTTTGTGAAATACTGAACTTAATGGGAAAATTCAAAATGGCCGACACCCAAAATGGCCGACCGAAAACCGTTTGATATCGTTTGACTCGGCATGCCTCAAGGAATCTAACAAGACCAACTTCATGATTTTAGACTCAAGTTTGAAGTAGTGATAAGCAAAAATAGGCATTTTTTGAATCTCGTGACCACTAGGTGGCGCTGTGACGAAATGTTGCAGGCACCCTCTGGTCATGACTGTAATGACATATTCCAATTTTCGTGTCGATACACCAAAGTGTTGCGAAGATACGGCCTCACGTCCGTTTTGGCGTGCTCGCCGCCGTATATGTTGTCACGGTATACGAGAACGCATTGGTCTATCAAAAAGCTTTTGATAACTTTTTGTCAGGGGTGTCTCTAGATGCTAGATACCAAAGGACATGCAAATCGGACAAACGCTCTAGGAGGAGTTCGAAAAAGTAGGTTTTACGGAAAATTCAAAATGGCGGAAAGATGTGCATGACACAAATGACATCAATGTGTGCATTTGAATCATCATGAGCCAAGGATTCAGAGGAAACAAGAATTTAGTTTCTAGGACTGATGGGTCAGAAGTTATGAGCATGAACATAAGTGGATTTTTGGACTGTTGGTGGCGCTAGAGGGTTTGAGTCAGACACACCAATGTTGCTATAGTAACTTCTGAGACTGTCCTCTACATGTGTGCCAAATTTCATAACTTTCCTACGTACGGTTCTATGGGCTGCCATTGACTTCAATGGCGGAAGAACAAGAAGCAGAATAATAATAATAATAAGAAAACTAACAATAACAATAGGTGTCTACGCCACTTCGTGGCTTGACCCCTAATTAAAGCTGCAAGCAGCATTTGCCGGGTTTCGAGCATTAAAGCACGTCAAAGACGTCACACGTCGTCAACCAGGCTGATCCAGCATCCACAAAAATGAAAGAGATGGTCAGAAACGGTTCATACAGACTATGTATGCTTAAACACACGTGCACTTATAGGACTATTTTGGTTTTTCACAATTTTCGGCCATTTCTGATGGAGATTTTAATATAACGCCAATATAGTTTTTTGTTCAGAAGCTATTGCATTGTTCTTCCTATGGTGTTTTCGAATCGATAGGAATTACGGTTACAAAGCTATTAGTGATTGTTTTTAATGTGGTAAAACATAGTTCTGGTCGAAACGTAATTCAAAACCTGGCATGCTTGGTATCGTAAGATTCGAGAACAATTCAGGATCATATAAAAGCAATTCCCATGGAAATTCGTTGATCACAGATAAAGTTATAGGCTTATAAAGTGTAACCGTTGGATAATCACAGTATTTAATGCCATTTTTCCCGTTATAGCGCCACCTATTGTCCGATCGGCAAGCTTTTTATATCACGACCTCAGACCGATGGCCTTCATATACTATTCAAGCCCCGTGATGATATCTCAAACCCCTCTCGAGTTATGGCCATTTAAATGTTCTAAGCTCCGCTCATTTATGTTTTTGGCCACTCCTTTCGTGTATGAATACAAATTACAAATTTTTTTTGATAATTATTTATAGTCACACTCCACAGAATCAATCAGCTTTGGTTATGTTCCGATCCGGCGAAAAATCTAGGACTAGTTCGCAAAAGTAGGTTTTGAAGGTTATCACCAATAACTCACAAACCGTTTGATTGACAGCAACGCTTCAAGAGGAAAGTTGTTCACCATGGGCAGATCTATCATATGATGTCATGTTTGTGTGTGTATGTCAAACGTCACGTGATACAGGCACTGAAATATGTTATTACGCCCCCTAGTGGCCAAATGACACTGTAATTCTTACAGACCTTCAGGAGCAGTACACAAAGAAGCACAGTGCGTTTCGTTCCGATCGACCTTTGTTAACCCTGTCAAATCAGTCCTCAACCTTCATTGGCCAATGACGGCCATGTTTTTGGAGATACGCCAAAGTCCTTCCACACCCTCATGGTACATTGCAAAAAGACACACCATAACAAATATTGAGAGTATCGGGAAAACGGTTGTGTAGTAATAGCCATTCCTGAGCTCAAGCCTGTTATAGCGCCACCTAGTGGCCAAAATCCGCATCTTTTTTACTGTGTCCCCGGAGTGAACTGGTACATATGTGTACAAAACCTCGTTAAGATATCTCAAACGGTTCACGAGTTATATCAATTTTAGTGACGATAGGCTACTTCCTGTATGGAGCTTTGGCGCCCCTTAGTGACCCTGAAGCGAAATTTCAAAATCTGTTCGATAATTATTTACCTACTCACTCCACAGATTTCTCCTGCATTGGAACGATACCGATTGGGCAAAAAACCTAGGAGTAGTTCGCAAAAGTAGGATTTGAAGGTTATCACCAATAACTCACGAACCGTTTGATTGACAGCAACGCTTCAAGAGGCAAAGTTGTTCACCATGGGCAGATCTATCATATGATGTCATGTTTGTGTGTGTATGTCAAACGTCACGTGATACAGGCACTGAAATATGGTATTACGCCCCCTAGTGGCCAAATGACACCGTAATTCTTACAGACCTTCATGAGCAGTACACGAAGAAGCACAGTGCGTTTCGTTCCGATCGACCTTCGTTAACCCTGTCAAATCAGTCCTCAACTTTCATTGGCCGATGACGGCCATGTTTTTGGAGATACGCCAATGTCCTTCCAGACCCTCATGGTACATTGCACAAAGACACACCATAGCAAATATTAAGTGTATCGGGCTAACGGTTGTGTAGTAATAGCCATTCCCGAGCTAAAGCCTGTTATAGCGCCACCAAGTGGCCAAAATCTGCATCTTTTTTACTGTCACACCGGAGTGAGCTGGTACACATGTGTACCGAACCTCGTTAAGATATCTCAAACCGTTCACGAGTTATATCCATTTCAGTGACGATAGGCTACTTCCTGTATGGAGTATTGGCGCCCCTTAGTGACCCTGAAGCGAAATTTCAAATTCTGTTTGATAATTATTTACCTACTCACTCCACAGATTTCTCCAGCGTTGGAACGATTCCGATCGGGCGAAAAACCTAGGACTAGTTCATTTTGGCTAGAAATGCATATTATGCAAATTAGCGAAAAATTTACATACCGGAAATGAAATCGGAGATATACATTTTTTAAGTTTAGAGCCAGGGATTACAATGGTACCAAATACTTCAGTGTCTGATGTCCGGTTTAGGAGTTATGAGCCCCAACGCGTCGGGCATTGCTATAGCGCCACCTATGGGCCGATTTGGCTGATTCACTGTATCTGAGTAGCGAGCTGATATACAACCAGTTGACCAAGTGGCAAGTTTCTACGACTTACGGTTTGTGCTGGGCGACGCGTTTTATGGCGGAAAAATAATAATAATTAAAGCTGCAAGCAGCATTTACCGGGTTTCGAGCATTAAAGCACGTCAAAGACGTCAGACATCGTCGACCAGGCTGATCCAGCATCCACAAAAACAAAAGAGGTGGTCAGAAACGGTTCATACAGACTATGTATGCTTAAACACACGTGCACCTATAGGACAAACATGTCACGTCCTTAATGTGAAGTCATTCGCAGCTACCAGACACACGTGTTCAAAGTTGTCAGCAAAAAAGGTGTTATCATTCAGTGAAATGTCTCCCTCTCTTCTCACGGAACATTGACAAACAGAACACTGAAGGAAATGTTTGTGGTGCTTGCAGTGGTAAAACTTGGGTCACAAAATGTTAAAATAGTGTTAATGAGTCAAAAGAGCCGAACCCCATGTCTCTACGATGTTCTGATACAGAGATACAGCTCTTGTTAAATGGTTGCTAGGGTATTCTCATTGGTTGCTAGTGACTGAATTGCAATCCACCAATGATTATACTCAAAGTGAAAAAAACAAATAACCACTAGGTGGCGCTAAGACAGACTCGTGCATGCAACCTCAGGTCATGACTGTGTTACTTGTAGCTAGAATCACGGCTATTCACTTTAGTTTAGTAAAGAAACAGTTGTATGACCATTGGGCTTACTCAATGTCAAAGGTTTTGTTCAATTATGAGGCCAACTAGTGGTGCAGGCATACCAATTTTTTTTTGTATTGCCTCAGACTCTGCTCAGACATCAGCGTATCAAATTTGGTGAAAAAATGTCATTTCGTTGCAGAGTTATAAGCATTTATATCTAAAAAACACAAAAAATGAATGTAATTTTTCGTTTTTTGCAATTTTCGGCCATTTCTGATAGAAATTTTAATATAACGCCAATAGAACTTTTTGTTCAGAAGTTCAAGTTAATTTCTTCCTATGGTTATTTCGAGTCGATCGGAATAACCCTCGCGGAGTTATTCACGCATGTTTTTTAAGCGCTATTTTGCTGTGCAGGGCTAACCGTAAGGCGAAACCTGGCATGTTTGGTATCGTTGGACTCGGTAACAATTCAAAACTCTTAGTAAAAAAGTCCCATGAAAATACGTCAAACTCAGCCTAAGTTATAAGCATTTACATGATTTGTCTGGCCACTAGGTGGCGCTGTGACGAAACGAGGCACGCAACCTCAAGCCATGACTGTCATCACAAATACCAAGTGTCGTGTTGATACTTCATTTCTGTCCCCAGTTATAGCCAAAAAAGTCCAATTGGCTGCGCACACTTCAGACGTTTGGGCTTGGCATATCGACCGTGAGTCGAAAGTTCAACTTTTTTTTAATAATTATTGATATTCTAACTCCAAGGAACATTTTAGCACTGGAACGATTCTGATCGAGCGAAAAACCTAGGACTAGTTCGTTTTTTTTTTTTTCGACAAAATCGAAAATACAGAAATTTTTTTATGGCGGAAATAAAATCGGAGATATACATTTTTTAAGTTTGGAACCAGGGATTACAATGATACCAAACACTTGACTGTCTGATGTCCGGTTTAGGAGTTATGAGCACCAACGCGTCGGGCATTGCTATAGCGCCACCTATGGGCCAATTTGGCTGATTCACTGTATCTGAGTAGCCTGCTAATATACAACCAGTTGACCAAGTGGCAAGTTTCTACGACTTACGGTTTAGGCTGGGCAACGCGTTTTACCGTGGAAAAATAATAATAATAAAACAGACAAATACAATAGGTTTTCAGCACTTCGTGCTCGAAACCCTAATAATAATAATAATAATAATAATAAAACAGACAAATACAATAGGTTTTCAGCACTTCGTGCTCGAAACCCTAATAAAACAGACAAATACAATAGGTTTTCAGCACTTCGTGCTCGAAACCCTAATAATATAGCTGCAAGCAGCAATTGCCGGGTTTCGAGCATTAAAGCACGTCAAAAACGTCAGACGTCAATTACCAGGCTGAGGAGTTGCACCCGAATACAGACACAATGAATGATAGACCACCTCGCTCCAAAAAAACGAAAGAGATGGTCAAAAACGGATCATACAGACTATTTATGCTTACACACATGTGCACCTATAAGACAAACATGTAATGTCCTTAATTTGAAGTTATAAGGATAATTTGTTAACGAGAATAAGTTATTCAGATTTATACTGAAACATACAATTCAGAAATGGCTGTGTTTAGTTTAACTAAAAGGCCATTGAGTCATGGTATGGTCATCAATGGTTCAAACAGACTGCGGACGTGCATATACGACACAAACAGCAGCGCAGCAGACCGCAAAGACTTACAGTGGACAGCACATCAAAGATGTCAGATGTCGTCGACCAGGCTGATCCAGCATCCACAAAAACGAAAGAGATGGTCAGAAACAGTTCATAGAGACTATATATGCCTAAACACACGTGCACCTATAGGACAAACATGTCACGTGCTTAATGTGAAGTCATTCGCTTGGGTTCAAGCGATTTGGGATCTTATGACCTTTAAGGGCATGCCTGTGTAGATTTGCTGCATTGTACAAAATAAATGATGAAAAGTAAACTACCAGACATACTTGTTCATAGTTGTCGTCATAGCCGAACCCCATGTCTCTAAGATGTTCTGATACTGAGAAACAGCTCTTGCTAAATGGTTGCTAGGGTATTCTCATTGGTTGCTAGGGAGTGAACTGCAATCCACCAATGATTATACTCAAAGCCATGAAAGGCACAATCTATGATGACTCATGATTTTAGATGTAAGGTTGCAGTATTTTTAAGTGAAAATAACAAATAACCACTAGGTGGGGCTATGTCAAACTCGTGCATGCAACCTCGGGTCATGACTGTGTTACATGTAGCTAGTATCACGGCTATTCACTTTAGTTTAGTGAAGAAACAATTGTATGACCATAAGGCTTACTCAATGTCAAAGGTTTTGTTCAATTATGAGGCCAACTACTGGTGTAGGCAAACAATTTTTTTTGTATTGCCTCAGACTCTGCTCAGACATCAGCATATCAAATCTGGTAGAAAAATGTCATTTCATAGCGGAGTTATAACCATTTATGTGTAGAAAACACAAAAAATGAATGTAATTTTTCGTTTTTTGCAATTTTCGGCCATTTCTGATGGAAATTTTAACATAACGCCAATAGAGTTTTTTGTTCAGAAGGTAAAGTTAATTTCTTCCTATGGTGTTTTCGAGTCGATCGGAATAACCCTCGCGGAGTTATTCACGCATGTTTTGTAAGCACAGTTTTTGCAGTGCAGGACTAACCATAAGGCAAAACCTGGTATGTTTGGTATCGTAGGACTTGGAAACAATTCAGGATGATAAAAAAAACAACTCCCATGAAAATCTCTTGACCACAGATAAAATTATAGGCGTGAAAGTTGTAACCATTGCATAATCACAGTATTTAGTGCCATTTTCCCCGTTATAGCGCCATCTAGTGTCCGATCGGCGAGCTTTTTATATCACGGCCTTAGACCGATGGCCTACAAATATGATTCAAGCCCCGTGATGATATCTCAAACGACTCTCGAGTTATGGCCGTTTTAATGTTTTAAGCTCCGCCCAGTTTGGTTTTTGGCCACTCCTTGCGTGATTGAATGTAAATTTCAATTTTTTTTTGATAATTATTTATAGTCACACTCCACAGAATCAATCAGCCTTGGTTAGGTTCAGATCGGGCGAAAAACCAAGGACTAGTTCGCAAAAGTAGGTTTGAACGTTATCGCCAATAACTCACAAACCGTTTGATTGACAGCAACGCTTCCAGAGGCAAAGTTTTTCGTCATGAGCCGATCTATCATATGATGTCATGTTTGTTTGTGTACGTCAAACGTCACGTGATACAGGCACCAAAATACGGTATTACGCCCCCTAGTGGCCAAATGACACCAAAATTCTTACAGGCCTTCAGGAGCAGTACACGAAGAAGCACAGTGCGTTTCGTTCCAATCGACCTTTGTTAACCCTGTCAAATCAGTCCTCAACCTTCATTGGCCGACGACGGCCATGTTTTTGAAGATACGCCAATGTCCTTCTAGACCCTCATGGTACATTGCACAAAGACATACAATACAAAATATTAAGTGTATCGGGCTAACGGTTGTGTAGTAATAGCCATTCCCGATCTCAAGCCTGTTACAGCGCCACCTAGTGGCCAAAATCCGCATCTTTTTTACTGTGATCCCGGAGTGAGCTGGTACATATGTGTACCAAACCTCGTTAAGATATCTCAAACCGTTCACGAGTTATAGCCATTTCAGTGACGATAGGCTACTTCCTGTATGGAGTTTTGGTGCCCCCTAGTGACCCTGAAGCGGAATTTCAAATTCTGTTCGATAATTATTTACCTACTCACTCCACAGATTTCTCCTGCATTGGAACGATTCCGATCGGGCGAAAAACCTAGGACTAGTTCATTTTGGCTTGAAATGCATATTATGCAAATTAGCGAAAAAATTTGCATACCGGAAATGAAATCGGAGATATACATTTTTTAAGTTTTGAGCCAGGGATTACAATGATACCAAACACTTGAGTGTCTGATGTCCGGTTTAGGAGTTATGATGCCCAACGCGTCGGGCATTGCTATAGCGCCACCTATGGGCCGATTTGGCTGATTCACTGTATCTGAGTAGCCTGCTAATATACAACCAGTTGACCAAGTGGCAAGTTTCTACGACTTACGGTTTGGGCTGGGCGATGCGTTTTAAGGCGGAAAAATAATAATAATAAAACAGACAAATACAATAGGTTTTCAGCACTTCGTGCTCGAAACCCTAATAAAACAGACAAATACAATAGGTTTTCAGCACTTCGTGCTCGAAACCCTAATAATATCAGCACCAATACATGCCACCCAAATCTGCATATTGTCACTTTTAATGTTAGCTATTATTAATGATTTAATTTATTTATTGTTCACTTGCAAATGCTTTGAAATGTTTTACTAGTTTTACCCTGGTAAAACCGCATCAGATCACCCTTCTTCATTGATATGTTGACATTACTCTTCATTTATGAACTTTATATATTATTGTGGTGTTTGTGACATAAAATAGAACCATCTCATGCCTGAAATCACTGAAAAGCTGTTTTGTTCACTTTCAATTCACTTTGCATTGCATCAGTTGCTGACGCTATGGGGGAAACTCCTGTTTACTCCGCGATTGAAGGCTATTGGTAAACGTCTGTAAAAAATACAGACCAATGATGTTTGAGCCCCCGCGCGGGATGGCACATGTCCTTATATAAGCGCGGGGTCAAGCGTCAAGAGCTCATTAATTTTCTCCTTCAGCGCGAACCTCTCGCTGCTTCGAAGAAGAAGAAGCCTTACTCGCCGTAGACACAAGCCCTGCAGCAGAATCCAGGTCTAGCGGACACATGCCTGACGAGGTTAGCTGCGGCCGCCCGGTAAGCTCAATATTTTTAATATAAGCTATAAGCTAAAAGAGCAGGCGCTGTTGTAATAACGTCCAGCACAGAGGCTCGAGTGAGCCTCTCTGCTATGAATTTCCCCCGAGCGCATCACCGGTCTGGCACCTCCCACGCCGAGAGCGCTCTCATGTGCACGGTTATCCTACCTATGTTTCGTGCTCCCCCTGCTGTTCCTCTCTCACGGAGACGAACAAACGGCGAGCCGTGAGACTAAGATGGATGCATAGACTAGTGCACACGGGCCACCCCCCGTGCTCTGTCACAACGCAAACGTTCATGCTTTACACTCACAGAGTTCCTCGCTCCTCACACAGTCAGCCGCGAGGTCTCTGGCACCCTCATATGAATTCCCCGAGTGCATCGCCGGGTGAAGACTGTTCATACGATGCATGGCTGTTCTATCCATGTTACATGACCCCCTTTGCTGTTCCTCTCTTGCTGAGATGAACAAGGGGCGGAGCTGTAGAACTAAGATAGATGCATAGGACAAGCAAACACGGCCGGGTCTGAACCCTGTTTTTCTGTCATAACAGATCGCGGAGTCCCTTGCTCCTTCCCCCGCAGTAGCGAGGTCTCTAGCGGCTTCTTAGAGTCAGCGCACAGTCTTATGGCTCCTTGCCTCTAAGTGCAGCTGTCTAGTGTTCAACGATTACAGAGCTTCATGCCCCTCCCCTTCTGGAGCGGCGCGATCTCATTCGTCTGCTCGATAGGGCAAACACGCCTAACAACCGGCCTGAGTCTGTCTCACTTCGGTAGAGCTTACTGTGACTGTGTTTGTCTGCCCTGTCATTTCTCTTTGGCTTAGACGGAATCAGAGGTAGAACGAATTTGTTTGATAATAGGCTGAGGCCCGAACACCTCCCCTTATTCAGTCCCGTCCTATATCAGTACGCTGAATATTGGTACATTCCTATATACCCCGGTTTTTCTGCCCTTTTAATAAACGGCAAAACTGCGGGGCTCACGGCAGACTTCCTTGCTGTGTATGAGTTCAGCCTGACATCAAACCACCTAGACATACTGCTCTGCTGTGAGCCGCTCTGGTCACCGTCACTACAGAGGCTCGTGCACCTGAACGGCCGAGCTGTGGTCTTCGCAGCACAGCTGCATCGACAGAGAACAGATCTGTCTGGGAGAAGAAGGGTTAAATCGCGCCTCGGCTGGACTGCCCTGAAATGTTTTTTGTGTGCTCTGTTTATCCAGAAACATTCACACGTAATACTGTCGGTAATGCGACCTCACTGTAGTGGCGAACGGTATTGAATTCCTCTCTAGAGCAATTTCCGTGCTTACTATACTGTGTATTGACACCCCACGGCTGTACAGTGTCTCTAATCACGTTTTGCCTTACCGACAAGCAGTCAATATACGCACACACGGCCCGCTGTCCATAATTATATTGACGCTCGCCGAAAAACCCCAGTTTGGCGATCCACTCCCGGGATGGATTCTAAACAATAATTCAGAAGTTTCTCGCTGAAATTCGCTTGCAGCCCACCCCAGTTTTTCTGCTACAATACTGACAGTGTAGGCGAATACGGTCTTACAGCTGTTATTTTCTCTCCCTAGACTCGAGAGACGGCAGACTTTTTCATGGCTCCAAGCGTTTGAATCGCGCCCTCTCCGGACGGCCACTCAAAAGCTTACAGCCAAGTGGTTAATGACATTTTTCGGCCATATGGCTGGTTTATATCAGTGGTTCCGAAGACGCTCACACCTCAGCTCCGCTCCAATACTCTGAGAAATCAAGGGTTATATCAACCTCAAGTGAGCTTGCTACCCATCAAAACGAGTTTCGTTTATGAGGCTCGGAAGCGAGCCTAACACCAGAGCGCGCTCACAGTCAGACGCACGGCATCTCATTTAAGGCGGGCTCACGTACCCCCCTAACGAGCCCCAGAAAGCTGAATATTGTAGCATTCTGTTCATAAGACCACTTCAGTTTGACTTAGCAAAGGTCCTGCCCCGAGCTGACGGCCAGGGAGCTTATGCTTTAAGTTACACACGGCTGCATGAAGTGCTATTGTTACGAGCTCGCCCAGCATCTGCTGTGGAATTAGACACGCCTTGCGACGGCAATCAGCATTTGGCGCGTGAAACGCACGTTTGTCTCATATCAATCACCTTGTACTGTACAAACGATCCATTTAAGGGGATGATTTTAGCACTGCAGCACTCTCTACATACAGTATATACAGTGTCTCTTTGATGCTCTGCTCTTTGGAAATCATTTGCATTTTGGTATTTTGCAAGGTTCTGAGAAAACAGATAAACAAATTTCATTTGACTAATCCAGGTCCACAACACAACTTTTGTTTTTTCATTCTCCAAACATTTACTCAATAATAACGTTGCAATAAATTTACTTAAAAACAAAGGTGTTAAAAGGATTCTTAATTTCCTGAATAACCTTTGAGTCAATGTTTTTAATTTAGCCAGACAAGAAACCTTTAATACCGTACACTTCCCCATCTATCCCAGCCATATTGTACTGTATATGCCAAGGCAGGTGTATGTACAACATTTGTTTAGGTTCATTTCCCTTAAGTCTAAACTCTGTGATGCTTTCAAAGCATTGCTCAGTTTCTTTGTTTATTGTGACCAGCCAAACACTTGAATAGTTAGGGTTTTATATTTGTACACATGTATGAGACAGTGTTTAAACCCATCTTCTTTGTGAAACCAGAATAACAGGTTGTAACCTCAATCTCTTTGTTTGTTGTGCAGGATATTGCTGTGTCTACAGTAGCTACGGTCAGTCAGCTCCTGAGTGCCGGTCCTGAGAAATTCCCCGATGTCAACCGTGATGCTCTTTCAAAGTATATGAAAATATTGCACTGGTTGGGAATTGTGATCTTGTTCCTGATGTGTGAAATACTGTCACTGAGAATGTCCTAAGAACTAACCAGTCCTAGCTTAATCTAAGTCCTGTCTCTGAAATTACTAGTTTATGTGACAACGTAAAACTAAGTAATATTGCTATTTATATGTCAACACACACACAAAATAAAATTAGTCTTATGTAGTTAGAATTAATTATTTCCACAGAAGTACTTAAAGTCATCATGTAGTCAACAATTTGTTTCATTTTTAAGGCATCATAATAGCATATGTTAGCTATGGGTTTTAGAAAAGCGCATTATAAACAAAAAAATATTATTATTATTATAGGTAAAAGTTTTACTTGTCACAGTAATTCCTTCATGCTTTAAAAAACAGCTTGAATGTAACTCGCACAATTGCCTTGTGTAGTATACGCGGATCTAGAATATGCAAATTAGTCCTCACCTCTACTCAAGCACACAGCTCTAAACATATATATATATATATATGCAAATGAGTCCCGACCTCGACTCTTTCACACCACCTCGGACCATAGATATACATGTAAATAGATGCTACATTCGGCAGTTTCAAACACATAAATGCCAAGTCCGGTTTCACACAATGCATATGTTAACTGCAGCACAAATGTTTCTAGTGCTGATGTTAACTCTTTCCCCAGGCAAACGTGATTATGATTTTCACGAAAGTTTAATGAATTCCAAAAAATGATCTTCTTTAAATAAAGATCGCATTTAGAATAATGATCAAAACATACACAGAGCATTTACTGCTTTTGAATCTGTAGATGCTTTAGTGCTTTATAAGTTGGGTAAGAGCGCCACCTTGTGAATAATAGCGGATATGGATTGCCATAAAAAGTCATCATTGGCAGGCGAGAGTTTTTTCTTAATTAACGATATAACTCGTTGATTGCGGGGAAAGAGTTAACAGGCATTCACAATGCACGTGTGAACAGAACAGAAGTAGAGCTGAAGCAATCTTTTTAATGCTTTTGACTCTATGTGTCATCCGTATGTAATCATATGGCTCAAACTACTGATCCACTCGTTCAATTGTGATTGGTTACATGTTTGTGACAAAGGAAACCGAGTCATATTAAAAACAATACATAGACATATAAGCAAGAAAAACTTTTTTTTCAAGAAAGAATTTATTAGTTACCAACATTATGAATAAATGCTATATACGCATGTTTGATTTTGGATTGTGTTTTTACAGCCTAACACAGACTCTGCAGAATTTCTCACTGCGCGAGGAATCAAAAAACTTGATACAACCAAATTTGGCAGTGCAGTCCTTTAAGTGGAAACCTGGGACTCAACATGTGCAGTTAACCTTATTGAAAGGTAAGTACTGGACCAGCTTGACCAATTACAGTAGAATGAGCTTCATAGAAACCGGAGATGTGTTGCAATAATGTAAAATATGTGCGACCATTTTAAAATGTATGAACTGGCCACATTAACTTACATAGTAAATGCCTCACTAAAACCAAACAAAATTATAAAAAGACTTTTGTGATAATCAACATTATGGCATGCTGTTGTTAGCATATATACCTTAAAGCACCTTAAAAGTGTGAGACTATAATACATTTTTCAGCAGTTGAGCTACGTATTAAAAACAGAGGTAATGTGTATTTAGGGGTGAGTTAAAGATGCAATTTGTATTTATGCGCCGATAGATGGCGCCAAATCAAACAACAACAATGATGTTGTTTACTGACGCTCTGAAGCAGCGTGGAATTATGGGATTTGTAGTCTTTAACTCAACCGCTGATGGCCATCAATCAGACGCGAACGAGAAATCACGTTGATGGATAAGGTAATCAAGTCTTATAAATGTTGCGTTTGATGACATCGTTTATTTCATTATGTAAGTTTATATGTGATGTTCAAAACGAAATTGTTAGTCATAGATATTACAGTATTAGTCCAAATTCGATGGTTAACACAGCACAGAATTAAGTTTTCAACTTACAATCTACAATGATTTTTTTACATAATGTATTGACAGTACAAATCTTATTGGGAAGTGTCTTAAAATGACCATTTATATTGCTGTACAATACCTTTTGATGTGCATATCGTCCGCGGGAAGACGCGCTGATTACAATCTACACACTAATGTTGTGATCAATATAATAGCATACGTTTTTTTAAGGGTTACGAATCAAAACAACTTAGCCCGACAGGCGCTATCACATAGTTCCGCATTTGTCCACTGGCTGGACTTGTTGCCTCGCTGCCTCATGAGGAAATGACTTCGGACTCAGAGGCCTGAAGGCAGCTCAGAGAAAGGCTTTCGGATGCACTTCAAAGGCAGCGTGTTTGAAATATAAACAGAGAGCGCCTTTGTGATAACTAATTTAAATCTCTACATAGATCAACCTTAATTATCTACTTATTTTTGTAGCAAAAGGCAATGATATCTTTATACCTGGCAGAATAAAACTGGATTCAGATTCGACTCCTTTTCTAAAAGAGGAAGTTGACCTACAGATGAATATCACATTCAGTAAAGGTAAATCTGCAGTATATTCTGTGTTTTGTAATCAATTTTCCATATACAATATTATGCTTAGTTTTAAATAAAGTAATCTGATGTAAAAATGATAGAGAAAGAAATAAAAATAGAAATAATGTCATATAATAAAGTGATTAAGAAGGCCATATAGTATAATTTTTAATAACGTTTCCCCCTGCACATTAGTATCACGGTCATGAAGGAGATGTTTAAAAACAGGTTGACATTATAGAGGCAAATGTTAATAACTGCAGTAAAGAATCTCTCTCTCTCTCTCTCTCACTCTCTCTTTAGTAATGGACAAAAGTGTTGGGTTTGTTCTCTATGATAGCGATCATTTCTTTCCATCACAAAACTTTAAGCTTTCTCCGAATACAAAGAGAAGAGTGTTCTCTGCTAACCTGTTCGAAAATAGTTCTGACACCATGGAAGTTCAGTTTTCAGTCACACCATCGGTGAGAAATGTCTGCAGCCATATTATTCAGTTTTATATTTTGTGTACATATTTCCTTTATTTATTTGTTTGTATATTAATTAAAAGACTGAAAATAGGATTAGTTTTAATTTTATTACTTTATTTATACAGTATAGCACTTTTCAC
Source organism: Misgurnus anguillicaudatus (assembly GCF_027580225.2). Classification (NCBI taxonomy): domain Eukaryota; kingdom Metazoa; phylum Chordata; class Actinopteri; order Cypriniformes; family Cobitidae; genus Misgurnus; species Misgurnus anguillicaudatus. Next base: position 5,827,800 of record NC_073359.2, on the reverse strand, counting down.
AATTGTTTAATTGTTTCAAAGCAGCTTTACATTAATAAAAGCAGGAGAAAGCACAACAAAAGTAGCTAAAATTAAACCATACTAGCAAGGGGAGTAATAATGTAATGTATAGAAGATAGGGATGGAGAGATTCCTCTAGTCGAATGGATTTGACTAACAGTGCTCTGACAAGTGAACAGACATTACTATTATTTATCTTGACAAGAGATGAGTCACTATAACTTTTAAAATGTTGCCATATTTCAACTATAAGTTGAAACGACTTGTACATTTGAGTTGATTAAACAAAAAAATGAAGGCAGTGCACATTCCTATGCTACTGCGTTTTGAACCAGCTGAGCTTGTTCACCTGAAATGCGTGACACGCCCCGAGTAACGAGTTACTACAGTATAGTCTATTCTTGATGTTATAAAAGTACGGATAAACTTCTCTGCATCTGATGCAGACAGCATATGGGTATTTTTGAGATTTTTCTAAGATGAAAGAATGCTGCATGTGCAGCATTGACGTATAAAAAGGATGGAAATTAAAAAATTGCATTAAACATTACAAACAAAATGTATATACAGTATCCACTCTTAGAATAAAACTACAAAAGTTGTCACTGGGGCAGTACTCTTTTCAAAAAGTACGCATTTGTACCTACAGGGTAAATACCTCAAAGGCACAAATTGGTACCATATTGCTCATGAATTAAAAGATTATTGACCTTTCAGAATGACTCTGTGATGTCCCTGCACGAATTTTCATGCGTGTTTTGGAGTTACAGCGATAAAGACTGGAGTACAAAAGGCTGCACAAAAAAGAGTTTCTCGGGTCACGTGCAGTGCACCTGTACATCTGATCAACATGAAAATAATTTCAACTTAAATAAGAACTTTGCAGTCCTGATGGTAAGATACATTTATGGTCAAGTTATTTATTAAAGTAAATATATACATTGCAGTGATCATAATGTCTGTCAGGGAGAAATAAAATGTTTTAAAAAGTGTATTTTTGCAGTCTGTCAATATAAACTATAAGTATTCAGAAGCATTAAACTGGATCAGCATTGCCGGCTGTTCTCTTTCTATATTGGGTCTGGCTGTCACAGCAATTTACCAAATTGCAACCAGGTAAAAAGAGTCAAGAAAGTCAAGTATGGCATTTTTCTCGTTTTTTTAATATATTCATAAACTTTAATACAGGAAGTCAAGGGGATGCAGCCCGACTCTGCTTTTGGTGAACATCTGCTTGAGCATGATGATTTTCTACCTTCTGTTCATCTTTGGCATAAACAACCCTGTCCATCATCCAAAAGTGGCTAAAGTTGCAGCAGAAAATCTTGTGTCAAACAACCATCGGCACTCTGACGAGGGTCGTTGTACGGCATTTACAGCCTTGATTCATTACTTCTTGTTGGCCACATTCACTTGGAATACTCTGTATGGAATTAATGTGTTCCTCCTCTTCAAAACAACCACAATATCTGGAACACCTCCATGGTTTCCCAAGGTGTCCCTAGCAGTCGGCTGGGGTAGGAAACTCAGAAAGTCTTATTGTTTAACCTACACTTTCAGTAACAAATGTCTGTCAACTGTAAAAAGGTCCTATTATGTACCATGTGTTACAGATTTGTATACATTTGGTACCAATAAGTACCACTGAGATACTATTATGAACTATTTACAGTAGGTACAAATGCAGACTTTTTGAAAGGGTACATCCCCAGTGCTAGGGTTCATATTTTGACTATAAGGTTAGTTAGTGTATCGTGAGGAAAAGCATAAGAATCCTGGCTATAAAGTGTTAATATACAGTATAATGACATTACTTAGTGCCTATAAAACTTTTCCTGTCTCAGGCTTTCCCGCCATCATTGTTGGTATCTCACTGGGTGTCACTTACAGAGTCGAAGATCCTTTAGGTTATCGACAAGAAGAATTGTAAGTACCAAATTTTGGGGATTTCATTGATTAAATTATTTTGGTTCCATGTTGATGCTAGTAATACATTATTGATGCCACAGTATTTGATCACTAAATGCTTACAGTACTGATTTTATGAGTTCACTTGTCAGTTGCTGGTTGGCTTCCTCGGACCCCAAACATAATTTCGATATGAGGAAGCCAATGTTCTGGGGATTTCTGCTTCCTTTGGTTATCATGCTGCTCTTCAACATGGCAATATTGCTGCATTTCGCTCAGAACACCTGCAAGACCGTCCCTAATTTAGTCCGGTACCTTTTATTTTAGACAGATACACTGTAAAGATATACATGAATGACAAATTAGCGTGTACAATCTTGTTTGTCCTGATAACACTTTTGTTGTCTAGTTTGCGTCAAACTCCTTTAAAGAAGAAGTTTCTGAGTAGTTTTTCTATGGCTGTGATGCTTGGTCTATCGTGGGTCATTGGTTACATTTTGCTTATCACCCATGAACCAACTCTTCACCTCATCCTGAGCATAGTTTTTTGTGTCTGCAACACAACACAGGTGTGATAATTAAGTTTTTCAAACCATTTTCCTTTTGGATCCCCATTAGCAAGGCATTATCACCCATTTATCGTCACTATACTAAAAATATGTTGCATACACTCATAATTTACCAGATTATGGTTATCATTAGAATAACTAAAGCGGGCATTGTTATTTGCATTTACACTAAAAACAATGAGTACCAAATCACTACACTGTAAAGAAAAATCCTTGTTGCCCTGTTAGCCAGGCCATGCTGAAATGCAAACACGAAGTATCCAATGAAGCAGTACACAGTCAATACTCGGGAGAGGGCTTCCTCCGGTGGTGTGGCGTTACATCAAAAAAGTTGAAGTAATTGCCAATTTAAATTGATTAAATTTAGGTGCAACAAGGAATTTTTACAGTGTATGCACATGCACTTCTATTTTTAACACACTTTTCATTTTGGCAATTTACATTTGAACTCAACTTTTCTTTTTTTTCATGATCACAAAGCCTTGCAATTGTAAAATTAATGCATTTTAAAATTATTCTGCAATGCTTGCAATGATAGTAATTTGAATTCTTTCTATTTCCAAAGGGCATACAAATATTTATTTTATTCACTCTGAGATCCGTAATAAAATCAAATCCAGCCATTCTCAATTCTATGAGTGCACTCAAAGTTGGCATTCACAGAAAAGTGTTCTTCGTATGGAAAGTTAAGGCAGAAGAAAACATTGAAATCTACAGACCCACTGATCCTGACTCCGCTAAGATGTCTCAGGTCATCGCTGGTAATAACTGGATACATATGTAATGTATCATGCTAATATATCAAGTATGCTTTATACTAAACACACACTGTAAATTTCAAACAAGCGGATCTCTATACTGTTTGTACATCAAGTTCAATAAAATAGTTAAGAGTGCAAGTCTTTTCAATATTGAACAGATTTTACCGACGTAGTGTTGATTTTATACAGTATTGCTGCTTTGTGACCATGACAAACAAAGAATGTGTGTCACTTTTCATTATAGAGCTGAAGTAGATCATTGGAGGCTGTGGCTGTGCTGATCACATCAGTGTAAAGGCACAACATGAAGTGGATCTCATGGTAAATGGATGCTGAGAAAGGGGGATACCAACTTGAATTATGGTGGATGCATGTATGATGGGTGTGATTATTTTAGAAATTCTGTTAAGATTTAATTTAGTATGCAACTCAGTTTTATATAACAGGCATTTTAGATGCGTGTCAATTTCTCTAATTGCATTAAATCTTTTTTTTAATTCAGAAACCAATCACAGGCAACCATTTTCACAGTTAAACTTGAACAATGAAATTATTGTTCAGATTACAGACGATTATTTTCACATTTATTATCACTAACATACATCTTCTAAAAAATGCAATAATACCATGTAGCACATATATTTCATAATTTTCTGTTTTTCTTTTCATCTCTCCTTTCAATACTAATACAGTATGCATTTTAAAGCTGCTTTTCAATAATGCAAAATTGTGAAAAGTGCTATAGAAACAAAGCATACATTTATATGATATTGATTTGTATTCTGAAGCTTGGTAACTGACCTTTGTAAACATTCCTTGTTGCACTTAAACATTTAATCAACTTGATATTAAAATTGTGGAGAAGTTTCTATAAATTTACAAAAAATATAGTTGACTTTAACTTAATTGAACTTTATTTTTATAATTTTTATTTTAAAACAGAACATAACCAGCCCAATGGCCAATCAAAACTATCCCAAAAAATAGCCCAAGTCCTTATGCCAAACACCAAGACTCAAAAATACCACTACCATACCTAAAATAAAATGCATATTTTAATTTCACTTTTATGCAAAACACATGTTCTTCTTACAGTAAATAAATAATGAATATTATATTATTATATATTATATTATATATTATAAACACTGATTTATAAATAAGATCATCACAAAATTCTTCCACCTGGAAGACCGTGGACTTGGCAACATTGCTATATTGTTAAACCTATAACTTTTTAAAGGCTTATATTTTGTAGAATTTTTGTTATTTTAACATACTTTGAATAAAAAAATGTAATGTCTTAAACACTGATCGTTTTAAACTTCATTCAGATGTATCCCAAATTGTAATAACTGAATATAGGAAAAAATTAAAATAAATGGCATATTAAATAATTAAGACTCTTTTGTCATATTTTGTATCCTTGTTAAACATTTCACAGGCAGAAAATTGTGATCTCTGATAAGTGCTTCATGTGTACATACGGAGAGATATGTTAGGGGTAAGTTTTAAAAATGGATAATAAATGGCTGCATAAGCATTGTTCCAACTGTTCATAATACATTGAACTGAGATCTTGCCCAGTTTACTGTTGTAATGTTGATGGTAATGACTGCCATGATGGAAATGTTTTAAATTTTTTTTAATTACTGCTTGTGAGAATGAATGTACTGGTTAATATGGCAAGACAATGTCTTTTTAATTACTGATTCTGAATCCAGTCAGAAATTCTTTATATCCACCAGGTGGAGCCATTTATAAGTAAATACACATATGATACGTGTAGAAGATAAGCCTTTACTGATAGGCCACAACAACTAAAATCACCAGGTACGTCCTCCTTGCGCTACCAAAACATCTCTGATGTGTCGACTCCACCATTTCTCTTGAATGCGTCCTGTGTTATTTGGCACCACGACATTAGATGGAGATCCTTTAAGTCCTGCAAGTTGCGAGGTGGGGGATTAATATATTGAATTTATTGGTACAGTACATCCCACAGATGCTCAATGCGATTGAGATCTGGGATATTTTGATGCAAAGGCAACATCTTGAATTCTTTGACATGTTCATCAAACCATTCCTAAACAATTGCAGGGTGCATTATCCTACTGAAGAAAGGGAACACTATTGCTATCAATTGGTGTACATGGAGTGCAACAATCTTTAGGTAGGTGTACATGTCAAAGAAACATCCACATACCAGAACCATTGTATCAGTTTTTCTTTACGTGGGCGAGGAAGGAGGAGAAGAAGGAGAGGAAGAGAGAGAATTTTCCTTTTGGTTGACCAGTAAATGTAATATTACATTCTTTACTTAAAATTTAATCACCATTCAAACATAACTGAGATAACTGTTTAGAATATGATTAATATGTAAGGGATGCTTTTATCAGATATATTAATCAAATTGGAATAGCCTTTATGACAGAATTAAATTCTTTAAATGGGACAGGACATTTGTATATATTCACAAACATTAACAAATCACCATTTGAGTTAAATAGATCGTGCAATAAACCAATGAGAGTCTCAGCTCTCATCCCCTTTAAAAACCTGTTGCGCTGGGACTATGTCTAATCCCTATTTAGATGACAGACTTTGTAAACTAAAAAAAACTGAGTGGAGGAAGAAAATCCCCAGTTTAAGATGAATGTTAAATAATTGTGTTGGTTTTCACTTGTATTTTTTTAAGCATTACTTAAAAATGTTTCTCATCTCACCATATCCAAAAGTACAGAGTCATCATATACTTGGGCATACAGGGATGTACACAGGTGAGAACACTGGGCATTTAGCTGGGGCATACAAGGATGTACACAGGTGAGTACACTGGGCTGTTAGCTTAAGTATACTGGGTTGTACACTGGTGAGTACAACTGGGCCTTTAGCTTGGGTGTACAGGGGTATACACAGGTGAGTACAACTGGGCTTTTAGCTTGGGCGTATAGGGATGTACACAGGTAAGTACAACTAGGCATTTAGCTTGGGCATGCAGGGATTTACACAGGTGAGTACAACTGGGCTTTTAGCTTGGGCAGACAGGGAAGTACACAGGTGAGTACAACTGGGCTTTTAGGCTAGTACTCTCCACAGTCACAATGCCACCACCAGGCGGGAAAGGGGTTTAATCGGTCGCAGTCGTGTAGGTGTAAAAGACAGCTGTCCCGTGCCGCCACTCTGCTCCTCGTAGACAGGGCTCTTTCTTCAGCCTAGAAAGTGATTACTGACCACACTGAGAATGCACACTTACAGTGACGTAGGGTCAGGGTCACCACATTGGACAGGATTCAGAGTCCTGAATCGTTGGATGACTGGGGCAGAAGACAACCAAGTGTAAACGTCAAGGCCACGACTACGAGAGCTCCTCCTTCCTCTTCTCGGCTAGCTCCAGCACACCAATGGATCCTCGCAGCTGGCTGGGAGGCTAACACACTCAAAGCGGACTGAGATCAAAAGATTAGTGGTGTTGCAAATGACAGAGTAATAGCAAAACGAATTCCAAACATAACACACTGTTCCTTTAACTTCTTATTACTCCCCTTTGTCCGTGTAGATGTCCAAAGCATCCGAAGCCTTGTTTACACGGGTCCCTCCATTTCTTCCGACACATAGGATCCCTTTCAACATGCACAGTATCAACAACACAGAACAACAGCATGAATGATTTTCCACACTTATCTTCGTCTTTACTTCAGCCCAATACTATCTCTTATCTTCGCCCAGTCTGCAAATCCACAGAAAACGTCTCTCTGAGCACACCACAATCCTCCGCCATACTCACAGCGATCGCCGGGGTAAACAACACTCAGACGCGTCTCTTCAGCCCCCGTGGCTTCTCCGCTTCACTTCTCCGCGAACGCCGGAACCAAACGTGGCTTGTCAACTCCTTCTTTGAAGGTTACTTCTCATCCGCCATTGGCTTCTCTTATCCAGATGCTTGTTGTTTACTCTTGGCTACGGTTTTCGGCTTCCCCTCGCCCGTCCCCCTTGCACCGCAACCCAGCGGGCTTCCAGAGCGAACTGCGGAACAGAACCTCCTTCTGGTATTCTGGGCGCCGTATTTATAAGCCTCTTCTCTACTCTTCTAACTATACAAATCCCTTTAATGAGCTTGCTGAAATGGGTAGAAATCTAGCCAGTTTAACAGGTCATTTACTTCATCAAAAAAGAGAGGCCACTTCCCTTTTAAATATATTATTTGGGATAAATTACCACATAGAATCTGATTCAAGCAAGAAACATTTCAACAAATACATTTTAAAAGTGTTGCTAGTGTCATCAAAATTTAGGACTTCAGTCCTTTTGCTTTGTAAAATATACTTTGTAAAATATATATTTTTTTTGTCATTTCTTGTAATTCATAACAGGACACCCACTTTAAAGTTGAAATAAGATTGTAATTATTTTAAATTAATTTATTGATTTATTTACATTTCAATAGCATTTGTTGTGCTACTGTTCTGTAAATCAAACCAACATTCAAATGTTATGAATGAAACAGAAACAAAACATAGTGTATCTTCTTGTTAGTGCATCATTGTAGCTAATAACCTCTGCCTGTCATAAATACATATTTCCTTGTCCGTGTCTACTCTGATGTTTGTAAACCAGACAATCAGTCTCAGTTGTTCAATAGTCGTCCGGTTTCATGTTAGTAATAAGTTCATCCAACGTTTGAATGATGCACTGTTGCCTGATCCTCATCTTTATCTTAGGTAAGTTTGGTTTTTAATATATTTCAACTATTATCTGAATGAATAATAATAATAATTAATATGAAAGCAATGATAGCCTGCATGAAGATAAATATGTTAAGCAATCATTGCTTTCATATTAATTGTATATATGAACAGTTTCGTTGCAAAACGAGATAAATTCAGTTTTTAACATTTTTGTCAATACATGTTTATTATTATGTTATCATGTTATTATTATTAAGTATGGTGCTACTTAACTGTAAGTTTTAAGTTATGAAGGTTTAAATCAAAACAAATCAACTGCAGTTGAATTGAAATTAATTGTAATGCACAACCAAAAAACGAGATTTCTGAACAATAAAAAAAACGGTGGTTATCTAGTTTTGCAACGGAACTCTTCATATATTATGTATGTATGTTTGTATATATATATATATATATATATATATATATATATATATATATATATATATATATATTAGGGCCGGGACTTTAACGCGTTAATTAAGATTAATTCATTACACAAAAAATAACGCGTTAAACATTTTAACGCATTTTAATCGCACTTATTAACGGAGTCATTCGTAAATGCTACAAACCCTGTTTTAGTTCGAGAACTCCGGGGTTGTGCTGCAGTGTAAATAAAAGTAGACGGAACCTAAACGAACAGCTGATTTTAACGTGACAATGCATCAATTTCAAAGTAAAAATGGTTTGCAACGGAGGTTTTGCCCAATAAACATCTACCAACAAACTACAGATTATTTTAACATGTATCGTAATGTCTGTTATATGTTAATGTTTGAGTATTGTTGGGTTTAAATATTGTTGTAATGTTGTTTTGTTTCAATTTAATTAGCTTATTACGAGTTTAATTTAAGTTTGCTACTTTAAAACGAATTTCGTTTCAAATAATTTGTCTCGTAATTATAAACAATGTTTTGTTGTTAGGTTTTGTGAATATAAATTAAAAAGAACATTAAAAGCAACACCGTGCATCTCATTGATGCATATGCTTCCGAATGCCAAAACATGCAGTGAGTAAATCACTTACTTTTCAAAAAATCAGCCTGGCAGTGCCCAGAAATTAAATTTACACGCGCATTTAGAGCATAATGTAGCAGCACGTTTGATTTGCGGTGTTCTTAAGACTTTTAAAAATCAACTTCATATTAATTTTAATAGGCTACTTTGACGGAGGACAAGCACAGAGAACAGCGACGGCAGGTAAAGGAAAAAAAGTTAAATGGTGTTATTCTGACGAATAGAGTCAGTTTGTAAGAACATTTTTAAATGGACTATAAGATCATCAATATGAACTCTGAACAATGAACTATTATAAACATAACAGCAAGAAAATCTGAAGAGGAACTCGCAACATTAAAGCAATAAGCATTTATGTAGGCTAAAGCTATATATCACCTCTTATTTTTTTATTTAGTTAAGTGTCGATGGTAAGACTAAAGGCGCGTACATTATGCAGCGCTTTTATCCGAATCCCACTTAAGAAAACTATAATGTGGAAGTCAAAAATGTGCATAACATATTTTTATATATTTTAATATAGGCTATATAGTATATGTTTTGTTGTTTTTATACGTGAGGTGGGGGATCCGAGCAAATAGGTACCGGAACACAGACCGTCAAAACCCGAGAATCCCGAACCCTGCAATTATTAAAAAAATGGCTACTTTAAGAAATGCGGGCCAGGAAGCGGGTCGGGTATAATATATATATATTTTATTTACGGTCCGAGTTGCGGGCGGGTTAGATGAAAACCTCGGTCGGGTTCTGGTTGTTTTGACCCGCGCATCACTGGTAAGCGTCGATAAGAGCATGGTTGTGTGTAAGCTATGCAACAAGGAATTCACATATCACCGCAGCACATCGAGCCTCAAGTATCATCTCAATGTAAAACATACTGCAGCTAGCGTGGACATTAGCCCGACTCCGGGTACAACGACTTGGTTAAACAAAAATAAACAATATTTTGTTGCTTAAGCCTATGTATTCAGTCATTATTCATGGTACACTCTTAGAACGAATGTGTTAAAAACAACACATTAGTGTTGATTCTGGGACAACACACTAACTGCGTTATCCTGGAATCTCTGTGTTATTATTGAAACAACACCTTTTGTGTTACTTTTAACACAACATGTGTTATACTTGAACACAAAATCAACACAAAATGACACATAATGTGTTAAAATTACACATAATGTGTTAAAAGCTTACCGCACAATGATGTGTAAACAATTAACATATCCATTTTTTCTAAGAGTGTATACTAAGAGTGTAAAAAAATTACTTCTTAATGTTCTCAGGTCAAATATTTATATGTGATTAAAATGCGATTAATTTAGATTAATTAATTACAAAGCCTCTAATTAATTAGATTAATTTTTTTAATCGAGTCCCGGCCCTAATATATATATATATATAAACGGTTTCACGATTTCGATTTTAAATCGAAATCGATCGAAATTAAGTCACAACTTCCAATCAAACTCATCAAATTAATAATATTACTGTATGTATATGTGTATATATGTATATATATGTATACATATATACACAGTAATATTATTAATTTGATGAGTTTGATTGGTTTTTACTGAAGTGTGCACAGTACAGTAATGCTATCTTTTTCTTTTTTACATTTGTTTCTGTTCTCTCTTTACAAACTATGACTGCTTTGCATAATAATCTTTCCATAGTGTAAACATTGATTCAAAGTTCCCATGAAATTATGTAATGTATTAATTTGACTATCCACAGTTCACAACATAATGTTGTAAAAAGGGCTCTAACCCTGATCAAACTCACCTGCCTGCAATTTTCTGTTTTTTTTTCTGAAGACCTTGATTAGCTTGCTCAGATGTGTTTGATCTGGGCTGGAACTAAACTCAGCAGGAAAGTAAATTGCAAGGGCCAGAGTTGAGAACCCCTGCTGTAAACAAATAATAAAAAAATAAGGTGACTGTACTGTTTCTGTGCAAAAAAAAGTCTGAAGTCAGAAATCTGGCTAAACAAGGCTAATAATGATTTTGTGTCTGTACACAGATGTTATTGGACAGAGTTGGTGCCAAAACAATACCACCATTTACAGCACTGTGGAACCACTCAACGTCTCAACATCACCTGTCTTAACAACCGACGTCTCAACATCCCCTGTCTCAACAACCGACGTCTCAACATCCCCTGTCTCAACAACTGACGTCTCAACATCCCCTGTCTCAACAACCGACGTCTCAACATCACCTGTCTCAACAACCGACGTCTCAACATCACCTGTCTCAACAACCAACGTCTCAACATCACCTGTCTCAACAACCGACGTCTCAACATCCCCTGTCTCAACATCCCCTGTCTCAACAACCGACGTCTCAACATCACCTGTCTTAACAACCGACGTCCCAACATCCCCTGTCTCAACAACCGACGTCTCAACATCACCTGTCTCAACAACCGACGTCTCAACATCCCCTGTCTCAACAACCGACGTCTCAACATCACCTGTCTCAACAACCGACGTCTCAACATCCCCTGTCTCAATAACCGACGTCTCAACATCACCTGTCTCAACAACCGACGTCTCAACATCACCTGTCTCAACAACCGACGTCTCAACATCACCTGTCTCAACAACGGACGTCTCAACATCCCCTGTCTCAACAACCGTCGTCTCAACATCCCCTGTCTCAACAACCGACGTCTCAACATCCCCTGTCTCTACAACCGACGTCTCAACATCACCTGTCTCAATAACCGACGTCTCAACATCCCCTGTCTCAACATCCCCTGTCTCAACAACCGACGTCTCAACGTCACCTGTCTCAACAACCGACGTCTCAACGTCACCTGTCTCAACAACCGACGTCTCAACGTCACCTGTCTCAACAACCGACGTCTCAACATCACCTGTCTCAACAACCGACGTCTCAACGTCACCTGTCTCAACAACCGACGTCTCAACGTCACCTGTCTCAACAACCGACGTCTCAACGTCACCGGTCTCAACAACCGACGTCTCAACATCACCTGTCTCAACAACCGACGTCTCAACGTCACCTGTCTCAACATCACCTGTCTCAACAACCGACGTCTCAACATCACCTGTCTCAACAACCGACGTCTCAACATCCCCTGTCTCAACAACCGACGTCTCAACATCACCTGTCTCAACAACCGACGTCTCAACATCACCTGTCTCAACAACCGACGTCTCAACATCCCCTGTCTCAACAACCGACGTCTCAACATCACCTGTCTCAACAACCGACGTCTCAACAACCGACGTCTCAACATCCCCTGTCTCAACAACCGACGTCTCAACATCCCCTGTCTCAACAACCGACGTCTCAACCTCACCTGTCTCAACAACCGACGTCTCAACGTCACCTGTCTCAACAACCGACGTCTCAACATCACCTGTCTCAACAACCGACGTCTCAACGTCACCTGTCTCAACAACCGACGTCTCAACGTCACCTGTCTCAACAACCGACGTCTCAACGTCACCTGTCTCAACAACCGACGTCTCAACGTCACCTGTCTCAACAACCGACGTCTCAACATCCCCTGTCTCAAAAACCGACGTCTCAACGTCACCTGTCTCAACAACCGACGTCTCAACGTCACCTGTCTCAACAACCGACGTCTCAACGTCACCTGTCTCAACAACCGACGTCTCAACGTCACCTGTCTCAACAACCGACGTCTCAACGTCACCTGTCTCAACAACCGACGTCTCAACGTCACCTGTCTCAACAACCGACGTCTCAACGTCACCTGTCTCAACAACCGACGTCTCAACGTCACCTGTCTCAACATCACCTGTTTCAACAACCGACGTCTCAACATCACCTGTCTCAACAACCGACGTCTCAACATCACCTGTCTCAACAACCGACATCTCCACATCCCCTGTCTCTACAACCGACGTCTCAACATCACCTGTTTCAACAACCGACGTCTCAACATCACCTGTCTCTACAACCGACGTCTCAACATCACCTGTCTCAACAACCGACGTCTCAACATCACCTGTCTTAACAACCGACGTCTCAACAACAATCGACGTCTCAAAATCACCTGTCCTAACAACCGACGTCTCAACATCAACTGTCTCAACAACCGACGTCTCAACATTCCCTGTCTCCACATCCCCTGTCTCTACAACCGACGTCTCAACATCACCTGTCTCAACAACCGACGTCTCAACATCACCTGTCTTAACAACCGACGTCTCAACAACAATCGACGTCTCAACAACAATCGACGTCTCAACATCACCTGTCTCAACAACCGACGTCTCAACATCACCTGTCTCAACAACCGACGTCTCAACATTCCCTGTCTCAACATCACCTGTCTCAACAACCGACGTCTCAACATCCCCTGTCTCAACATCCCCTGTCTCAACAACTGACGTCTCAACATCACCTGTCTCAACAACCTACGTCTCAACATCACTTGTCTCAACAACCGACATCTCAACATCACCTGTCTCAACAACCGACGTCTCAACATCACCTGTCTCAACAACCGACGTCTCAACATCACCTGTCTCAACAACCGATGTCTCAACATCACCTGTGTCAACAACCGACGTCTCAACATCACTTGTCTCAACAACCGACGTCTCTACATCACCTGTCTCAACAACCGACGTCTCAACATCACCTGTCTCAACAATCGACGTCTCAACATCACCTGTCTCAACAACCGATGTCTCAACATCCCCTGTCTCAACAACCGACGTCTCAACATCCCCTGTCTCAACAACCGACGTCTCAACATCCCCTGTCTCAACAACCGACGTCTCAACATCCCCTGTCTCAACAACCGACGTCTCAACATCCCCTGTCTTAACAACCGACGTCTCAACATCACCTGTCTCAACAACCAACGTCTCAACATCACTTGTCTCAACGTCACCTGTCTCAACAACCGACGTCTCAACGTCACCTGTCTCAACAACCGACGTCTCAACGTCACCTGTCTCAACAACCGACGTCTCAACGTCACCTGTCTCAACAACCGACGTCTCAACGTCACCTGTCTCAACAACCGACGTCTCAAAGTCACCTGTCTCAACAACCGACGTCTCAACGTCACCTGTCTCAACAACCGACGTCTCAACGTCACCTGTCTCAACAACCGACGTCTCAACGTCACCTGTCTCAACAACCGACGTCTCAACGTCACCTGTCTCAACAACCGACGTCTCAACGTCACCTGTCTCAACAACCGACGTCTCAACGTCACCTGTCTCAACAACCGACGTCTCAACGTCACCTGTCTCAACAACCGACGTCTCAACGTCACCTGTCTCAACAATCGACGTCTCAACGTCCCCTGTCTCAACAACCGACGTCTCAACGTCACCTGTCTCAACAACCGACGTCTCAACGTCCCCTGTCTCAACAACCGACGTCTCAACGTCCCCTGTCTCAACAACCGACGTCTCAACATCACCTGTCTTAACAACCGACGTCTCAAAATCACCTGTCTCAACAACCAACATCTCAACATCACCTGTCTTAACAACCGACATCTCAACATCACCTGTCTTAACAACCGACGTCTCAACATCACCTGTTTTAACAACCGACGTCTCAACATCCCCTGTCCTAACAACCGAAGTCTCAACATCACCTGTCTCAACATCCCCTGTCCTAACAACCGACGTCTCAACATCCCCTGTCTTAACAACCGACGTCTCAACATCCCCTGTCTTAACATCCGACGTCTCAACATCCCCTGTCTTAACAACCGACATCTCAACATCACCTGTCTCAACAACCGACGTCTCAACATCACCTGTCTCAACAACCGACGTCTCAACATCACCTGTTTTAACAACCAACATCTCAACATCACCTGTCTTAACAACCGATGTCTCAACATCCCCTGTCCTAACATCCGACGTCTCAACATCACCTGTTTTAACAACCGATGTCTCAACATTACCTGTGATAACAACCGACATCTCAACATCACCTGTCTTAACAACCGATGTCTCAAAATCCCCTGTCATAACAACCGACGTCTCAACATCCCCTGTCCTAACAACCAAAGTTTCAAAATCCCCTGTCATAACAACCGACGTCTCAACATCCCCTGTCCTAACAACCCACGTCTCAACATCCCCTGTCCTAACAACCAAGGTCTCAACATCCCCTGTCCTAACAACCGACGTCTCAACATCACCTGTCACAACCGACGTCTCAACATCACCTGTCTTAACAACCGACGACTCAACATCACCTGTCTTAACAACCGACGTCTCAACATCACCTGTCTTAACAACCAACATCGCATCATCCCCTGTCTTAACAACCGACGTCTCAACATCACCTGTCTTAACAACCGACGTCTCAACATCACCTGTCCTAACAACCGACGTCTCAACATCACCTGTCTTAACAACCAACGTCTCAACCCTGATGTGCAAAAATGGAACCCTTGTAGATAAGTTTTGCCTCTGTGAAGATGATTGGAGTGGAACTTCCTGCAACATTCGTAATACTATTAAAACTATTTCATAATGTGTAGCCATATTTAGCTCTGTAAGACTTCTATATCAAGATTTGGTAACATTATACAGTGCAAATGTATTTTGATGGTCTACAGAATATAAATAGATGTGAATCTTGTGTGATAGCTTTGGTACTTTGTAAATAACCTTACAGGGACAGTTTGCCCAAAATGACATGATGCTTATTAAAGGCGCAAAAGAGGATGTTTTTCGCCGACTGAGAATCCAAAAACGGTTACTGAGTTTTTTAAATGAGCGCATGCGTAAGAACAGCCCCTCCTTCACAGCTCATATCTAGGGAACGCCTTCCAAAACTCATGCACGAATGTTTGAACATGAGTGTTTGTTTACCACTGGCATATGCTGTGTCGCGTCAGTGGATTCATTATGTGAAATTACATGATAATAAACACATAAGACGTTAAAAATCCTAGATCAGTCGACGCTACTCCCATTTCAACTAGCATGTAGCAGACTGGTCACTGCCTTACAACTACAGTACAAGAACAACGTCAATATACCTGAATAACAGTACAACAATAATTACTCCACAAAGAAAGAATAATCACTGTTACCTGTCGGGAAGAATTTTTGCGAACTGCGCGCATATCTTGTCACCTCTCTGTTACTTCATTGCTCTCCAGCGTTGAAATGTTTCTCCAATAACGACTCTGGTTACATTATGTTCTTCTGACAATTTTCACCTTTTCCCAGCGGATTTAAAAAGTCTTTCTTTTGCGTCCTCCTTCGGGTTTTTTCTCTTCCATTGTGCAAATTCGATATGCGCATGCGTCGCCTGTGTAAAGTTACTGGAGCGGGCACGTCTCTCACAGGGATCGTAATGGCAGTGATTGACAAGCCAGAGGGCCAATCATTGATGCGATGACCGCATTGGCTGATGTTTTTAAGGCACTACCTTGTATACAGATGACGTATATTAATATTATTACTTTCAGTGCACATAATAAATAGTCTTTTATCATTTAGTAAAGACAGTTTCAAGTAATATTGCAAAAATGTATAAAACCAACATCCTCTTTTGCACCTTTAAGTGATTACAAAATATAGATGGTTTCAGCAGCCACAACATAAACAAACGGCTTTTGTGGACGAAACGCAACGTCTGGTAGACTTTCACGCAGAATCAATAAAAACAGAGACCTTTAAAGCAACAATAAAGAGTTTTTGCTCTTTGCTCCTTCTTAGAAGCGGAATTGTCCATCACCACTGTCAAAAATAATTTATCCTACTGCAGCATAGCTGGCTCTGATTGGATTGTAGGTCTGTCGTAAACAAAAGTTTTTGTAGTTTTCACTCGAACTACAGGACCGCGACCCGACGGTTGGAAACTTCTTTAGTGCGGTTTTGGCCGATAGAGGGCCGCAAAGCGAAGGTGAAAGTGCCGTTCACCCTGTTTCGAGTGGATGAACGCCTGACACTTTTTTGGAAACGTTATTTTAAGGTAAAAAAACTCTTTGGTGTTGCTTTAAGTAGTTTATTTCTGATAACAGAATAAAACATTACAAGTTAATTACCTTTGTTCTTATTATTTATATCTAATGCATTTTACTAAGTAAAATGAATGTATACAATGTTAGCTACAGCCCCTTGAATTCTTGCCTGGCTGCCAAAACTCTCGTCGTCTCCCTTCGTCTTTAGCAAATCAAAACATTTTATTTTTTTCGGGAAGGTATTTGTTCAAGAGATCTGGGGTCAGTTCTTCGTATGTGGATTACTCGGTTAGCTGAATTTGGTTGTTGATGATTTGGCTTGATCTTGGATTAATTGGTTCTTCAAAGCTCATCCTAGAGTTGCTGTCATAGCAACAGGTCCATAAGCTTAAACCTGCCCGGGAGAAGGCTTATTACATGTAAACAAGATTAGATCGCACCTTTTTAAGAGGAGGTGAGACGGAAAGAGGTTTTCATGAAAGCATCAATAAATTCACTGACAAAAAAGCCAATATCCAACTACATTTATTTAATATTTTTTACATATCTTTATCTCTTCGTTAATGTGGACTCATATAGGATTCTAATATTGTTGTAGTCAGAAAAAATAGGCGTAATGTGGTCCTGTTTGCGACTCAAGGTGTGTGCGTCTGATGAAACCGTCTATACATATTTGGGGAAACTATCCTAAAGCATGGTTATGTTTGATGCAAATTTTGAAGGTTATGAATACTCACAAATGCTTTTACAGCAAATTTCTGCCTCAACCAAGGAAAAACATCCGGATTTAACTTTCCAAAAACTGTCCTAGGCCAGTTTGCCTCATCTACAGAGCTATGTAAAAGCGGACCAAATGGTAATCTGTCCTCTTAAACAGCTGCTTTCATGATGTACACTTATAGCTATGAATGAATGTTCTTGAAATATCTCTTTATTACAAGTTTATATTTTCAGCTGGGATTCCCAAAGCATCAGCCCTCTGTAACATAAATACTCAAAAGTTCGATACTCCAAACATTCTAAATTGTACTTTAACCTTGGACGACATTGATGCAGGGGTAAGATATTCATGTTTCATACTAAACTTACATAAACTTTTCCACACAAACAGATAAAATATATTTTAACAGATTTATTGTTTCTTTCAATCAAGATTTTTGGGGTTTCTGTGGAAGAGAAGAAATCGTTGGCTTCCGATACTCAGATCCTTACATCCAAACCAGAACGTCTGACACCCCATAACATCACAAAAGCAGTGAATATAACCAACATGCTGCTGTCCTCTGAAACCAACGGATCAATGGTACTCATTTACACTTTTACACGTCGGTTTTAAAAATCCTAGTGATCCCCATGGAGTGAGATTTTTTACAGACTTTTGTTTTTCCAATGCAACACATCAAGCTTGTCACCTGAATGTTGTCACCTTTTTCTTATTTGCCGAGATGGACAAAACCACAATAAAATATTTTAATAATTAACTTACAATCAGTCTATATGTAGTCTATGCTGTAATTCATTAAACATTTTAATAATATCAGCATCATACATGCATTAAACCACCCAAATTTGCATATTGTCACTTCTGAGGTTAGCTATTGGTGATTGATAATTTACTTTATTTATTGTTCACTTGCAAATGCTTTGAGATGTTTTACCTTGGTAAAACCGCATCGGATCACCCTTCTTCACTGATATGTTGACCTTACTCTGCATTTATTAACTTTATATATTAATGTAGTGTTTGTGACATAAAATAGAACCACATCATGCCTGAAAAGCTGTTTTTGTGAAAATAAATGACCGCGTCTTCCTTAATGTGTGCCGAAAAGCCGATTTAAAGTTGCCAAAGAATGCATTGAAATAATCTCTTAAATTGTTCTTTGATATTTACATAGAAGGTATGTAACTTTATTAAAGGATTAGTCCATTAGTCTGAAAAAAATTCAGATAATTTACTCACCACCATGTCATTCAAAATGTTGATGTCTTTCTTTTTGTTAAGTTGAGAAGAAATTATGTTTTTTGAGGAAAACATTCCAGGATTTTTCTAATTTTAATGGATGGACCCCAACACTTAACACTTATCTCAACACTTAACAGCTTTTTTTCAACAGAGTTCAAAGGACTCTAAATGATCCCAAACGAGGCATAAGGGTCTTATCTAGCGAAACGATTGTCATTTTTGACAAGAAAAATAAAATGCACTTTTACACCACAACTTCTCGTCTATCTCCAGCGCGACCTCACGCAATACGTCATCACATCAAGATGTCACGGATGACGTATGCAAAACTCCGCCCCAGTGTTTAAAAGTGTGGAGAAAGAGGACCATTCCGACGTAGTTGTATGTCGAATGATACTAATTAATGTCTTTGTGTAGTTTATTGTTTAAAATGGTCCTCAAATGCGTTTCATATATGTAACACGTCACCTTTCTACGTCACTACGCAATTACGTAAGGCTGCGCCGGCACATCACAGGACCGGAGATAGACGAGAAGTTGTGGTTTAAAAGTGCATATTTTATTTTTCTTTCCAAAAATGACAATCATTTTGCTAGATAAGACCCTTATGCCTCGTTTGGGAGTCCTTTGAAACTCCGTTGAAAAAACTGTTAAGTGTTGAGTTAAGTATTAAGTGTTGGGGTCCATTAAAATCCTGTAATGTTTTCCTTAAATAAACATAATTTCTTCTCGACTGAACAAAGAAAGACATCAACATTTTGGATGACATGGTGGTGAGTAAATTATCTGCATTTTTTTAAGAAAATTGACTAATCCTTTAAGTTAAAAAATGATCCAGAAACCTTTTTACATTTGAATTAAATGATTTATTTTTGGCCTATTTGGAAGCGTCATGTATAATAATATTGAGCTTTGCTCTGAGGCTCATGTCAGTAGCTCACATTAGTAAACATTGTAACAACTTCATACATAATTTAATGTGTAATTGAATGTTGGGGGGCGTACATCTCGACTCTGACATCACAGTCAGTGGTTGTGTTTACATGGGATTAAGTATCATTTAAGGGCTAAGTTATCCTTTTAATTTGTTTTGATAGTTTCTCTGTGCATGATTATAATAAGACACTTACTTGTATATGCAATCTCTTCTATGCTCTGCTCTGTGGAAATCATTTGCATTTTGGTATTTTGCCTAATTTGGCAAGGTTCAGATAAAACAGATAGACATACAGTACTTCATTTGACTAATCCAAACATTGACTAATTCAAACATTCAATCACACGTTTCAGCATTAAATTCACTTAAATATAAAGGCGTTAAAGGATTCTTAATTTCTTGAATAGCCTACCAGTCAATGTATTTAATTTAGACAGACCAAGACCACCTTTAAGACCACACACTTCCCCATCTTATCCCAGCCCTATACTGTATATGACAGGTACATGTATAGATTAATTTCCCTTAGGTCTTAACTCTGTGATGCTTTCAAAGCATTGCTCAGTTTCTTTGGTAATCCTGACCAGCTAAACACTTGAATAGTTATGGGTTTATATAAGTCCACGTGCATGAGACAGTGTTTTACCCATCTTCCTTGTAGAACCAGAATAACATGTTGTAACCTCAATCTCTTTGTTTGTTGTGCAGGATATTGCTGTGTTTACAGTAGCCACGGTCAGTCAGCTCCTGAGTGCCGGTCAAGGGAAATTCTCTGATGTCGACCGTGATGCTCTTTCAAAGTATATGAAAATATTGCACTACTAGGGTTGGGAATTGTGATCAGGCTGCCACTGAGAATGTCCTAATTTAACTAACTAGTCCTGGCTTAATCTAAGTCCTGTCTGTGAAATTACTGGCTTATGTGACAATGTAGAACCAGAAGTAATATTGCTATTTATATGTCAACATACATACAAAATAAAATTAGTATTGTGTAGGGAGGTTAAATTATTTTCAATGATGCCAATCTAAGTCAATGATGCCCTATGCCGGCTGGGAATACAAAGATGGCCGCTCAAACTCTTCTGATGGCTTCACTTCTCGCTGTTACATTAGCGTTTTATGCGCAAGTCAGTCATTAATGTAGATCAGTAATTAAAATTCTTCATTGAGCATCATAATAGCATATAAAACTCAACACCCTTGCCTCATTTAGAATATGCAAATTAGTCCCCGGCTCCACTCTTTCGCACCATCTTGGACCATAGATATACATGTAGATAGATGCTACATTCGGCAGTTTCAGACACATAACTGCTAAGTCTGGTTTTACACAATGTATATGTTAACTGCCAGAATCTTTTGCCTTTATAATTTTCTGATGTTTAAAGGGGACATTTCATGAAAATCTAACTTTTTACATAGTAAAAAGTGCTATAATTGGGTCCCCAGTGCAACCTAGAAAATGTGAAAAAGATCAACCCAGACACTTTTCTTGCCAATGACGCTTCCATGAGGAGTTTTTACTGTAATCTATAATTCCTCTTTTACCCATTAGATGGCGCTCTTACCCAATTTATAAAAAAACTGAAGCATCAACTAATTCAACAACATTTTAAACTCTGTGTATGTTTTGATCATTGTTCTGAATCTGATCTCTAACAAAATTCCTTTAAAAAGTACAATTATTTCAGATTTTTGCTCAAATTACCGTATACACATGTCTGATTTTGGATTGTGTTTTTACAGATTAACACAGACTCTGCAGAAATTCTCACTGCTCAATGAATCAATTAAATTCCTGGTACAGCCAAATTTGGCAGTGCAGTCCTTTAAGGGGAAACCTGGGACTCAACACGTGCAGTTAACCTTATTTAAAGGTAAGTACTTGACCAGCTTGACCAATCACATTAGACCGGGTGGTTTGGAAGGATGAGCTTCATATAGACCCGAAGTCCGTTTGAGACGTGTTGCAATAATGATATTGAAAATTTATTTTATCAACTAAGCATTAAAACAGATTCTACAAAATCAAGACTTTTTGTAAAAGGGCATAATGCAACCATTTAAAATGTACATCAATATACATACAGTAGTAAGTGCCTCACTAAAACCAGCTAAAAATGATTTTTGTTATAATCAACATTAAGGCATGCTGTTGTTAGCCTATATACCTTTAAGCAGTACAAGCAGTACAATTGTGAGTGTATAATACATTTTTCAGCATTTGAGCTATTAAAACAGAGGTAATGTATATTTTAGGGGGGGGGGGGGGTTAACAATTTACTGTATTGTATACTGTATTACTGTAATGTTTACATGTTGTTTCTACATAGATCAACCTTAATGATCTACTTATTTTCATATCAACAGGCAATGGTTCCTTTTTACCTGGCAGAATAAAACTGGATTCAAATATGACCCATTTTCCAAAAGAGAAAGTTGACCTACAGATGAATATCACATTTAGTAAAGGTAGATCTATAGTTTATTCTGTGTTTTGTAATCAATTTTCCATATACAATATTATGCTGAAAGTTTAAATTAAAGTAATCTGATATAAAAATGATAGAGAAAGAAATTAAAATAGAAATAATGTAATATAATAGTGATTAACTCATTCACCGCCAGCCTTTTTGAGAAAAGTTGCCCACCTGCATTTTTCAGATATTAACAAAAGTTTCAGAAAATTCCTTGCAGGAAAAATTATCTTCTATAAATATATAAACATATAAATTATATTAAATTAAAGAACACACCCTCTGCTTTCAAACAAACAATAAACAAACAAACAAACAAACAAAATGGGGGAAAAACGTTTCATTATATATTTACTTTTTCCACTTAATTTAACCACTAAAATATGGACATTTCTCTTCAAAAATACAACATGTTGAGCAAAAAGCTTAAAAAATTGCGTTTTTGTTAAGGAATTTATGTTAGAGATCAGACTCAGAATGACTATCAAACATAAAGGCAGTTAAAATAAGTCATTAAATATTTTTAACTTCCGTTTTTGATAAGTTCGGTTTATCTAGTGGATAAAAGCGGTATTACACTTTCACTTTGAAATTCGTCCAGAAAGGCATATTTATTAGTTAAATATTAACTCATAATTGAAGAGATAACTCGTCAATGGCCGTGAATGAGTTAAGAAGGCCAAATAATAATTTTCAAATTTCAGTTTCCCCCTGCACATAAGTATTACAGTCATGAAGGGCATGTTTGAAACAGGTTGACATTATAAGGGCAAAAGAATCTCTCTCTCTCTCTCTCTCTCTCTCTCTCTCTCTCTCTCTCTCTCTCTCTCTCTCTCTCTCTCTCTTTAGGAATGGACAAAGGTGTTGGGTTTGTTCTCTATGATAGTGACCATTTATTTCCGTCACGAAGCTTTAAACCTTCTCTGAATACCAAGAGAAGAGTGTTTTCTACTAACCTGTTTGAAAAGGGATCTGAAGCCATGGAAGTTCAGTTTTCAGTCACACCATCGGTGAGAAATGTCTGTAGCCAATTATAATGTAGCGTATAGAATATAGGGATAGGAAGATTTTTCCTGATTCGCTCGATGCATCGGCATAAAAAGCTAACAATGTGATGCAACGGTTTTAATTTTTTTTACATATTTTGAATTGGAAAAAAACAATACTTTTATCATTTAAAAAATAACCAATATTTTAAGATTGCTTTCTCCTCTCTAAACTGTTGCCACGTCCTGCTGACTTATCACCTGCTGACGTGATCACAACACTACAGAAACCAAGGCCTGTCATGAAAGTCACACAGAGCATAACATGAAGCTTTCTAGGGCTGGACCAGAATATTCGATTATTTGAATATTCGTTGTTGGGTTGAAATATGATTTTCAATTTTGAGATTCGAATATTCTTTTTATACATTATTAGCATTAATTTACATTAAACATTAAAATGACAATGTATATACAGGATGCACTTTCAGAATAAAACTACAAAAGTTGTCACTGGGGCGGTACTCTTTTCAAAAAGTATATATTTGTACCTACAGGGTAAATATCTCAAGGGCACAAATTTGTACCTCGTCAGTTATAAATCAACACATTGCCCATGAAATAACACATTTTTGTGACCTTTCAGGATGATCCGACTATCTCCCTCGATGACTTTGCATGCGTGTTTTGGAGTTACAGCGAAAACGACTGGAGTACAAAAGGCTGCACGAAAGAGAGTTTCTCGGGTCACACGCAGTGCACCTGTACACCTGATCGACGTGAAAATAATTTAAATAATTTAAATAACTTAAATATGAACTTTGCAGTCCTGATGGTAAGATACATTTATGGTCAAGTTATTTATTAAAGTGCATTGCAGTGATTGTCAGGGAGACATATAATGTTTTCAAATGTTGTCTTTTTGCAGTCTTTCAATATAAACTATCAGTATTCAGAAGCATTAAACTGGATTAGCATCATCGGCTGTACTCTTTCTATATTGGGTCTGGCTGTCACAGCAGTTTACCAAATTGCAACCAGGTAAAAACAGTCAAGAAAGTAAAGTATGGCATTTTGACCTGTATTTTTAATATATGTATACACTCTTTACTACAGGAAGTCAAGGGGATGCAGCCCGACTCTGCTTTTGGTGAACATCTGTGTGAGCATGATGATTTTCTACCTTCTCTTCATCTTTGGCATTAACAACCGGGTCGAACATGCAAAAGTGGCTAATGTTTCAGCAAAAAATCTCGTTATTGAGACAGATTATCATCGATACTCTGACGAGGGTCCTTGTACAGCATTTACAGCTTTGATTCATTACTTCTTGTTGGCCACATTCACTTGGAATACTCTGTATGGAATAAATGTGTTCCTCCTCTTCAAAACAACCACAATATCTGGAACACCCCCATGGTTTCCCAAGGTGTCCCTAGCTGTCGGCTGGGGTAGGAGACTCAGAAAGTCTTATTGTTTAACCTACACTTTCAGTAACAAATGTCTGTCAACTGTAACTGGGGCGGTACCCTTTAAAAAGGTCTTATGATGTACCATTTGTTACAGATTTGTATACATGAGATACTATTATGAACCATACAGTAGGTACAAATGCAGACTTTTTGAAAGGGTACATCATAAGAACTAGCAGGACTAGCATAAGAATCCTGGCTATAAAGTGTCAATATACAGTATAATGAGTGCCTATAAAACTTTTCCTGTCTCAGGGTTTCCGGCCATCCTTGTTGGTATCTCACTGGGTTCCACTTACAGAGTCAAAGATCCTTTAGATTATCGACAAGAAGAGTTGTAAGTACCAATGTTTGGGGATTTCATTGATTAATTTTTTTGACACTAGTAATTGATCACTAAATGCTTACAGTACTGATTTTATGAGTTCACTTGTCATATAGTTGCTGGTTGGCTTTCTTGGACCCCAAACAGAATATCAGTATGAGGAAGCCAATGTTCTGGGGATTTCTGCTTCCTTTGGTTATCATGCTGTTCTTCAACATGGCAATATTGCTGCATTTCGCTCAGAACATCTGCAAGACCGTCCCTAATTTAAACCGGTACATTTTATTTGATACAGATACTCTCAGAAGTAATACATTAGTGGTTAATTATATTGTGCAATCTTGTTTGTCCTGCACTTTTGTTGTCTAGTTTGCGTCAAACTCCTTTAAAGAAGAAGTTTCTGGGTAGTTTTTCTATGGCTGTGATGCTTGGTCTATCGTGGGTCACTGGTTACATTTTGCTTTTCACCCAAGAACCAACTCTTCAACTTATCCTGAGCATAGTTTTTTGTGTCTGCAACACAACACAGGTTTGATAATCAAGTTTTTTAAACCATTTTCCTTTTGGATCCCCTTCAGCAAGGCATTATCACCCATTTATCGTCATTATACTAAAAATATGTTGCATTCACTCATAATTTACCACATTATGGTTATCATTAGAATAACTAAAGCGGGCATTGTTACAAGTATTTGCATTTACACTAAAAACAATGAGTACCAAATCACTACACTGTAAAGAAAAATCCTTGTTACCCTGTTAGCCAGGCCATGCTGAAATATCTACAAACACGAAGTATCCAATGAAGCGGTACACAGTCAATACTCGGGAGAGGGCTCCCTCTGCTGGTGTGGCGTTACATCCAAATAGTAATTGTACATTTAAATTGATTAAATTTAGGTGCAACAAGGAATTTTTACAGTGTAGTAATGCACATGCACTTCTATTTTTAACACACTTTTCATTTTGGCAATTTACATTTGCACTCAACTTTTCTTTTTTTCATGATCACAAAGCCTTGCAATTGTAAAATTAATGCATTTTAAAATTAATCTGCAATACTTGCAATGATATTAATTTGATTTCTTTCTATTTCCAAAGGGCATACAAATATTTATTTTATTCACTCTGAGATCCGCAATAAAATCAAATCCAGCCATTCTCAATGCCATGAATGCACCCAACATTGGCATTCACAGGAAAGTGTTCTTCGTATGGAAAGTTAAGGCAGAAGAAAACATTGAAATCTACAGACCCACTGATCCTGACTCCGCTGAGATGCCCCAGGTCATCACTGGTAATAACTGGACACATAATGTATCATGCTAATATATCAAGTATGCTTTATACTAAACACACACTGTAAATTTCGAACAAGCGGATCTCTGTTTGTATATCAAGTTAGATAAAATTGCTGAGACTGCAAATCTTTTAATATTGAACAGATTTTACAGATGTAGTGTTGATTTTATACAGTATTGCTGCTTTGTGACCATGACAAACAAATAAAATGTGTGTCACATTTCATTATAGAGCTGAAGTAGATCACTGGAGGCTGTGGCTGTGCTGCATGATCACATCAGTATAAAGGCACAACATGAAGTAAATCTCTGTGAAAGACCTCCTTAAATGGATGCTGAGGAAGGGGGATACCAACTTGAATTATGGTGGATGCATGACAACATGGCAGATTGGTGTCATTATTTAAAAAAACCAGTTTGATTTAATTTAGTATGCAACTTAGTTTTATATAACAGGCATTTTAGATGCGTGTCAATTTCTCTAATTGCATTAAATCTTTTTTTAATTCAGAAACCGATCACAGGCAACACTTTTTACAGTTAAAGTTGAACAATGAAATTATTGTTTGAATTACAGACAATTATTTTCACAGTTATTATCACTAACATACATCTTCTGAAAAATTGCAATGATACCATGTAGTTCATATATTTAATCATTTTCTGTTTTTCTTTTCATCTGTCCTTTCTATACTAATACAGTATGCATTATAATTTTTCAATAATGCAATTTTTTTAAAAAACATACATTTATATGATATTGATTTGTGTTCTGATTAGCTTGGTAACTGACTTTTGTAAAAATTCCTTGTTGCACTTACACGTTTAATCAACTTGATGCGGATGTAAGTGAGAATGGAATTACAAATTTTAACAAGACTAATCCTGTCGACTACGCCAAATGTGGCATGGTGAGGCACAGGAAGGGAATACAAACTTATTAAACTAATCTCCGACTATGCCACCGGGAAATTTAACCATAAAGCACAAAGGTTCGTTTGTCATGGATGGGGCTAGGAGAAAACCACACAAATCTAGAATAATGGCTTTATTTTTACACATTTAGGGAATATTATTCACTCAAAAGACATCACAAAAAGACGAAACAGTAAAATATAAAGCGGGAGCGTGCACTTTACACTCCCCAACAGCCAACACTTACCATTCGTTCATAAAACCCGCGTCCGGCAAGAGGGCGGTACCACTGAATGACGCATCTCGCTCCCTAACCTCTCAGAGCTTTTATACCCTCTGAAGTATCCTCCAATTGGTCCGTGGATTTACCACACGTCAACCAATAACTAGGCTATACGTCATCCTGCTACATTCATTTTAAAATTGTGGAGGAGTTGCTATAAATTACAAAAAATAAAGTTGAAATAACTTAATTAAATTATATTTTTTTATAATTTATAATTTTTATTTATATCCAGTGTACATTGCAAGGTTGCCAACAAAAGGTCTGCGTAACATAACCAGCCCAATGGCCAATAAAATAGCCCAATGTCCTTACGCCAAACACAAAGACTCAGAAATGCCATTACAATACCTAAAATAAAATACATATTTTAAATTCACTTTTATGCAAAACACACATTTTCTTGTTACAGTATAAATAATTATATTATATTATTATATATTATATATATATTATATATTATATATTATAAACACTGATTTTATAAATAAGATCATCATGCTTTGAGATCATCACACAATTTTTCACAAAACACAACAGTTTAAAAGTGGCCTAATTCTGTGCGAAAACTGTGGACGTGACAACACTGCTATATTGTTAAAGCTATAACTTTTTAAAGGCTTTATTTTGTAGTATTTGTTTATTTTTAACATATTTTGAATCAAAATTTTAATATCTTAAACACTGATAGTTTTAAACTTCATTCCAAAATTGTAATAAATGAATAAACGTAAAAAAAGGCATATTAAATAATTAAGACTCTTTTGTCATTTTTGTATCCTTTTTAAACATTTCACAGGCAGAAAATTGTGATCTCTGATAAGTGCTTCATGTGTACATACGGAGAGATATGTTACCTCAGGGATACGTTTTAAAAATGGATAATAAATGGCTGCATGTGACCAACTGTTCATAATTCATTGAACTGAGATCTTGCCCAGTTTACTGTTGTAATGTTGATGGTAATGACTGCCATGATGGAAATGTTTTTAATTTTTTTATTACTGACTGTGAGAATGAATGTACTGGTTAATATGGCAAGACATGGGCTTTTGAACCACTCCAGTCAGGGATTCTTTATATCCACCAGGAGGAGCCATTTACAGGTAAATACACATATCATACATCTAGATTCTAGATGATAAGCCTTTACTGATCAGCCACAACAACTAAAACCACCAGCTACGTCCTCCTTGCGCTGTCGAAACATCTCTGATGTGTCGACTCCACCATTTCCCTTGAATGCGTTCTGTGTTATCTGGCACCACAACATTAGAAGGAGATCATTTAAGTCCTGCAAGTTGCGAGGTGGGGGATTAATATATTGAATTGATTGGTACAGTACATCCCAAAGATGCTCAATGCAATTGAGATTTGGGAAATTTTGATGCAAAGGAAACATCTTGAATTCTTTTTAATGTTCATCAAAACATTCCTAAACAATTGCAGGGTGCATTATCCTTCTGAAGAAAGGGAACACTATTGCTATCAATGGGTGTACATGGTCTGCAACAATCTTTAGGTAGGTGTACATGTCAAAGAAACATTCACATACCAGAACCATTGTATCAGGTTTTCTTTACGTGGGCGAGGAAGGAGGAGAAGAAGGAGATGAAGAGAGAGAATTTTCCTTTTGGTTGACCAATAAATGTAAAATTAAATGTTTTACTTAAATTTAATCACCATTCAAACATAACTGAGATTACTGTTTAGAATATGATTCATATGTAAGGGATGCTTTTATCAGATATATTACTCCAATTGGAATAGCCTTTATGACAGAATTAAATTCTTTAAATGGGACAGGACATTTGTATATATTCACAAACATTAACAAATCACAATTTGAGTTAAATAGATCAGCAAAATATATAGTTTTTTAGGAAACCATTTTTCAAAAAAGAACAATCTATTTCTAAAAATAACATCCAAATTGATCCACAAGATGATTTTGTGAGGGAAGTTGTTTTCATGCTAACAGAGCTTGTTAATAAAATCTAGCCAGTTTAGCAGGTAATTTACCAGTGTGGAATAATTACATTTCATCAGGCCATCTACCCATTTAAATATATTATTTGGGATAAATTACCTCATAGAATATTCAAGCAAACATTTTTTTCAAACAATTAATTTTAAATGTGTTGTTATTGTCATCAAAATTCAAGACTTCAAGAGCCATCTCAAGTCCTTTTGCTTGCTAAAATATATTTTTTTCAATTTGTGAGATGTTTTATTACAAATATGATCAAGAAAATCTTATGTTTCTATATGTGTGAATTTATCTTCTGCTAAAGAAAGATAAGGGTACAAAAATCTGGATAATCCTTTTGTTTTGGGTTTTCTCTTGACAAATCTTTTGGTTAAACGGTAAAAAATATATTTCGTTTTAGATAACCGTGGAGAATAATTCAGAGCAATTTGCAATTTTAGTTTCTAGTGTCATAAATAAATGATATAATCTCTTGGCGATTATAAAAGTGAATTATTTATAATCTAAATTTAAAAGTGAGATAGGCCGCCAATTCTCAATTATAGTTGAAACCACAAATCCCTATGGAGAAACCTATAGAGACCGCGCTGTTGTAATAAGACAAAGTGACATCACAGACCAAACTAATCAATAATGACGTTCGTTGAACGCTGTTTTTATTATTGAATATTATTGACATTTCAATTAGTTGTTGTAGCCCTACACTAAAACCAACATGTGATTTTTTTATTTCTTGTAATTCATAACAAGACACCCACTTTAAAGTTGAAATAAGATTGTAATTATTTTAAATGAATTTGTTGTGCTACTGTTTTGTAAATCAAACCAACATGCAAATGTTATGAATGAACCAGAAACAAAACATAGTGTATCTTCTTGTTAGTGCCTCATTGTAGCTGATAACCTCTGCCTGTCATAAATATTTCCTTGTCCGTGTCTACTCTGACGTTTGTAAACCAGGCATCGCATAATCAAAACCACACAACCATACAATCAGTCTCAGTTGTTCAATAGTCGTCGGGTTTCATGTTAGTAATAAGTTCATCCAATGTTTGAATAATGCACTGTTGTCTGATCCTCATCTTTATTTTAGGTAAGTTTGGTTTTTAATATATTTCAACTATTATCTGAATGAATAATAACAATAATATGAAAGCAATGATAACTTGCATGAAAATATTCATATATAATGCTTTCGATTATAGATTAATTATGCCTATTTTAAGGTTTAAGTAATATTATTAATTTGATGAGTTTGATTTGTTTTTACTGACGTGTATTTTAGTGCACAGCACAGTATCGCAATGTTTATTTTTTTACTTGTTCATATGTGTTTCTGTTTTCTCTTTACACACCTTGCATGACTGATTTGTTCTTCTTTGCATATTAATATTTCCATAGTGTAACCATTGCTTCAAAGTTCCCATGAAATAATGTAATATTTTAAATTATCCAAAGTTCACATTAGAATACTGTAAACAAATAATAATACAAACAAATGAAGGTGACTGTAATATTTTTGTGCAAAACGTGTATGCAATTGTTACCAAAATAACTCGCTAATGCTCTTTTATTAGTCATTAAAGGAATAGTCTACTCATTTTCAATATTAAAATATGTTATTACCTTAACTAAGAATTGTTGATACATCCCTCTATCATCTGTGTGCGTGCATGTAAGCACTGGAGCGCGCTGCTACACTTCGAAAGCATTAAGCTTAGCCCCATTCATTCAATGGTACCACTCAGAGATAAAGTTAGAAGTGACCAAACACATCAACGTTTTTTCTATTTAAGACGAGTAGTTATACGAGCAAGTTTGGTGGTACAAAATAAAACAAAGTGCTTTTCTAAGCAGATTTAAAAGAGGAACTATATTGTATGGCGGAACAGCACTTTTGGGAGTACTTCGACTCGGCGCAGTAACACTCACCCTCTCCCATTATGAGAGTGAGAAGTGGAGCGGACTTTTCAGGCGAGTTGAAGTACTCCCAAAAGTGCTATTACGCCATACAATATAGTCCCTCTTTTAAATCCGCTTATAAAACGGTTAGTTCCAATCCTTGATTCTGATTGGTCAATAGGTGTGCTTTATTCACAATAAAACACTGCTATGACCGCTTCACCCAACGGTCCTATTTAATATCACTGCGCCCTTAGCAACACATAAACATATAATGAGACAAAGTCTGAGCACAGTTTGTTGTTTTAATTTGAGCTTTCATGTTGTTGTTCGCAGTCAGGGACTATTTTTTCTAGCGGAAGGAATGCTTTTATTGATATAACTTCATGAAAGTTGCACTAATATTTTTTTAACTTTAATATTGTGTGGTAACCGTTTTATAAAAGCAATAAGGTACTCAAGGCAAGTGCTGTATCGTGAATAAGTAACGGCCGTTACTTATTCACGATACAGCACAGCCTCTCGTACCTTATTGCTTACTTAGAAAAGCGCTACGTTTTATTTTGTACCACCAAACTTTTTCGTATAACTACTCGTCTTAAATAGGAAAAACGTTGATGTGTTTGATCACTTCAAACTTTATCTCTAAATGGTACCATTGAATGAATGGGGCTAAGCTAAATGCTATCGAACTGTAGCAGCGCGCTCCAGTGCTTACGTGCACGCACACAGATGATAGAGGGATGTATCAACAATTCTTAGTTAAGGTAATAACATATTTTAATATTGAAAATGAGTAGACTATTCCTTTAACTCATGTTCATGTCGTTCAAAAGTTTTATGACTTTCTGTGTTCTGCAAATTCAGAATAAACTGTTTTGAATAATGCATGATCAATAATGCATGCAATGACAGTCTGATACAGTTACTACATCCTTAAAAATAAAGGTACTACAAAGGGTTCTTCACAGCAATGCCAAAGAAAAAAACATTTTTGGTTTTCAAAATAATAAAAATTCACCTAATTGTTCTCTGCGTTCACCTATTTGTTCTCTGCACATCAGATTTTTGATCAGCATTAGTATGCTTTATATCCACAAATTTAGGTAAATCAATCTTTAGTAGCAAAAGCATTACTCTGATGGTAACTTTAGATAAGGTTGGCAGACTTGAAGGTGGTTCATGGCAAGCATAAGCTTCAAACTGAACTGTTATTCTGATAATCAGAAGTCTGGCTAAACAAGGCTAATAATGATTTTGTGTCTGTACACAGCTGTTTTTGGACAGGGTTGGTCTCAAAACAATACCAGTAATGCCACCGGACCACTCAACGTCTCAACATTACCTGTCTTAACAACCAACCACCCAACATTACCAGTCACCAACCACCCAACATTACCAGTCACCAACCACCCAACATTACCTGTCTTAACAACCAACGTCTCAACATTACCTGTCTTAACAACCAAGAAATCAACCCTGGTGTGCGAAAATGGAACCCTTGTAGCTGGGTTTTGCCTCTGTACAGATGGTTGGAGTGGAACTTTCTGCAACATTCGTAAAACTATTAAAATATTTCATGATATGTAGCCATTATTATACAGTGCAAATGTATGTTAAGTAAATGAGATCTTGATGCTCTACAGAATATAAATAACAGTGAATGTTGTGTGATAGCTTTGGTACTTTGTAAATAACCTTACAGAAACAGTTTGCCAAAAATTTCACAAGGCTTATTAAGTGATTACAAAATATAGACGGTTTCAGCAGCCACAGCGTAAAGAAACGGCTTTTATGGACTAAACGCAACTTCTGGTAGACTTCCATTTAGAATTAATAAAACAGAGCCCTTTTAACTCTTTCCCCCTGCCAGTGACGAGTTATCTAGTCAATTAAGAGAAAACATTTGCATGAAAAAAAAACGTGTTCCTGATGAGTTTTTATGGTTATCTGTAATACCGCGGTTATCGCAATGTTACAGTTTGTGTAATTATCATGATTACCGAATTTATAAAAAACTGAAGCAAAAATTTGCACTTAAAATTGTAAAACATGTTTGTTTTCATAATTGTTCTGAATCTGATCTCTAGCAAAAGAAAAATACCCATATTTAAGAGTTAAACATTTTTTTTTTTCGTTTTGTTTGTTTATTGTTTGTTTGAACGCAGAGGGTCTCTTCTTTCATTTGATATATTTGTATGTTTATATATTTTTAGAAGAAAACTTTCCTGAGAGGCATTTTGGGAAACTTTTGTGAAAATCACAAAAAACGCTGGCGGGCAACTTAAAAAAAAAAAGGCTGGTGGGGAATGAGTTAAAGTAGTTTACTGTAATTTTGATAACAAGGTTAATTAATGGCAGGTAAATTACTTCATTCATAAATCAGATCTAACGTGTATCAACTTTTACACTGTGCTAACATTACTGTGTAAAATTTATGTATACACTGTTAGCTACTGTAGGTCATTGAATTCTTACCTGGCTGTCAAACCATTGTGCCTATGCTCATCGTCGCCCCTTGTCTTTAGTAAACCAAAACATAATATTTTGCCAAGGTATTAGTTTCAGAGATCGGTTAAAGGCACTAGCGAGACTGATAAATAAATACAGATCGGAAGTTCACTTTGCAACAACGTGCGTGCGTCTGATGAAACCGTCTATACATATTTGGGAGAACTATCCCAAAGAATGGTTATGTTTGATGTACATTTTGAAGGTTATCAACAGTCACAAATGCTTTTACAGCTAATTTCTGCCCTGAGCAAAGACCCAACACATCACCTGGATTTACCTTTCCAACAACTGTCCTAGGCCAGTTTGCCTCATCTACAGAGCTATGTGAAAGAGGAACACCAAATGGTACTCTGTCCTCTTAAACAGCTGCTTTCATTATGTACTAAGAATGTTCTTGAAATATCTCTTCATTCCAAGTTTATATTTTCAGCTGGGTTTCCCAGAGCATCAGCCCTCTGTAACATAACAACCCGTGTGTTTAATGCTCCAAACAAGCTTAGTTGTAGTTTAACCTTGGACGACATTGATAAAGAGGTAAGATATCAATGTTTTATACTAAACTTACATTAACTTTATCTCACAAAAAATTAACGGATTGTTTCTTTCAATCAAGATTTCTGGGATTTCTGTGGAAAATAAGTTGTTTTTAGCATCCAGTGCTCAGATCCTTACATCCAGACCAAAACTTCTGACACCCCATAACATCACAAACGCAGTGAAAATAGCGAACATGCTGCTCTCCTCAGAAACCCTTGGATCAACGGTACTTATTTACACGTCGGTTTTAAAAATCCTAGCTGTCCCCCTAGAGTGAGTTTTTTAATTCATCAAGCTTAAGTTTTTAACTGGCATTATAATCATTTAAGGGCTGAGTTATACTTTTAATTTGATTTGATAGTTTCTCTGTGTATATAGTATATCACTGTAAAACAATTCTGCAGAAATTACAGTACTAGTGGCAACTAGCTGCCAGTAACTTACTGTAGATTTTACAATTATGTTACTTACTGGCAACAGTTTGTTCAAAGTTAAATGAACATGAAACATTTTCAGTCTTTATCTTCTACAGTAAGTTACTGGCAACCAGCTGCATAATTACAGTGTACAATATCTCTTTGATGTTCTTCCCGGTGGAAATCATTTACATTTTGGTATTTGCCTAATTTGGCACGGTTCCGATAAAACAGATACACATCAACAACACAACACAACACTCAACAGCCGTTCCAGTTTTTCATTCTGCAAACATTCACTCAACCTTTGCAATAAATTCACTTAAAAATAAAAGTGTTAAAAGGATTCGTAATTTCCCAAACAACCTTTCAGTCAATGTTTTTAATTTAGCCAGACAAGAAACCTTTAGTACTGCACACTTCCCCATCTATCCCAGCCATATTGTACTGTTGTATATGCCAAGACAGGTGTATGTACAACATTTGTGTAATTTCCATTAAGTCTAAACTCTATGATGCTTTCAAAGCATTGCTCTGTTATGGTAATCCTGACCAGCCAAACAGAACAACATTGGCTCAACCAAACACTTGAATAGTTAGGGCTTTATACTGTATATGTCCACGTGTATGAGACACTGTTTAAAGCTATCTTCCTTGTAGAACCAGAATAACATGTTGTAACCTCAATCTCTTTGTTTGTTGTGCAGAATATTGCTGTGTCTACAGTAGCTACGGTCAGTCAGCTCCTCAATGCCAGTCATGGGAAATTCTCTGATGTCGACCGTAATGCTCTTTCAAAGTATATGAAAATATTGCACTTTCAGGGTTGGGAGTTGTGATCAGGCTCTTATTCCTAATGTGTGAAATAATGCCACTGAGAATGTCCTAATTTAACTAACTAGTCCTGGCTTAACGGTGCAGTGTATAAATTTTAGCGGCATCTAGTGGTGACGTTGCGAATTGCAACCAAAGGGTCTGTCCACTGCTCACCCCTTGCTTTTGAAACGCATAGAGAACCTACGGCAGCCGCCACTGGACAAACATGTCATTGCCAGAGACAACTACAAAGTTTGTCCGTTAAGAGCTTCTGTAAAAACATGGCAGCACAAAATGGCGACTTCCATGTAAGGGGACCCTCTGTATATGTAGATAAAAACATCTCATTTTAAGGTAACGAACACATAACAGTTCATTATGAAAGGTCTTTATACACCCCTGATAACATAGTTTTGTATATTATTTTGCATTTCTGTCAAGAGATCCTTCTAAAAATTACACACTGCACCTTTAATCTAAGTCCTGTTTTTGAAATTGCTGGTTTATGTGACAACATAGATCTAGAACTAGAATATGTTTATTTATATGTCAACATACAGGTACACCCCAAAATAAGGTGGGTTGAATTATTTCCACAGAAGTACTTAAAGTCAACATGTAGTTAACAATTTTGTCACTTGAAATTCATATTTGAGCATCATAAAAGCATATTTAAAAATTTTACTTGTCACAGTAAATTCTTTATGCTTTAAAAATCTGCTTGAATGTAACTCGCACAATTGGCTCATTTAGTATAAGCGGATATAGAATATGCAAATTTCTCCCCACCTTTACTCAATCGCACAGCTCTGACCATAGATATAAATATGCAAATTAGTCCCAAAGTCATATTAAAAACACCACATAAACATATAAACAACAAAAACTTGATTTTCACTACATGGGGACTTTAATAGTTATCAACATTATGCATAAATACTGTATACGCATGTCTGATATTGGATTGTGTTTTTACAGTCTAACAAAGACTCTGCAGAAAGTCTCACTGCGCGAGGAATCAAATAACTTGATACAGCCAAATTTAGCAGTGCAGTCCTTTAAGGGGAAAACTGGGACTCAAGTGCAGTTAACCTTATTTAAAGGTAAGTACTGGGCCAGCTTAAACAATCACAGTAGGATGAGCTTCATAAAGACTGGAAGTGCGTTTGAGACGTGTTGCTATAATGCAAAATATGTGAAAAAACATATTTGATCAACCAAGCATTAAAACAGATTCTACAAAATCAAGACTTTTTGTTAAAGGGTATAATGGGACCATTTTAAAATGTATGAACTGGCCCCATTAACATACATAGTGAGTGTCTATATACCTTTAAGCAGTACAAGTGTGAGTTTTTCAGCATTTGAGCTATTAAAACAGAGGAAATGTATATTTAGCGGTTAGTTTAATCAAACAATTCAATTCAATTTTATGTATATAGCGCTTTTCACAATTGGTGATTGTTTCAAAGCAGCTTTACATTAATAGAAGCAGTGTAAAGCACAGAAAATCGACAGATAGCACAACATAATAACACGATAGCACAAGCAGCTAAATTTGCTGTGGCTATGAATCAACATTATAAGCGTGCGTATTACTAATGTAACGTCTAGAAGAGGAAGCTTAGTTAAGCCCAAGAAGGCTGTTTCCCGGGTTGAAAAACACCCTAGGAGAAAAAAAATCAATTAAATGTAAAATTTAAAAAAGTCTGCCTAACATCCAGCAATAGTAAAAATGTCAACATTATAATCTTAATATGACTTCAGTTTTACATTAAATCATTTGTCATTCTACTTATTTTTATAGCAAAAGGCAATGATACCTTTATACCTGGCAGAATAAAACTGGATTCAGATACGATGCCTTTTCTAGAAGAGAAAGTTGACCTACAGATGAATATCACATTCAGTGAAGGTAGATCTACTGTATATTCTGTGTTTTGTAATCAATTTTCCATATACAATTGTATGCTTAAAGTTTTAATTAAAGTAATTTGATTTTAAAATGATAAAGAAATTCAAATAGAATTAACTTAATATAATAAAGGGATTAAGAAGGCCATATAATCATTTTCAATAACGGTTTCCCCCTGCACATTATAATATCACGGTTAGAAGGAGATGTTTAAAGACAGGTTAACTTTATAGAGGCAAATGTCAATAACTGAAGTAAAGAATCTCTCTCTCTCTCTCTCTCTCTCTGTCTTTCTCTCTCTAGAAATGGACAAAGGTGTTGGGTTTGTTCTCTATGATAGCGATCAATTCTTTCCGTCAGAAAGCTTTCAACCTTCTCTGAATACCAAGAGAAAAGTATTCTCTGCTAACCTGTTCGAACAGGGATCAGACGCCATGGAAGTTCAGTTTTCAGTCACACCAATGGTGAGAAATGTCTGTAGCCATATTATTCTGTGTCTTATTTTGTTTATTCCTTTATTTCTGTAGTTTGTATCTAAATAAAGAGACTGCAAAAATAACAAATGGATGGTCATTCAAACAATGCATAACAACGAAGCTGGTGGTGGCCTAAGACCTTTGCACAATGTATATATATAGTATGCACTCTCATAAGCTGTCACTGGGGCTGTACCCTTTCAGAAAATTACACAGGGTGCATATTAATGTGCCTCAAAGGCACTTATTGGTACCTCATGAGTTATGAATTAACACATTGTTGACCTTTCAGGATGACTCTGTGATGTCCCTCGAAGACTTTGCATGCGTGTTTTGGAATTACAACAAACACGACTGGAGTACAGAAGGCTGCACAAAAACAATTACCTTCTCAGGCTACGCGCAGTGCAACTGTACATCTGATCAACCTGAAAACAATTTCAACTTAAATAAGAACTTTGCAGTCCTGATGGTAAGATACATTTATGGTCAAATCATTTATTAAGGTAAATTTATGAAGAGTTTGGTTCGAAAACGCAATAAATCCCTTTTTACTAATTTGGGTAAAAACATGTCTTCTATATTGTATACTATTCTATAAGTGGCACAAATAAAAACACTATTTTCTGTTACTAACTTTCACAAAGCATCTTTAGGTTATAAAAACATAAAAAATTCAAATCCATAATTTGTTTTTTAAAGATTTTTTATAAAAACAAATAATTTTTTCCACAAAATGCAATACATCCATGACAAGTTTTTTTTAAGTATTGAATTAATATATAAATGTGCATTCATCTTTGCCATTTTATATTCATTTAGTTGACTATTGGTAAACACTGATAAAAATAAACATTAATGGCATTAATCAAAACACTTACTTAATTAAGAACACTGTCATTGCTGCGGTCATCTTGGGACGTCGTCGCTGAATTTTTTGACAGTGATCAGCTGTAAAATGTTTCGGTCGTGCTCGATTTTCTTTGACTTCGAGTAAAATAATGAAACGTTTTTCATAAGATCCTCTGGGGTTAATGTGTTAGCATGACAAAAGCTTGATGCTGTCCTGTGAGAACAAGCAACAACCGGCATTTTTCCTTCGTCGAGTACCTCTCACGTAAATAATTTGAATTTGATGGCTTACGTTTCTTCCTCGCCACGGAAAACCACCACAGGTTTATCAATGCCATCAAAATTAGTATTTCGTTTTTGATTGTTTGTTGATCACAAAGTACAAAGTAGATGAGTAAAAAGGATTTTAATAGGGACCAGATAAAATGCTGACTTTGGCGGTAACATTTTTTTAAAATGGCGTTTATCACGTTTTGAAACCAAACTCTTCAAAAATGCCTGTGATTATATGTCTCACTTTAGATAAAATGTTTAAAAATGTTGTCTTTTTGCAGTCTTTCAATATAAACTATCAGTATTCAAAAGCATTAACCGAGATCAGCATTGCCGGCTGTTATCTTTCTATATTGGGTCTTGCTGTCACAGCAGTTTACCAAATTGCAACCAGGTAAAAACAATCAAGATTTACACAACTACTGGCAGTCAGGGTCATGTCAGACTTATCTGTCTCCTGATGCCTTTTTTTCTGGTTGACCTGTATTTTTTATATATTCATAAACTCTTTACTACAGGAAGTCAAGGGGATGCAGCCCGACTCTGCTTTTGGTGAACATTTGCTTGAGCATGATGATTTTCTACCTTCTCTTTATCTTTGGGATTAACAACCCGGTCGTACATGCAGAAGTGGCTAATGTTTCAGCAGAAAATCTCGTTCCTGTGTCAGATTATCATCAATATTCTGACGAGGGTCCTTGTACGGCACTTACAGCCTTGATTCATTTCTTCTTGCTGGCCACATTCACTTGGAACACTCTGTATGGAATTAGTGTGTTCCTCCTCTTCAAAATAACCACTGGAACACCTCCATGGTTTCCCAAGGTGTCCCTAGCAGTCGGTTGGGGTAGGAAACTTAAAAAGTCTTATTGTTTAACTTAGACTTTTAGTAAAAATTGTCTGTCAACTGTAACTGGAGCTGTACCCTTTAAAAAGGTCCTGATGTACCATTTGTTACAGATTTGTATACATTTGTACCACTAAGATACTCTTATGAACTATTTACAGTAGGTACAACTGTGCACTTTTTTAAAGGGTACAGCCCAGTGCTTTAAGTGGCCCAAAAGAGGTGCAGGTACTCTATTATTATTTATTTATTTATTTATTGCTGACTCGACTCCTCTCATAAAGTACCAACAACTATATACTGAAGGGGTTTTATATACAGCAGTCAACAGACGACCTTGTTAAAAATAATAAATCCTTTTATAAGTTTGTGGATTTACTTGAGCTAGTTGTTAAGATAGAAAGAGCTTGAAATAAAAACTTTAAAATGTCACCAAGACCATGTCTATGGGTTCAACAACAAAAATGGCCATTTGAAACTCGAAAGTCATCACTTCATTTTGTCCCATTGTTTTCCATTTTGTGGGTGGTAAAACTCCTGTGTTCGTCGTTCAAATTCATTGAAATTTCGTTCACTTGTAGTTTAGCAATTATACCTAATGTATATTACAATTTCAATGATGTTTTTACTCTGCACTTCGCCTGAAGAAATCCAAAGTTGTGTCGAGGGGAACCAAACTGACAGCCACAACAGCGGAGATTGTCACGTGGGTATTGGAACAGAAAGCTTGCAAAACTCAAGGGTGTATGGGTAATGTAGTCTCTGCTCTCGGTGGGACAAATTAGGAAGCGTGCATTGTGAAGGGTGCTCTGAAAAGAGGCAGCACAGCCAAAGGATTAAATTAAACCTCTGATTTAAACAGATGTGCAAATGAGCGTTCCGGTACGCTAAAAGCACGTTCTCTGCGCACAGAGAGGTGGTGGTATGCTCAAGAGCTATATTTGGATTCGGCGGTACTGATTTCCGGCACGTACCGGCCCACTTAAAGCACTGGTACAGCCCCAATGCTAGGGTTCATATTTTGACTACTTGTTTTTTGATAGTGTAAATGTCCAAGGTTAGCTAGTGTATCTGTAGAGACAAGCATAAGAATCCTGGCTAAAAAGTGTCAGTATAAAGTATAATGACATTGCTGAGTGCCTATAAGGCCACGTAGATACCAAACGCAGGGAATCGCATTACTCGCTCTAGATTTCTTGCAGGATTTAACTTCTTATCATGCGATTTTTTTGCTGGAGTTGAATATTTTCAACTTGGGCAAAGACCCATTTGAGGCGAAAATTGTGTGTTTTCGCGGCAAATGCGCCACCCATGGTGTCATTCGCATCGCCCCACGCGGGGGGGGCATCTGATTGCATCTTTGCATTGACTGGTGTAAACCCACAGTAAAGCTTTTCCTGTCTCAGGGTTTCCTGCCATCATTGTTGGCATCTCACTGGGTTCCACTTACACATTTAAAGATCCTTTAGGTTATCGACAAGAAGAATTGTAAGTACCAAATTTTGGGAATTTCATTGATTAAATTAAAAATAATTTTTGATTATTGATGCCACAGTATTTGCACACTAAATGCTTACAGTACTGATTTTATGAGTTCACTTGTCATACAGTTGCTGGTTGGCTTTCTTGGACCCCAAACGTAATTTCGATATGGGGAGGCCAATGTTCTGGGGATTTCTGCTTCCCTTGGTGATCATGCTGATCTTCAACATGGCAATATTTCTGCATTTCTCTCAGAACACCTGCAAGACCGTCCCTAATTTAGTCCGGTACCTTTTATTTTAGACAGATACTCTTTGAAGTAATACATGAATGATAAATTAGCGTGTACAATCTTGTTTGTCCTGATAACACTTTTGTTGTCTAGTTTGCAGCAAACTCCTTTAAAGAAGAAGTTTCTGAGTAGTTTTTCTATGGCTGTGATGCTTGGTCTATCGTGGTTCACTGGCTACATTTTGCTTATCACCAAAGATCCAACTCTTCAACTTATCCTGAGCATAGTTTTTTGTGTCTGCAACACAACACAGGTGTGATAAGTGTTTCAAAACCATTTCCCTTTTGTATCTCCACAGTCACATTTATCACCACTAAACTGAAAATATGTTGCATTCAACTCATATTATACCCATTATTATTAAAATAATTAAAGTGGGCAATGTTACAATTATTCGAATTTACACTAAAAACAATACATGAGAACCAAATCACTGTAAAATCCTTGGTGCCCTGTTAGTCAAGCCATGCTGAAATATCTACAAACAGGAAGTGACCAATGAAGCGGTACACAGTCAATACTCGGGAGAGGGCTCCCTCTGCTGGTG
Organism: Misgurnus anguillicaudatus; assembly: GCF_027580225.2. NCBI lineage: Eukaryota > Metazoa > Chordata > Actinopteri > Cypriniformes > Cobitidae > Misgurnus > Misgurnus anguillicaudatus. The sequence continues at coordinate 5,785,338 of NC_073359.2, read as the reverse complement.
TGGCGTTACATCAAGAAAGTTGAAATAATTGTACATTTAAGTTGATTAAACTTAAAAATTTAAGTGCAACAAGGAATATTTACAGTGTAGTAATGCATATCACTCATATTATTTAAAACACTTTTCATTTTAGCAATTTACATTTGCACTCAGCTTTGACTTTTTTCATGATCACAAAGCCTTGCAATTGTAAAATAAACTTCATGGCTTGTAAATTTAATCTGCAATGCTTCTACATTAATTTGATTTCTTTTTTATTTCCAAAGGGCATACAAATATTTATTTTATTCACTCTAAGATCCGTAATAAACTCAAATCCAGCCATTCTCAATGCCATGCATGCACCCAACATTGGCATTCACAGGAAAGTGTTCTTCCTATGGAAAGTTAAAGCAGAAGAAAACATTGAAATCTACAGACCCACTGATCCTGACTCCGCTGAGATGCCTCAGGTCATCGCTGGTAATAACTGGATACATAATGTATCATGCTAATATATCAAGTATGCTAACACACACTGTAAAAGTGGATCTCAATTCTGTTTGTACAACAAGTTAGATAAAATTGCTGAGACTGCAAATCTTTTTAATATTGAACAGATTTTACAGACGTGGTGTTGATTTTATACAGTATTGCTGCTTTGTGACCATGACAAACAAATAAAAATGTGTGTCACTTTTCATTATAGAGCTGAAGTAGATCACTGGAGGCGGTGGCTGTCACATCAGTATAAAGGCACATCATGAAGTGAATCTCATGTTAAATTGATACTGAGAAAGGGGGATACCAACTTGAATTATGGTGGATGCGTGACAAGATGGCAGATTGGTGTTTAGTATGCAACTCAGTTTTATATGACAGGCATTTTAGATGCGTGTCAATTTTTTAAAATTTGATGTTTTAATTGCATTAAATCTTTTTTTTAAATTCAGAAACTGATCACAGGCAACAGTTTTTACAGTCAAAGTTGAATGAACTATTTAAAAGCACAATGAAAGTAATGTTCAGATTACAGACGATTATTTTTACAGTTATTATCACCAACATACATACCATGTAGTCCATATATTTCATAATTTTCTGTTTTCCTTTTCATCTTTCCTTTCAATACTAATACAGTATGTATTTTAAAGCTGCTTTTCAATAATGCAAAATTGTGAAAAGCGCTATAGAAACAAAACATACATTTTTATAATATTGATTTGTATTCTGAAGCTTGGTAACTGACTTTTCTCTTAGTAAAATAATATTGGATATAAAACCCTACTGTAAAAATTCCTCCTTGCACTCAAAAGTTTAATCAACTTGGTATTAAAATTGTGGAGGAGTTGCTATAAATCACAAAAAATAAAGTTGACTGTAACTTAATTCATAATTCATACATTTTTATTTATATTCAGTGTATATTGCAAGGTTGCCAACAAAAGGTCTGTGTAACATAATCAGTATAATTGCGAATCAAAACTTTCCCAAAAAAATAGCCCAAGTCCTTATGCCAAACACCAAGACTCAAAAAATGCCATTACCATACCTAAAATAAAATACATAGTTTAATTTCACTTTATGCAAAACACACATTTTCTTCTTACAGTGAATAAATAATGAATATTATATTATTATATATTATTTTATATATTATAAACACTGATTTATAAATAAGATCATCATGCTTTAAGATCATCACAAAATTCTCCACCTTTAACCTGCCGACAAAACAACAGTTTAAAAGTAGCCCAATTCTGTGTGAACACTGTGGACTTGGCAACACAGCTCTATTGTAAAGTAAATAACTTTTAAAGGCTTCTGCAAATAACTCAGCCTAATGCTGTTTTGCATGTTGGAAAATTATTTAGTAGTATTTTTGTTATTTTTAACATACTTTGAATCAAATTTTTTATATCTTTTAATATCGTTTTAAACCACATACAGATGTATCCAAAATTGTAATAACTGAATACATGTAAAATAAAATGACAGTTAAAATAATTAAGACTTGTCATATTTTGTAAATTTTAAAAATGGATAATAAATGGCTGCATAAGCATTGTGTCCAAACTAATTCATTGAACTGAGATCTTGCCCAGTTTACTGTTGTAATGTTGATGGTAATGACTGCCATGATGGAAATGTTTTTAATTGTTTTTAATTACTGACTGTAAAAATGAATGTACTGGTTATTAATATGTGATTAATGGCAAAACAATGGCTTTTGAACTACTGCTTTTGAATCCAGTCAGGGATTCTTTATATCCACCAGGAGGAGCCATTTACAAGAAAATACACATATGATACGTCTAGAACAGGGGTGGGCAACTTCGGTCCTGGAGGGCCGGTGTCCTGCAGAGTTTAGCTCCAACCATAATTAAACACACCTGAAGCAGCCAATTAAGGTCTTACTATGCATATTAGAAACTTTTAGGCAGGTCTGCTGAGGCAAGTTGGAGCTAAACTCTGCATGACATCGGCCCTTCAGGACCGAAGTTGCCCATCCCTGCTTTAGAAGATAGGTCTTCACTGATAAGCCACAACAACTAAAACCGCCAGGTACGTCCTCCTCCTTGTGCTGCCAAAACATCTCTGATGTGTGGACTCCACAATTTCTCTTGAATGTGTCCAGTGTTATCTGGCACCACAACATTAGAAGGGGATCTGCAAGTTGTGAGGTGGGGGATTAATATATTGAATTTATTGGTACAGTATATCCCACAGATGCTCAATGCGATTGAGATCTGGGATATTTTGATGCAAAGGCAACATCTTGAATTCTTTGTAATGTTCACCAAACCATCCATAAACAATTGCAGGGTGCATTATCCTACTGAAGAAGGCCACCTCCACCAGGGAACACTATTGGTAATTCTTCTGTTTTGGTTCTTCTCTTGATAAATCTCTTTAGAGACAACTGTAAAAAAATATATATTGTTTTAGATAATTGTGGAGAAAAATTCAGGGCCTGTTTACTAATTATGTTTTTCGTTACATGAATTACCAAATATTTAGTTTAATTTTTTTTCTGTATATTTGCAATTTTATTAGACTAGTCGTAGACAAAAAAAATTGTAAGAGCTGTCCAAACTGAAAACATCTTGAAAACATCTGTACCCTTTGATTTGCCTCAAAATGCAAGTAATGTTTTAAGTAAGGCATGTTTGTTAAAACTAGCTATATTTCCCAATTAAACGAAGGTCTAGTCCTGGTTTAAGTTAATCCCTGACCAGGAAAAAGCCCCAATATGATGAAATCTCTTGGCAATCATGAAAGCAAATAATTTATAATCATAATTTAGAAGTGAGATAGGGCGCCAATTCTCAATTATAGTTGAACCTATAATTCCCTATGGGGAAACCTGTAGAGACCGTGCTGTTGTAATAAGACAAAGTCACAGACCAAACTAATCAATAATGACATTTTTTGAACACTGTTTTTTATTATTAAATATTATTGACATTTCAATTAGTTGTTGTAGCCCTACACTATTCTGTGGAAACCAACATGTTTTTCTTTTGAAATTTCTTGTAATACATGAAAAGACACCCACTTTAAAGTTGAAATAAGATTGTAATTATTTTAAATTAATTAATTAATTAATTAATTTACATTTCAGGAGCATTTGTTCTGTAAATCAAACCAACATTCAAATGTTATGATTGAAACAGAAACAAAACATAGCGTATCTTCTTGTTAGTGCCTCATTGTAGCTATTAAATATGTAAATATTTTCTTATTCGTGTCTACTCTGATGTTTGTAAACCAGGCATCGCTTAATCAAAACCCCACAACCAGACAGGCTCTGTTGTTCAATAGTCGTCAGGTTTCACGTTATAGGTTCATCAATGTTTGAATAATGCACTGCTGTCTGATCCTCATCTTTATTTTAGGTAAGTTTGGTTTTTTATATATTTCAACTATTATCTGAATAAATAATAACAATAATTCATGTGAAGGAAATGATAACTTGCATGAAGATATTCATTTATAATGTTTTCCATTATAGATCAATTAGGCCTATTTTAGGGTTTTAGTAATATTATTAATTTGATGAGTTTGATTTGTTTTTCCTGACATGTATTTTAGTGCAAAGTACAGTAACACAATTATTTCTTTTTTTACTTGTTCATATGTATTTCTGTTCTCTCTTTACACACCTTGCATGACTGATTTGTTCTTCTTTGCATATTAAAATGTATGTAGTGTAACCATTGCTTCAAAGTTCCCATAAAATAATGTAATGTTTTAATTTACCCAAAGTTCACAACAGAATACTGTAAACAAATAATAATACAAACAAATTAAGGCGATTGTACTATTTTTGTGCAAAACGTGTATGCAGTTGTTACCAAAATAACTTGTTAATGCTGTTTTTTAGTAATTAACTCATGTCAATGTCGTTCAAAAGTTAACTGACTTTCTGTGTTCTGCCAATTTTAGAATAAACTGTTTTGAATAATGCATGATCAATAATGCATGCAATGACGGTCTGATACAGTAACTACATTCTTAAAAATAAAGGTGCTACAAAGGGTTCTTCACAGCAATGCCAAAGAAAAAACATTTTTGGTTTTCAAAATAATAAGAATTTCTGATTATCCAAATGTACGATTGCAATGTCTATACGTTCACCTATTTGTTTTCTGCACATCAGATTTTTGACCAGCAGTAGTATGCTATATAAACAAATTTAGGTAAATCCATCTTTAGTAGCAAAAGCATTACTCTGATGGTAAATTTAGATAAGGTTGGCAGACTTGAGGGTGGTTCATGGGCAGCATAAGCTTTAAAATGAACTGTTATCCTGATAATCAGAAGTCTGGCTAAACAAGGCTTATAATGATTTTGTGTCTGTACACAGCTGTTTTTGGACAGGGTTGGTCTCAAAACAATACCATCAGTAACAGCACCGAACCACTCAACATCTCAACATTACCTGTCTTAACAACCAACTTCTCAACATTACCTGTCTTGACAACCAACGTCTCAACATTACCTGACTTAACAACCACTGTCTCAACATTACCTGACTTAACAACAAACGTCTCAACATTAACTGTCTTAACAACCACTGTCTCAACATTACCTGACTTAACAACAACAGTCTCAACATTACCTGACTTAACAACAAACGTCTCAACATTACCTGTCTTAACAACCACTGTCTCAACATTACCTGACTTAACAACCATTGTCTCAACATTATCTGACTTAACAACAAACGTCTCAACATTACCTGTCTCAACAACCACTGTCTCAACATTACCTGACTTAACAACCACTGTCTCAACATTACCTGTCTTAACAACCACTGTCTCAACAACCACTGTCTCAACAACCACTGTCTCAACATTATCTGACTTAACAACCACTGTCTCAACATCACCTGGCTTAACAACCACTGTCTCAACATTACCTGACTTAACAACCACTGTCTCAACATTACCTGACTTAACAACCACTGTCTCAACATCACCTGGCTTAACCAATTTCTCAACATTACCTGACTTAACAACCACTGTCTCAACATTACCTGACTTAACCAATTTCTCAACATTACCTGACTTAACAACCACTGTCTCAACATTACCTATATTAACAACCAACGTCTCAACATTACCTGTCTTAACAACCACTGTCTCTACATTACCTGACTTAACAACCAACGTCTCAACATTACCTGTCTTAACAACCACTGTCTCAACATTACCTGACTTAACAACCAATGTCTCAACATTACCTGACTTAACAACCACTGTGTCAACATTACCTGACTTAACAACCACTGTCTCAACATTACCTGATTTAACAACCACTGTCTCAACATTACCCGACTTAACAACCAACGTCTCAACATTACCTGACTTAACAACCAATGTCTCAACATTACCTGACTTAACAACCACTGTGTCAACATTACCTGACTTAACAACCACTGTCTCAACATTACCTGATTTAACAACCACTGTCTCAACATTACCCGACTTAACAACCAACGTCTCAACATTACCTGTCTTAACAACCACTGTCTCAACATTACCCGACTTAACAACCAATTTCTCAACATTACCTGTCTTAACAACCAATGTCTCAACATTACCTGTCTTAACAACCACTGTTTCAACATTACCTGACTTAACAACCACTGTCTCAACATTACCTGTCTTAACAACCACTGTCTCAACATTACCTGTCTTAACAACCAACGTCTCAACATCACCTGGCTTAACAACCAACGTCTCAACATTACCTGTCTTAACAACCACTGTCTCAACATTACCTGACTTAACAACCAATGTCTCAACATTACCTGTCTTAACAACCACTGTCTCAACATTACCTGACTTAACAACTAATTTCTCAAGATTACCTGATTTAACAACCAACGTCTCAACATTACCTGTCTTAACAACCAATTTCTCAACATTGCCTGTTTTAACAACCAACGTCTCAACATTACCTGTCTTAACAACCACTGTCTCAACATCACCTGATTTAACAACCAACATCTCAACATTACCTGATTTAACAACCAACGTCTCAACATTACCTGACTTAACAACCAACGTCTCAACATTACCTGTCTCAACAGCCAACGTCTCAACATTACCTGTCTTAACAACCAACGTCTCAACATTACCTGTCTCAACAACCAATTTCTCAACATTACCTGTCTTAACAACCAACGTCTCAACATTACCTGTCTTAACAACCAACGTCTCAACATTACATGTCTCAACAGCCAACGTCTCAACATTACCTGTCTTAACAACCACTGTCTCAACATTACCTGACTTAACAACCAACGTCTCAACATTACCTGTCTTACCAACCAACGTCTCAACATTACCTGACTTAACAACCAACGTCTCAACATTACCTGTCTCAACAGCCAACGTCTCAACATTACCTGTCTTAACAACCAACGTCTCAACATTACCTGTCTCAACAACCAATTTCTCAACATTACCTGTCTTAACAACCAACGTCTCAACATTACCTGTCTTACCAACCAACGTCTCAACATTACCTGTCTCAACAGCCAACGTCTCAACATTACCTTTCTTTACAACCACTTTTTCAACATTACCTGACTTAACAACCAACGTCTCAACTTTACCTGTCTTAACAACCAACGTCTCAACATTACCTGTCTCAACAGCCAACGTCTCAACATTACCTGTCTTAACAACCACTGTCTCAACATTACCTGACTTAACAACCAACGTCTCAACATTACCTGACTTAACAACCAACGTCTCAACATTACCTGTCTTTACAACCACTGTCTCAACATTACCTGACTTAACAACCAACGTCTCAACATTACCTGTCTTACCAACCAACGTCTCAACATTACCTGTCTTACCAACCAACGTCTCAACATTACCTGTCTTACCAACCAACGTCTCAACATTACCTGTCTCAACAGCCAACGTCTCAACATTACCTTTCTTTACAACCACTTTCTCAACATTACCTGACTTAACAACCAACGTCTCAACCTTACCTGTCTTAACAACCAATTTCTCAACATTACCTGACTTAACAACCAACGTCTCAACATTACCTGTCTCAACAGCCAACGTCTCAACATTACCTGTCTCAACAACCAACGTCTCAACATTACCTGTCTTTACAACCACTGTCTCAACATTACCTGACTTAACAACCAACGTCTCAACATTACCTGATTTAACAACCAATTTCTCAACATTACCTGACTTAACAACCAACGTCTCAACATTACCTGTCTTAACAACCACTGTCTCAACATTACCTGACTTACCAACCAACGTCTCAACATTACCTGTCTTAACACCCAACGTCTCAACATTACCTGTCTTAACAACCACTGTCTCAACATTACCTGAATTACCAACCAATGTCTCAACATTACCTGTCTTACCAACCACTGTCTCAACATTACCTGACTTAACAACCAATTTCTCAACATTACCTGACTTAACAACCAACGTCTCAACATTACCTGTCTTAACAACCACTGTCTTAACATTACCCGACTTAACAATCAATTTCTCAACATTGCCTGTCTTAACAACCAACGTCTCAACATTACCTGTCTTAACAACCACTGTCTCAACATTACCTGAATTAACAACCAATGTCTCAACATTACCTGACTTTACAACCACTGTCTCAACATTACCTGACTTAACAACAAACGTCTCAACATTACCTGTCTTAACAACCACTGTCTCAACATTACCTGACTTTACAACCACTGTCTCAACATTACCTGACTTAACAACAAACGTCTCAACATTACCTGTCTTAACAACCACTGTCTCAACATTACCTGACTTAACAACCACCGTCTCAACATTACCTGTCTTAACAACCAACATCCCAACATTACCTGTCTTAACAACCATCAAATCAACCCTGGTGTGCGAAAATGGACGAGCTGTAGATGGGTTTTGTCTCTGTACAGATGAATGGAGTGGAACCTTCTGCAACATTTGTAAAACTATTAAAATATTTCATAATATGTAGCCATTATTATACAGTGCAAAGTAAATGAGATCTTGATGGTCTACAGAATATAAATAAAAGTGAATGTTGTGTTATAGCTTTGGTACTTTGTAAATAACCTTACATAAATTGTTTGCCCAAAATTTCACAAAGCTTATTAAGTGATTACAAAATATAGACGGTTTCAGCAGCCACAACGTAAAGAAATGGTTTTTGTGGACTAAACGCAACTTTTGGTAGACTTCCATTTACAGTAGAAGTAAAAAACAGAGCCCTTTTAACTCTTCCCCCCTGCCATTGACGAGTTATCTTGTCAATTAAGAGAAAACATTTGCATGAAAAAAACATGTTCCTGATAAGTTTTTATGGATCATCTGTAATACCACTGCTATCGCGATGTTACAGTTTGTGTAATTATTATGATTACCGAATTGATAAAAAACTGAAGCAAAATTATTTATTAATTTTACATTTAAAATTGTAAAACATGTTTGTTTTCATAATCGTTCTGAATCTGATCTCTAGCAAAAGAAAAATACCCATATTTAAGAGTTAAAACTTTTTTTTCGTTTAGTTTGTTTATTGTTTGTTTGAACGCAGAGGGTGTCTTCTTTCATTTGATATATTTGTATGTTTATATATTTTTACAAGACCATTTTCCTGAGAGGCATTTTATGAAACTTGTGAAAATCACAAAAAAACGCCGGCGGGCAACTTTTCAAAAAAGGCTGGTGGGGAATGAGTTAAAGTAGTTTACTGTATTTCTGATAACAAGGAAAATTATTGACAGGTAAATTACCTAATTCATAAATCAGATCTAACGTGTATCAACTATTAAACTGAGCTAACATTACTGTGTAAAATTAATGTATACACTGTTAGCTACAGGTCTTTGAATTCTTACCTGGGTGTCAAACCATTGTGATCCATGCTCATCGTCGCCCCTCGTCTTTAGTAAACCAAAACATAATTTTTTCGCCAAGGTATTTGTTTCAGAGATCGGTTAAAGACCGATAAATAAATACAGACCAGAAGTTCACTTCGCGACAACGCGTGTGCGTCTGATGAAACCGTCTAAACATACAGAATTAGGAAGAACTATCCCAAAGAATTGTTATGTTTCATGCAAATTTTTAAGGTTATCAACAGTCACAAATGCTTTTACAGCAAATTTCTGCCTCAAGCAAGGACCAACATCCGGATTGACCTTTCCAAAAACTGTCCTAGGCCGGTTTGCCTCATCTACAGAGCTATGTGAAAAGGGAACACCAAATGGTACTCTGTCCTCTTAAACAGCTGCTTTCATGATGTACACTTATAGCTTTAAATGAATGTTCTTGAAATATCTCTTCATTACAAGTTTATATTTTTCAGCTGGGATTCCCAAAGCATCAGCCCTCTGTGACATAACAACCCGTGTGTTTAATGCTCCAAACAATCTGAGTTGTAGTTTATCCTTGGACGACATTGATGAAAAGGTAAGATATCAATGTTTCATACTAAACTTACATTAATTTTATCATACAAAAATTTTACGGATTGCTTTTTTCAATCAAGATTTCTGGGATTTCTGTGGAAAATAAGTTGTTGTTAGCGTCCAGTGCTCAGATTCTTACATCCAGACCAAAACGTCTGACACCCCATAACATCACAAAAGCAGTGAATATAGCCAACATGCTGCTCTCCTCAGAAAACGTATCAACGGTACTTATTTACACTTTTACACTTAGCAGGTTTTAAAAATCCTAGTTGTCCCAACATAGTGAATTTTTAATGCATCAAGCTTGAGTTTTTTAACTTGTATATCACTGTAAAACAATTCTGTAGAAATTACAGTATTACTGGAAGCTGGTTGCCAGTAACTTACTGTAGATTTTACATTAATTTTATTTACTGGCAACAGTTTGTTCAAAGTTAAATGAACATGAAATATTTCAGTCTTTATCTTCTACAGTAAGTTACTGGCAACCAGCTGCATAATTACAGTGTACAATATCTCTTTGATGTTCTTCCTGGTTGAAATCATTTGCATTTTGGTATGTTGCCTAATTTGGCACGGTTCCGATAAAACAGATAAACAAACTTCATTTGACTAATCCACAACAACCACACAACTCATAACAGCCGTTCCAGTTTTTCATTCTGCAAACATTCACTCAACCTTTGCAATAAATGCACTTAAAAATAAAAGTGATAAATGATTCGTAATTTCCCAAATAACCTTTCAGTCAATGTTTTTAATTTAGCCAGACAAGAAACCTTTAATACTGCACACTTCCCCATCTATCCCAGCCATATTGTACTGTATATGCCAAGACAGGTGTATAAGTTAATTTCCCTTAAGTCTAAACTCTGTGATGCTTTCAAAGCATTGCTCTGTTATGGTAATCCTGCCCAGCTCGCCAGAACAACATTGGCTCAAACAAACACTTACAGTATATAGTTAGGGCTATATATGTCACATGTATGAGACAGTGTTTAAAGCTATCTTCCTTGTAGAACCAGAATAACATGTTGTAACCTCAATCTCATTGTTTGTTGTGCAGGATATTGCTGTGTCTACAGTAGCCATGGTCAGTCAGCTCCTGAATGTCAGTCAAGGGAAATTCTCTGATGTCGACCGTGATGCTCTTTCAAAGTATATGAAAATATCGCACAGCTAGGGTTGGGAATTGTGATCAGGCTCTTATTCCTAATGTGTGAAATACTGAAATAAATACCTCTACTCAATCGCACAGCTCAGACCATAGATATAAATATGCAAATTAGTACCACATAGACATATAAACAACAAAAACTTGATTTTCACCACATGGGAACTTAAATACTGTATATGGATGTCTGATTTTGGATTGTGTTTGTACAGACTAACACAGACTCTGCAGGTATTCTCACTGCGCGAGGAATCAAATAACTTGGTACAGCCAAATTTGGCAGTGCAGTCCTTTAAGGGGGAACAGGAGATTCGTCAAGTGCAGTTAACCTTATTTAAAGGTAAGTACTGGGCCAGCTTCACCAATCACAGTAGACCGGGTGGTTTGGAAGGATGAGCTTCATAGAAACGTTTAAGATGTGTTGCAATAATGTAAAATATAAAAAAATACTTTTTGTAAAATGGGACCATTTTAAAATGTATGAACTGGCCCCATTAACTTAAATAGTGAGTGCTTCACTTAAACCAGACACAATTATAAAAAGATAATCAACATTATACAACAGTTCTTTCTGGTTCTCGAATCTGATTGGCTAAGAGCTATGCGATATTCTACTGATAACGGCACAGTAACTGCTTCACTTTTCGTATCATTCCGCCACCTAGTGAATGGAGGTCCTTTGAATGGAGGTCCAGGCTCATCTCTGAATGGAAAAACTGCACGCACACACGGGCAAACACAGACTCGCTGTTTTTAAACACTCTCCGTGTGTCTCATTTCACTAGCTTGTAAATCAGTCTGTGAATCCCAATCAGTAGCAATCAGTATTCCGTCAAAGATCAGTGCTCTTGGATGTTACGTTAAAGTTAATGGGAGTAATGTCTTGTCACATCGTGTGGACGATTAACACTTGGAAAGAGGAATGTAAACACTCTTTTTTCTGGAGCGATATATTTCTTGTCATAACGCGAAAACACTGTGGAACTGCAGGTAAGCACCGCAGCTTTTACAAGTGGACATTGATCATTTATTTTACCGTGACTATTAAAACATGTTATGAGATATCGCCACTGATATATTTATAAGCAGCATGCAAAAACATCTCTCTGACACTTATAAACAGTTTTATATAGTACTGACCAGAACAAAGTCTTATAATAATCGAGTGCTCGTATCGCGTTGAGGGAAAGCAATAGTAACATTATATAAGTATAGTTTTATTAACTGTTACCTCGCGCCAAAACAATAACAACACAAAAGACACTAAATATGAATAAGAAAACAAGTACTAGTTTGATCATGACACCAAATACTGCTGATTTGATCTCATTTTTGACCATCAAACACAGACAAGGCCAACATCATAGCCAGTGAATCCCTGTCAGAGATGTAGCCCAGAGAGGGCGGTGGTCAGCGGGGCGAGTGAACACTGACGTCTGCTCATGCTTTGGTTCTCATACGTACCGAATCTCACTAAGCAAACGTTCAAACAGGGGCTATCTTTACTAATCGACTGCAAATTTTAATATAATACATACATTCTCGACCTAACTAATCTTAAAACTACACTTTGTGACCAAGAAATGGTAATATAAAGAAACGCCTTTTCCGTCCATTGAGTTATTATGAGATTCAAAGCAGCTGAAAGTGTTAAGGCCGGGATGTACCTTTTTTCCGCGTTCGCGCAGCTTTTCGAGTACACAACCGAGGCTACACGCGGATGGCCGCGTTCGACACTATACGCAATACAGTCTCAAATTTTGGGCTGCACGCGGACGGTTTGCGCAGCCGGCCGCTGACTCTCCTGATGACGAAAATGACGTCATGCGGACGGCGCGCATACGCGGACGTCCCTGGTATACTTTCGGCTGTACCTGTCATTCTGGCCGCCCTCAAATCCGTGGCGGAAGAAAGTAGTTCCCAAACAAAGAGGCTTTTTAAATAACTCCGTTGTTGTTTTCTAGTTTTCTTTTTTCAAACGTGTGCCGTCGAACTGTTGTATAAAAGCAATATTGCTCTCGGAGTCGTGTGATATAGCTCTATTTCATGACGGCTGTGATTGAGGCCCATTGTCTCTACATAGGTCAACCTTAATTATCTACTTATTTTTGTAGCAACAGGCAATGATACCTTTATACCTGGAAGAATAAAACTGGATTCAAATACAATGCCTTTTCCAAAAGAAGAAGTTGACCTACAGATAAATATTACATTCAGTGAAGGTAGATCTACAGTATATTCTTTATATAATCAGTTTTCCGTATACAATATTATGTTGAAAGTTTTAAATTAAAGTAATCTGATAGAAAAATAAATTGAAAATTAAAAAATAATGTAATATAATAATTTTCAGTAACTGTTTCCCCTGCACATTAGTATCACGGTTAGGAGGAGATGTTTAAAAACATAATAGGGGCAAATGTCAATAACTGCAATAAAGAATCTTTCTTTTCTCTCTCTCTTTCTCTTTAGGAATGGACAAAGTTGTTGGGTTTGTTCTCTATGATAGCGATCATTTCTTTCCGTCAAAAAGCTTTAAACCTTCTCTGAATACTAAGAGAAGAGTTTTCTCTGCTAACCTTTTCGAAAATGGATCTGTCACCATGGAAGTTCAGTTTTCAGTCACACCATCGGTGAGAAATGTCTGTAGCCATATTATTATGTGTCTTATTTTGTGTATTTCCTTTTTTCTGTCGTTTTTATCTTAATAAAGAGACTGAAAAATAACAAATGGATGGTCATTCAAACAACAAAGCTGGTGGTGGCCTAAGACCTTTGCACAATGTATATATATGTAATGCACTCTCATAAGTTCTCACTTGGGCTGTACCCTTTCAAAAAATTTCATATTAATACCTCAAAGGCACTTATTGATACCTCATGAGTTATGAATTAACACATTGTTGACCTTTCAGGATGACTCTGTGATGTCCCTTGAAGACTTTTCATGCGTGTTTTGGAATTACAACGAAAACGACTGGAGTACAGAAGGGTGCACAAAAACAAAGACCTTCTCAGGCTATGCGCAGTGCAGCTGTACATCTGATCAAGATGAATTTTTTTTAAATAATTTTGAAAAATTTAACAAATTATCTAATTTAAATAAGAACTTTGCAGTCCTGATGGTAAGATACATTTATGATCAAATAATTTAAGGTAAATATATAAAGAGTTTGGTTCCAAAACGCAATAAATCCATTTTGACTAATTTGGGTAAAACAGGTTTTCTATGCCAAGAAAGTGACTAGATAAAAACCACTATTTTCTGTTACAAACGTTCACATAGCATCTTTAGGGTTTAAAAACATTCCATAATTTGATTTTCAAAGATTTATTTTAAAAAATTATTATTTTTCCACAAAAGGCAATAAATCCATGAAGTGGAAGTTTTTTTTTCTCAAAATTATATAAATCTATTGAATCAATATATAAATGTGCATTCATCTTTACCATGTTATATTCATTTAGTTAAATAGTGTTATACAACATTTCTTTCTGGTTCTCGAATCTGATTGGCTAAGGGCTTTGCGATATTGTACTGATAACGGCACAGTAACCGCTTCACCTTTCGTATCATTCTGCCACCTAGTGAATGGAGGTCCTAAACAGGCTCATCTCTGAATGGAAAAACACAGACGCCCTGCTTTTAAACACTCTCCGTGTGTCTCATTAGTTCACTAGCTCATAAATCAGTCTGTGAATCCCCAATCGGAAGTAATTATTCCGTCAAAGATTGGAAACACTCATTGTTTTCTCTTATCAGAACGCGAAAACACCGTGGAACTGCAGGTAAGCACCGCAGCTTTTAAATGTGGACATTGATCATTTACTTTATCGTGACGTGACTATTAAAACATGTTATGAGATATCGCCACTGGTATATTTATAAGCAGCATGCAAAAACATCTCTCTGACACTTATAAAAACCGTTTTATATAGTACTGACAAGAACGAAGTCTAATAATAACCGAGTGCTCGTATCGCGTTAAGATAAAATGGTAAACCAATAGTAACATTATAGAAGTATATTTTTATTAACTTTTACCTCACGCCAAAACAATAACAACACAAAAGACACTAAATATGAATAAGAAAACAAGTAATAGTTTCATCATGACACCAAATCTGCTGATTTGATCTAATTTTTGACCATCAGGCCAACATGAGAGCCAGGGAATCCCTGTCAGAGATGTAGCCCAGAGAGGGCGGTGGTCAGCGGGGCGAGTGAACACTGATGTCCGCTCATGCTTTGGTTCTCATACGTACCGAATCTCACTAACCAAACGTTCAAACAGGCCCTATCTTTACTAATCGACTGTAGATTTAAATATAATACATATATATTCTCGACTGAATTAATCTTAAAACTACACTTTGTGACCAATAAATTGTAATCTTTAAAAACGGCAAATCCGTCCATTGAGTTAATATGAGATTCAAAGCAGCCGAAAGTTTTACCTGTCATTTAAACTAAAATTACTCCGTTATCGTTTTCTAGTTTTCGTTTTTCAAACGTGTGCCGTTGAACTGTTGTATAAAAGCAATATCGCTCTTGGAGTCGTGTGATATAGCTCTGCATCTTCACGGCTGTGATTGCCTCTGGCCTAATCACAGCTGTGATGATATAGAGCTATATCACACTCCTACTCGAGCGATATTGCTTAAATATACACTGATTAAAAAAATAAACATTAATGGCATTAATCAAAACACTTACTTTGTCATATTAAGAACACTGTCATTGCTGCGGTCATCCTTGGAACATTGTCGCTGAACTTTTTTGACAGCGATCAGTTGTAAAATGTTTTGGTCCTGCTCGATTTTTGTTGACTTTGAGTAAAATGCGTTTTTTATAAGAGATCAATGTGTTAGCATGACATATGCTTGTTGCTTTCGGGACAACAAGCAACAGCCAGCATTTTTCCTTCATCCGAGTGCCTCTAACGTAAATTATTAGATTTTGATGGATTATGTTTATTCTCCACCACAGAAAACCACCACAGGCTTATCAATGCCATCAAAATTAGTATTTCGTTTTTGTTTGATTGTTGATCACGAAGTACAAAGTAGATGAGTAAAAAGGATTCTGTGTGTATTCAAAGCGACACCATTATTGTTTACAATGCATGGAATCGTACGCTGTAATTGGTTAAGCAGATTTATTGCATTCTGCAGAGAAGGAGAACTAGCGTTTGTCTGGGTTTGGAAAAACAGATGACAGAATAACACGGCGGATATCGTATTTTGCGTAAATATTTTGAATTTTTAATACTAACCAGATAAAATGCTGATTTTGGAGGTAACACTTTTTTTAAAAAAATGGCATTTATCATGTTTTGTAACCAAACTCTTCATATATTCCTGTGATTATATGTCTCGCTTTAGATAAAATGTTTAAAAATGTTGTCCTTTTGCAGTCTTTCAATATAAACTATCAGTATTCAGAACCATTAAACTGGATCAGCATTGCCGGCTGTTCTCTTTCTATATTGGGTCTTGCTGTCACAGCAGTTTACCAAATTGCAACCAGGTAAAAACAATCAAGATTTACCCTGGCAGTCAGGGTGATGTCATACTTATCTGTCTCCTGATGCATTTTTTTCCGGTTGACCTGTAGTTTTTATATATTGATAAACTCTTTACTACAGGAAGTCAAGGGGATGCAGCCCGACTCTGCTTTTGGTGAACATCTGCTTGAGCATGATGATTTTCTACCTTCTCTTCATCTTTGGCATTAACAACCATGTCAATCATGCAGAAGAGGATAATGTTTCAGAAGAAAATCTCGTTCTTATGTCAGACTATCATCAATATTCTGACGAGGGTCCTTGTACGGCATTTACAGCCTTGATTCATTACTTCTTGTTGGCCACATTCACTTGGAATACTCTGTATGGAATTAATGTGTTTCTCCTCTTCAAAACAACCACGGGAACACCTCCATGGTTTCCCAAGGTGTCCATAGCAGTCGGCTGGGGTAGGAAACTCAAAAATCGTATTGTTTAACCTACACATTGTTTTCCATTTTGTGGGTGGTAAAACTCCTGTGCGCGTCGTTCAAATTCATTGAAATTTCATTCACTTGTAGTTTAGCAATTATACCTAATGTATATTACAATTTCAATGTTTTTACTCTGCACTTCACCTGAGGAAATCCAAAGTTGTGTCGAGGGCCAAACTGACAGCCACAACAGCGGAGATTGTCACGTGGGTATTGGAACAGAAAACTTGCAAAACTGAAGGGTGTATGGGTAATGTAGTCTCTGCTCTCGGTGGGACGAATTAGGAAGTGTGCATTGTGAAGGGTGCTCTGAAAAGCGGCAGCGCAGCCAAATGATTAAATTAAACCTCTGATTTAAACAGATGTGCAAATGAGCGTTCCGGTACGCTAAAAGCACGTTCTGGGTGCACAGAGAGGTGGTGGTACACTCAAGAGCTATATTTGGAACTGGTACAGCCCCAATGCTAGGGTTCATATTTTGACTATTTGTTTTTTGATAGTGTAAATGTCCAAGGTTAGCTAGTGTATCTGTAGAGTTGTGAGGACAAGCATAAGAATCCTGGCTAAAAAGTGTCAGTATAAAGTATAATGACATTGCTGAGTGCCTATAAGGCCACGTACACACCAAACGCAGGGCATCGTGTTACTCGCTCTAGATTACTTGCGGGATGTAACTTCTTATCATGCAAAATTTTGCTCAAGTTGAATATTTTCAACTTGGGCAAAGACTCATTTGAGGCGAAAATTGCGTGTTTTCGCGGCAAACGCGCCACCCATATGGTGTCATTCACATCGCCCCACGTGTGGGGGGGGTATCTTATTGCATCTTTGCATTGACTGGTGTAAACCCACAGTAAAGCTTTTCCTGTCTCAGGGTTTCCTGCCATCATTGTTGGTATCTCACTGGGTTCCACTTACAAATTTGAAGATCCTTTAGGTTATCGACAAGAAGAGTTGTAAGTACCAAATTTTAGGGATTTCATTGATTAAATGAAAAATAATTTTTGATTATTGATGCCACAGTATTTGTTAACTAAATGCTTACAGTACTGATTTTATGAGTTCACTTGTCATACAGTTGCTGGTTGGCTTCCTTGGACCCCAAACAGAATTTCGATATGAGGAAGCCAATGTTCTGGGGATTTCTGCTTCCTTTGGTTATCATGCTGTTCTTCAACATGGCAATATTTCTGCATTTCTCTCAGAACACCTGCAAGACCGTGCCTAATTTAGTCCGGTACCTTTTATTTTAGACAGATACTCTTTGAAGTAATACATGAATGATAAATTAGCGTGTACAATCTTGTTTGTCCTGATAACACTTTTGTTGTCTAGTTTGCAGCAAACTCCTTTAAAGAAGAAGTTTCTGAGTAGTTTTTCTATGGCTGTGATGCTTGGTCTATCGTGGGTCACTGGTTACATTTTGCTTTTCACCCAAGATCCAACTCTTCAACTTATCCTGAGCATAGTTTTTTGTGTCTGCAACACAACACAGGTGTGATAAGTGTTTCAAAACCATTTCCCTTTTGTATCTCCACAGCTACATTTATCACCACTAAACTGAAAATATGTTGCATTCAACTCATATTATACCGATTATTATTAAAATAATTAAAGTGGGCAATGTTACAATTATTCAAATTTACACTAAAAACAATACATAAGAAACAAATCACTGTAAAATCATTGGTGCCCTGCCCGGCGTTCCAGTTCGTTTTTTTATGAACTTCCCTCGCTAACTTCCCTCAGTCTCGTTCACTCGGATGTACGTCATTGCTTACGTTGTACGCGTGCCCACTACTGCTAGAACACTTGAAGTGGGTTCAAATGGATCGCCCTAAGCCCTTGATCACATGGAAAGTGGAGACCGCCCCCTCCATGTGCAAAGCGCGAGTTGCTGAAGTGATGTCACAATCGTGCTGCATTGTGGGATATGAAGCGGCATGAAGTGTACATATGAAGCAGACTCGCTCCCTCGGTAAAAATCGAGGTAGCGAGGGTCTGTCCATACAAACTTCCCTCGTCCACTTGACGAAGTGGAACGCACTTCAAAATGGCGACAGGGATTCCCCCGAGGGGAAGTGCTTAGGGAAGTTTGCGAGTGTGTGTCTAAAACTGGAGTGGAACGCACCCCTGTTAGTCAAGCCATGCTGAAACATCTACAAACAGGAAGTGACCAATGAAGCGGTACACAGTCAATACTCGGGAGAGGGCTCCCTCTGCTGGTGTGGCGTTACATCAAGAAAGTTGAAATAATTGTACATTTAAGTTGATTAAACTTAAAAATTTAAGTGCAACAAGGAATATTTACAGTGTAGTAATGCATATCACTCATATTATTTAAAACACTTTTCATTTTAGCAATTTACATTTGCACTCAGCTTTGACTTTTTTCATGATCACAAAGCCTTGCAATTGTAAAATAAACTTAATGGATTGTAAACTTAATCTGCAATGCTTCTATATTAATTTGATTTCTTTTTTATTTCCAAAGGGCATACAAATATTTCTTTTATTCACTCTGAGATCCGTAATAAACTCAAATCCAGCCATTCTTGAAGCCATGCATGCACCCAACATTGGCATTCACAGGAAAGTGTTCTTCCTATGGAAAGTTAAGGCAGAAGAAAACATTGAAATCTACACACGCACTGATCTTGACTCTGCTGAGATGCCTCAGGTCATCACTGGTAATAACTGGATACATAATGTATCATGCTAATATATCAAGTATGCTAACACACACTGTAAAAGTGGATCTCAATTCTGTTTGTACATCAAGTTAGATAAAATAGCTGAGACGGCAAATCTTTTTAATATTGAACAGATTTTACAGATGTAGTGTTGATTTTATACAGTATTGCTGCTTTGTGACCATGACAAACAAATACAAATGTGTGTCACATTTCATTATAGAGCTGAAGTAGATCATTGGAGGCAGTGGCTGTGCTGATCACATCAGTATAAAGGCACAACATGAAGTGAATCTCATGTTAAATGGATGCTGAGAAAGGGGGATACCAACTTGAATTATGGTGGATGCGTGACAACATGGCAGATGGGTGTCTGACAACAGTCATTATTTTAGAAATTCGGTTGGGTTTCATTTAGTATCCAACTCAGTTTTATATGACAGGCATTATGTATGTCACTCTCTTAAAATGGTTCAATTTTGATGTTTTATTGCATAAAATCTTTTTTTTTTAATTCAGAATCCAATCACAGGCAACAATTTCCACAGTTAATGTCACTAATATCCTTTAAAAAAAACGAGTTATTTAATAGCAAAATGAAAATTTTGACAATATTTTTACAGTTATTATCACATTAACCTGCATCTTCTGAAAAAAAAACTGCAATAATACCATGTAGTCTATATATTTCATATTTTTCTGTTTTTTCTTTTCATCCCTCCTGTCTATACTTAGGCTATACAGTACATTTTAAAACTGCTTTTTAATAATTGTGAAAAACGCTATAGAAACAAAACATAAATTCATATGGTATTGTTTGTATTTCTTCTTTCAGTAAATAATTATAAACACTCATTTCATCAATACGATTGTTGTGCATTAAAGCAACACTAAAGACTTTTTGCTCTTTGCTCCCCCTACAGGTTAGAAGCATAATTGTCCATTACCATTGTAGTAAATACTGCAGCATAGCTGGCTCTGATTGGATTGTAGGTCTGTCGTAAAGCAAGTTTTTGAGTAACAACAGTTACAGTTAAAAGTGGTCCAATTCCACGTAAAAACTGTGGACTTGGCAACACTGCTATATTGTAAAGTCAATAACTTTAAAAGGCTTCTGCAAATAACTCTATGCTGTTTTGCATCTTGGAAAAATATTTAGTAACATTTTTGTTATATTTAACACACTTTGAATAATATTTTTAATGGCTTACACACTTGTTGTTTTACACTACATTCAGGCGTTTCCTAAATTGTAATAACTAGATAAATGTAAAATAAAATGTCATATAAAATACATTTATTTTTTGTCGTATTTTGTATCCTTGTATGACATTTGTGAAAATCCCTAAAGTTTTCAAAAAGGCTGTCCGGTGTCCTGATAAGTGCTTCATGTATGCGTACATATGGTGACATATGGTACCTCAAGGGTAAGTTTTGCAAACGGGTAATACAAGTTATAAGCATTGTGTCCAACTGTTCATAATTTATTGACTGCCTTGATGGAAATGTTTAAATTGTTTTTAATTACTGACTGCAAGAATGAATGTACTGGTTAATATGGCAAGACAATGGCTTTTGAACTACTGCTTCTGAATCCAGTCAGAGATTTTTTATATCCACCAGGAGGAGCCATTTACAAAAAAATACAAATACGTCTAGAAGATAGGCCTTTACTGATCAGCCACAACAACTAAAACCACCAGTTACGTCCTCCTTGTGCTGCCAAAACAGCTCTGATGTGTCAATCCACAATTTCTCTTAAATGCGTACTGTGTTATCTGGCACCACGACAGTAGAAGGAGGGATTAATATATTGGATCCCACAGATACTCAATGCGATTGAGATCTGGGATATTTTGCTGCAAAGGCAACATCTTGAATTCTTTGTAATGTTCATCAAACCATTCCTAAACAATTGCAGGGTGCATTATCCTACTGAAGAAAGCCACATCCACCAAGAAACACAATGGCTATGAATGGGTGTACATGGTCTGCAACAATCATTAGGTAGGTGTACGTGTCAAAAAACATGCACATGAATGCCAGGACCCAATGCAAAATCAGATCCCTTGTAGGCAGCTTGGTGGTGGACAAGGATCATTCTGAGGCTCTGCAACCCCACATGCAGCAAACTGTGATTGCAATGTTTTTAAACAATCTGAGCTCTCTGTGTGAACAGACCAGATGGGCTAGCTTTCTTACCACACTTGTGCATCCATGTTACTGTTTCACTGGACTCCAGTTCCCTCCATATACTGCTGCATACTGCAAGACTTCTCATTTGGAGATGATGTGACCCAGTTTTGCATCTAGACCTTCTCAAGGCCACTCAGATCTTTTTTACTTGCTTGTGTTTCCTGCATCAAACACATGAAATTGAAGAAATGACTGTTTATTTGCTAACTAATATCTTACTTCTTGATGGTAACAGTATGGTTCTCACTCCACCTGTCAGTGGTTTAATGTTGTGGCTGATCAGTGTATATACAGTAAATTAGTGCATTTAATGTAAAGTTTCCAGTTTTGGTTCCCCTTCTATTCTAGTTAGCATCTGATACTTCCCTGTTGTTATGACTGGAAATGTATAGTAATGAGTGCTGGTATACTGATATTGGAAAACTAGTGGTAACTAGTGGAATTTTGTATTGCAACATGTTATGTAATTTTCAAACCAGTCGTCTTGTAAGTGACTGCATTAAAATGGAATTTAAGAGTAATTGGAAACTAAGGATAAACTCCCTTATTATGCCAGATCTACAGCCTTAAATTGGCAAATGCAAACCTTCTTAGGGAAAATCCATGAGGTTATTCGGTTGTTGTTATTAGCAAGTTTTGAGGTTTCGGAGCAGGTGCCAGACAACTCTGGTTGTTGCAGAGCCACAGGTTCCCTACTGCTGTGTCCTACAGTAAGGTTAAATGAAATGCCCTGTATAACTCCTAATTCACTATTTATAGTTCATAGACCTCACAGACTAAGGCGTTTTCTTTTCCGCTGTAGACAATGACATCATGGCGGTGTCATGTCAGTGCGTTTTTTACCTGATCAGTTGTGAGCGGGTTGGTACAAACCCGATTCCAAAAAAGTTGGGACACTGTACAAATTGGGAATGAAAAAGGAATGCAATAATTTACAAATCTCACAAACTTATATTTTATTCACAATAAAACACAGATAACATATCAAATGTTAAAAGTGAGACATTTTGAAATGACATGCCAAATATTGGCTCATTTTAGTTACACATTCCAAAAAAGTTGGGACAGGTAGGAATTCACTAGTTTGCCTGCACATTTAGGTGTCAATGATAAATTGTAAATGAACTTGGCTTGCTGACCTCGAAGAGAGCTTTGCACAAGAGCTCTGAACCTTCAGAGAGAGGGAACCTGAGGCAGATGGACCTGGAGGCCTGAAGGCTGCCTTATATACGCCCATAATGATGATTGACAGGCCAGAATGTTTAGGCTCCTCTCGAACCTACGTTTAGAACTACATTTAGAGGCCGGAAAAATTAAATTTACACATAAGGAACAGCTGGAGGACCCATTTGCAACTTATTAGGTCAATTGGCAACATGATTGTATATAAAAGAGCCTCTCAGAGTGGCAGTGTCTCTCAGGAGTCAAGATGGGCAGAGGATCACCAATTCCCCCAATGCTGCGGCGAAAAATAGTTTTCCGAGTTTTTCAAAGAAAAACTGCAAAGAGTTTGAAGATATCATCATCTACAGTGCATTATATCATCCAAAGATTCAGAGAATCTGGAACAATCTCTGTGCGTAAGGGTCAAGGCCGGAAAACCATACTGGATGCCCGTGATCTTCGAGCCCTCAGACGGCACTGCATCACATACAGGAATGCTACTTTAATGGAAATCACAACATGGGCTCAGAAATACTTCCAAAAAACATTGTCTGTGAACACAATCCACTGTGCCATTCGCCATTGCCAGCTAAAACTCTATAGGTCAAAAAAGAAGCCATATCTAAACATGACCCAGAAGCGCAGGCGTTTTCTCTGGGCCAAGACTCATTTAAAATGGATTGTGGCAAAGTGGAAAACCGTTCTG
The DNA here is from genome assembly GCF_027580225.2 of Misgurnus anguillicaudatus. Taxonomy (NCBI): domain Eukaryota; kingdom Metazoa; phylum Chordata; class Actinopteri; order Cypriniformes; family Cobitidae; genus Misgurnus; species Misgurnus anguillicaudatus. Next base: position 5,761,440 of record NC_073359.2, on the reverse strand, counting down.
TGGTCAGACGAATCAAAATTTGAGGTTCTTTTGGAAAACTGGGACGCCATGTCATCCAGAATAAAGAGGACAAGGACAACCCAAGTTGTTATCAGCACTCAGTTCAGAAGCCTGCATCTCTGATGGTATGGGGTTGCATGAGTGCGTGTGGCATGGGCAGCTTGCACATGCTGAAAGGTTTATCCAAGTTCTTGAACAACATATGCTCCCATCCAGACGCTGTCTCTTTCAGGGAAGACCTTGCATTTTCCAACATGACAATGCCAGACCACATACTGCATCAATTACAACATCATGGCTGTGTAGAAGAAGGATCCGGGTACTGAAATGGCCAGCCTGCAGTCCAGATCTTTCACCCATAGAAAACATTTGGGGCATCATAATGAGGAAGATGCGACAAAGAAGACCTAAAACAGTTGAGCAACTAGAAGCCTGTATTAGACAAGAATGGGAAAACATTCCTATTCCTAAACTTGAGCAACTTGTCTGGATGTGAAAACAAATTATGACTGATGAGAATAATAAACCTTTTTTTTTTATAACTGCTTATTCCAAACTTGGCCATCAACAAATTGAAATAGAAAAATAATTTAATACTTTTTATTATTTTTGAACATAATTTCCTGAACCATTCCCACAAATGCAATTGGTCAATTAAACTCATAAAAACAAGAGAGAATAACACACAGTGGTAAACATAGCCTTGTCCCAACTTTTTTGAAAGGTGTTGATGCCATGAAATTTAAAATCAACTTATTTTTCCCTTAAAATGATACTTTTTTGGAATTGGGTTTGTAAATGCTGAAGTGGTTAAAGCTAAAGTTGAAATATTCTCATCTCATTGATTTGCAAGTTTGCTGATTATCACACGAAGGAAAAGAAATTAGACAAGAAAGAAATTAGTTTATAAATGTGTTGTTTGGATAAACAGGTAAACACTAAAGAAATGGATTAAAAATTGCATTTACAAAGAGCAAACCTTCTCCCTCTCAAGTTTTTTATCCCCAGATTTTTATAGGTAAAAAGTTTTAAGGGAGTGTTTTTGAAGAAACAACTGGCTAACGTTTGGATGTGCAATGGTAAATACTACCCAGGATGTCTGGATGTGGATACAAAGCTTTGGGTTCCCCCTCCTGGCCTGATAATTTGCATGGAACATTTTTTGAGGTGGCCAAATTTCCAAGAATGGCTGACAACACGTTTTTTGCCTGTTTTGTTTACACCTTTACTGCAAATGTAATTATCTTCTTTTTTATCCCACTTTACTGATCTCGCATGTCTCGGAATCGGTAATTCCTGGCTATAATATCTCTGTGATCTCAATCCATGATGGTAAGTGACCAGTTAGCGTCACACTTAGCACTCATACAAAACACTCAGCCCTGATGGTGCTGAGGGATTAGTGTTGACGCACATTTTAGCTAGTTATAAAAGGCCTGAGATTTCCTGTCTGTGCCGTGACTGTTAATGGTCTCTTGAATCATTCCAATCTGGATCAACTAGTTATTTTTCTATATGAGAATCACAAGACTGGTAGCATGACTGTTAATGTTTTTTATAGTATAACATCTGTGCAGATATTTATATCGAAGTATGACTGATGAGAATAATAAACCTTTTTTTAAAAACTGCTTATTCCAAACTTGAGCATCAACAAATGGAAATAGAAAAATAATTTCCTGAACCATTCCCACCAATGCAACTGGTTGTAGCAAGGTTACTTAATGTTGAGCTTGTCCACATGCTTAAAGTGCTCCTATTTCATTGCTATGTTATTTTGTGTATTTGGTATAATGCAATGTGTTTATGTGGTTTATGTTTAAAAAACATTATTTTTAGGGGTGCACCGATATATCGTCCGATGATGCTTGCTATGCTTCTCAATGAATTACGGTGAAATGCCGCTACATCCAAAAGCCAGGGGGCGCGCTTGTGCAGAAACTCAATGTCCGCTGCAGATGAGTAAGGCCCTGTCCCAAATGGCGCACTTTATGTGGACTTTCGGTCTCGTGGCCTTAAATTGTGCATGCTCGCTTAGTCTACAAGTCCGTAGGGTATCCCATCTGTCATTTTTACGCTTTGAAGTGTGCTCATCAGTACCCCCTTGATGCGGTCTCTGGCGAAGCCCACACTGCAGCAGTCTTCGCGCACTTTACCAACCCAGAAGTCCTTGCAAAAGAGCAATCAGACCAATCAGACAACGGAAGGAAGGAATTCACACTGACGGGCAACTTCTCTTCCTATTTCCAGCTTGACGCTCGAGTCTGTCCCAAAATACGACTTCGGTGCACCCATGTGGACTCGCATCAAGGGTCCCTAAAGTCTGCACTCTATGATGTCATCAAAGTGTGGACTCCGAGGAGGACCACAAGTCTGGCCCACAAGTCCTGTTCTTCAAACCTTTTCAGGTATTTTCATGATAATAAAGAATACGTATAGTGATAAGGATTTAATAATCAATATTAAAGTAAACAAGTAAAGAAATAAAGTAAAAAAAAGTTTTGGCTATAAGGTGATTTTGTTGTCCTGGTAAAGTTCATTTGAGGTGGTTAGAACCAGTTAATGTCTAGTATAAACAAGGTTTGAAAAAGCAGAGCTAAGTCATTCAGTCATCTCAGCCAAGGATCCCTGTGTTTGTTATGGTTGCTCAGTAGGGGACCACGGTCTGGGCTCAAAACCAGGTCATCTCCCAAGATTTAGGGTTTAAATTAATTTTCCAAACTGTATGTTTGTCTGCATAGACTATGCATGCATATGCATGTGTTTGGCAGCACTTCAGTATGTTGTTACAGTACTTTGTGGCTGTTAAAGAGCTCAGTACTAAGATTCGTAAATCACTTTTCTTGGAAATATGGAAAAGCATCTATTGCCATGCCTTTGCTGTGTTTTCTTCCAGTTGTTGTCTATCCTCAGTCTGTCATCCCATCCTTGATTTATAGAGAAAGCAATGCATGCAAATCACAAGTTTAACAACCTATAATGCAATGCTGATGTCTTGTCAGCAAAAACTTAATGCTATCTGACATCAAGGCATTAAATAGGATTGTGCTGTCTTGAGCAGTGATTGAATGTCTAAGCAAGGGTCAGCACTGAGGTGTATTATAGTCATTTGGGCGTGCATCCCAACCACTCTTTATGATCTGTCATTACATTTCTCTGGTCTCAATTACAGACCCAACATCTTGGCTAATATTAGAAGAAAAGTGTTAAAATAGAAAAGGAAGGGAAAAGAATACAGATTTAATTTTAATCACTCATTTTCCAAGAAATCCGGTTTGACCCAGATGTTTTTTGTGCTCTGAAGTCACAGGTTTGTTAGTGATTGACGGCACGTGGAGAGAAGATGACCTCACGTGTGCTCGTAGGAGACAAAACGTGTGTATCCCTTAGAGAGACCACCACGCCTCTGTTGGACGCACAGAGAGAAAGAAAGAGATATTTTGACTGATTTTCGTGAAATTAAAGTTTGTGCTGTGGTTTGGCCTGGGATGTTTGTGAGAACATATGTGCTTGTGTGTTAGTGTTTCAGCGTTTTGTTTGGGTCCAAATCATCGGCACCAAATTATCGGCACCTAACCACATCTGCAAGTACCAACATTCCTACAACAGGAAAGTCTAAACAGCCCATTGGTAGCTCTTATACTCCTTGCACACTTACAGTAAGTTTATACTTTTTACAGCCTTTTAATGTTTTTATAAGAATGCCTGCCACAGGCTATCCAAACGGCTTTGGTTGGCGGCACAACCGGCTATGACTATCTGATCACGAATTGGATGTATTGGGCTAAAATGAGGTAATATTCCCTTTGCATTATATCCATTGAATTATGTAGACATCCATGCTCATAGTCTTGATTTGTTATTGGTCCAACAGGTGCACAAACTTTGCCCCAATTTATGGTCAACCAGCATGGTTTTTGTGGTAAAGTTAGTTGACTGAGGAAAACTTTCTAGTTCAGCTAGACCTGATGAAGACTTCATCATGCCATGATCGGGAGTGCAAACTGAAGCATTTGATTTTTCCTCGAAATGAGACCTCCCTGAACTGTCTGTTTTCATCCAGCTGTTCTACACATCAACATGAAACGTTAAAAATAATGGGGATGATAAAGTGTTTGACTTGTTATTTTTGGATGCTGTTGCCGAGGACATTCTGATCCCCCATTGGTGTCCTTGTGATTGACGTGTCCTCCTGCATCCCAGTTAGCGATACATTCAGTTTGTTTGGAGCTTATGTCCCTTCGGACTTCCATGGGCTGATGAATGGAATTTCACGGCTGGTTGCTGGGTAATGGAGAAAGTGAGGGATTGAGAGTATAACTCCTCGGATAGTGAGGAGTGATATTAACCATATGACTCTGCAGCTGCATTTCAAGTCCCGAACCCTGTTATTATTACCTCAAAACAGCCATGATAATTGAGTCATCTCGGTTGTTAGGATGTGTCAACAAGAGCTGATGTTGCTCTTTTACTGGAGGATGATGGACACTCCAAACCTGAAATAACTAAAGCTGCTGTATTGAGTCCTTCTTTGCTGGTTTGGGTAGTTGGCAGATCTTTCAATCTTTAGCAATGACATTCTTTATCAGGTTTCAAAACTGTTGACTCTCTACCCTTGACACTTCGGAAGGGTGCACAGAAAATCACCCAAATTTGGCTCTGAAAGAAAGGACTCTCCGGTTCGAGCCCCGGCTGGGTCAGGTGGCCTTTCTGTGTGGAGTTTGCACGTTCTCCCTGTGTCAGCGTGGGTTTACTCCGGGTACTCCGGTTTCCTACCACAGGCCAAAACATGCAAGTTAGGCAAATTGGAGATGCCAAATTGTCCCTCCCCCAACATGTGTCTGGATTAACTTGTCTGAATCAACTTGTGCATGAATTACCAGTTCTCGCCATGAATATAGCCGTAGATGCTGGAATGCCATAAAGAATAAGAAAGAAAGACAGAAAGAAAGAAAGAAATCCCCACTAGAAATACGCTAATTCCCATATAGTGGACTTTAGTGGACCGAAAACAGTTTATGATCCCAACCAGGGCATAAGGGTTTTATCTAGTGAAATGATAATCATTTTCACCAAAAAACTTTTCATCTTGCACTAGCCATGTGATGCACCAGCGCGACCTTACGTATTAAGTAATCACGTCGAAAGGTCAAGCGTTACATATGTGAAACGCACACTTGCGGACCATTTTAAACAACAAACTGACACAAAGACATTAATTAGTATGAATCCACATACAACAACGTCTGAACGTCTTTCGCTACACTTGTAAACACAGTATTTTCGCATAAGTCATGCGTGACCTTTCGACATGATTACGTAACACGTACGGTCACGTTGGCGCATTACAAGGCTAGTGCAAGATGAGAAGTTGTGGTTAAAAAGTAAAACATTTTGCCGAAAATGACGATCATTTCGCTAGATCAGACCGTTTCCAGACAGCAGATGACTCCAGGCCGGATGCGTTGCGGCTCTGGCCCGGAGTCGTCTGCTCTCTGGGTTATGCCTCGGTTAGGATCGTTTAGAGCCCGTTGAAGCTGCATATAAACTGTTGAGGTCCAGGAAATTCCACTATATGGAAAAAAATCCTGGAATGTTTTCCTCAAAAAACTTAGTTCTCGACTAAACAAAGAAACACATAAACATCGTGGATGACATGGGCGTGAGTAAATTATTTCAATTTTTTAATGACTGTGGAAAACGCCTTTCATTTTATCCACTGATTGGATGTAAAGGCTTTTGGGACTGAGCGTGCTAAGTGCCGTGGAGTGAAAAATAATCTCTGTCTCACTAAAAATGCTGTGTGGCTTTAAATATATTCCATTATTCAAATGCTCGTAGTCATTTGAGAAGGTAGTTTATGTGAGGAGATATATGCACTGCCACAGATTTGCTGTGCACCTGCTTAAGCTCATCTTTCGTAAAGCTTAGGTTTATTTTTATATGCTTGTTTATTAATCTATTTTGGACATAAGTATAAAAAATGGTGCGAAGTGAAGGAGTACTTGGCTGGTCACTATATATTGCGTCCTTGAAAGGGTTGAAAAGGCAGTACTGCAGCTTTATTTTGCGATGTGGATTAATGGCCGCTTTTTCATTGGGTTGTGTTGGATGTTAGAAATGTGTTGAAACGTGAATATGAATGTGATCTAGCATGTGTGTGTTCGTGGGATAGTTAAAAATAGATGGTGAATGGACCAGAAGAAAAAACACCTGAGAATCTCTAATATCTTGGTTGTTTCTTTATGAGAGCAAGGAGGTTTCATTTTATAAGTTCAGCATCAAAGTTAGATTTTACTCATTGGTTTCAATCTTTGACATGACCTTACTCATACAGTATTAAAGATATTAAGGTTATATTTCCATGTTCTTTACATTATGTAGCATGAGCTTATGTAGAAAACAGTAAAGCACAAAACAATTACTGTAGCTTGGTTTTAACTGGCAGGTTCACATATAGTCATATTTGTATTATTAACCAAATTTTCTTCATTCCAATACTTACAAGTCCTGAACCACCTGTTTTTTATCACAGTGTAACAAAATGTGCTGAGGTTTGGATTGGGTCATTCTTACAGATAGTAAATCGTGGCGCTTACACACCATCTTTTGGCATTTACATCAGAATTAGGTAAATATTCACATATAGTCTGACCCTTTTTGCGAAGACATATTTTTTGTTTTGTTTGACTTCTGCTGAGCAACAAGTGAAACAGGATAAATAATGATATACTGTGCTTTGGCACTATGTGGACTAGAAAGTGTGCTTGTTGATTCAGGCCATAAATAAGGACCATTAAACTTTTCTCTCTATGTGGTTAAAGGAAAAGATTGCAGAGACTTAAATTGTTCTTGGCAGGTATTGTTTATCCCTCTATTTTTTCTTATACACATCCCCTCCCTTTCCCTTATTCTCATTTTATAACTCGATACTGCTGAATGATTCAATGAATTGTCTTCACTAGGATAGATGAGGTACCTGGCAGCCTTGTTTTTACTCTTTTGCTCTCTTTTTGGCAGTCTGGACGCTCTACTCAAGTTGGACGGTCTGTCAAAAGGTGACAACCTCACAGATGATGGATGGCTTGTTGTGTCAACAAAGCCTTATTGGACAGCTATACCTGTACATCATCTACACTCAATTAATAACATGAACTAGGCCACCAGACACACACAGAAAAAACCCAAACCTACACATCACATTTTGAACCAAGATTTTTTGCTGAAATGCTGTACAATTAACTCTAAAAGTTAGTAAATGATGAAATGTATGATACAAATGAGCTGTATTCGAAGATCATATTTGAAACTATCACCAATAAGATTTGTTCCAAACCTGATGTGTTGACTACTGTATCTGACTACTGGCAGCTATACAGTGCAGAAAATAACTTTCTTACTTAGTATTTTTGTCTTGTTTTCAGTACAAACATGTACAATTTCTTAGATTGATTTTCATGATAAGCAAAATGAGCATAATTCTAAAAAAGTGCAGATGGGAGTGGAAATATTTGTGGGTAATTTCATTAAAAGGTGCAAAATAAATAGCAGGTGCAACAGCTGATTTCCATAATGAACAACGCAATCTACTAAAAGCAGCGCAAATTAGTTCACGGTCGCAAATAAGCACTGAGGTGATGATCCTCAGGTGCGGGTGATCTACTAACGCCTGATGTGCTTGAGTTCAGCACCATGGACTTCTCAGCTGTAAATTTGGGGTGTGAAATCTCAGCTAATGAATCCATAGTACACTGAAAAGAACTGGAGGACAATGAATGAAGGTTTACAAGAAGTTTTGTAACGTTTGGTATTGTTTGACTGCTCCTAGTGACCCCACTTTTATTTCACTCAGCAAAAAAATAAAAATAACATGACGTGGCAATATTTTTGAATAATATGTTCATCTGGAATTTCAAAAAAGTTCAACATATTAAAAAAATTCCTCTACCTTGTACCACACGCTCTCTGATCTCTGTGATGCTTCTTCTATCAGCAACAATTGCAGCCATTTCAAGCGCAAAATGGTTTAAGACATGCTTTTTTCGTTACGTAATGGCGCAATATACCAATGATATCACACAAACATTGCAAACATTAGTAAATTGCGTTGCGTGATTCATTTGCAAGAGAAACTACTAGAAATGCATATGCAATAACGTCAGTCACAAAAAGAGCTAGACCACACCTTTCCAGTGCTAATTGTTAGCTGCGTTTCTTAAGTCAATCCCAACAGTTGTTACTTAACGACAAAAAGATGGTTAGTAAATTTGGGCCAAAATCTAGTTTTTAGACAAAAATCATACAATTTAAATTAAATGTGTGCTTAAAACAAGCAAAAAATCTGCCATTTGGATAAGAAAAAAAAAAAATCTTGAAAGTTTTTCTTAAACACTTAATTCAAGAAAAATTTGCTTACACTGCAAAAAAAATTATTTTCAAGAAAAAAATCGTACTATTTTTGTCTTGTTTTCAGGAAAAATATCAAAATATTCTTAAATTAAGATGCTTAGACCCAAGAAAATAAGTCCAGTTTCCAGACCAAAAAGATCAAATTTAAGTGATTATGTGCATAAAAGAAACAAAAAAAAATCTGCCAATGGGGTAAGCAAAAAACCTTGAACACTTTTTTAAACACTAAATTCAAGAAAAAAATCAAGAAAAAATCCATTGGCAGATTTTTTTGCTTGTTTTATGCACAAAATCACTTAAACTTGATATTTTTGGTCTAAAAACTAAATACTTATTTTCTTTGGTCATTTTGCTCATCAAGAAAAAGCATCTTAATTTAAGAATTTTTAGATATTTTACTGAAAGCAAGACAAAAATACTAAGAATTATTTTTCTTGAAAATATTTTTTGCAGTACATGTAACTTTATCTGTCTCTGTAAAAACCTCAGTTAGGGGAAAATGCATGTGGAACAGTTATGGGGAAATGTCTGAACGTCAAAGCAATAGATCGAATAAGAAAATACGTTAGAGGGCTGTATATCACGGTGTCCCAAACGACTCAAATAAAAAGCAACAAATTTAACATTACAATGTTCTCCTGTGTTCTGAGAGAGCGCTTCTTGTTTTTATTTCAAACATTCACATGCTAAAGACGAAAGCATGCTAAGATCGAAAATAAAAATATTGTGTGAGTGTAAGCTTGTGGGGGAGTGGGGTACAATCGCGCTCAGGTATGGTTCAAGGCCAACCCTAAATCTTTCTGAAATATGACCTCAAACGTGACTTACTGTATCTGATGGTTTTCTACATAAATATCTCCCACTTTGACTCTTATCTTAGATTGATTTCTTTATATGCTGAGTTTTTTGGCAATGCAATATTGAATTGCTTTTATACATGCAGTGCTGTCTTTTATTCGTCCAAAACAAGTTATCTTCTTAGGCAGCATATCTAGGTGTTTAAACAAAGCATTTGTGAAACACTTGGCTTTTGCCTGGCTGATACTCCATGTGTATGGTTGCTTTTAGGCTTTCCACTGTCAACACCAAGAAGATTGTTTAGCCAGTCAGCAGTTTGTCAGTCTTGAATGAGTTGCCTCATTCGTTCACAAACTTCCCAGAGAGGATGCTTCATTAACAAAATGTTTTGCTCAGACTTGCATTCTTTCAAGAAGTCCAACCATTTTTTTTTTGTAAATTAAAAAACAATCATCCATTCATATTTCCTGGTGCTTTTGGGCTGAGTTGTCTCATGAAAAGTTTTCTTGCACCCTAATGTATGCTTGTTATCCACACCAGTTTTTTTTTTTTTACTTTTTCCAACTTTGTCAGCTGATATGAAATAACTGCTTTTAATTTTTTATTTAACTCTGAGTGCCTTGATTGAAAACGTCTTCAATGATATTGCTTTATCACAGCCTTCACTAAAATTACATTTTGCACATGTTATGTTTAAGTGCTATTATTGGGTCCCCAGTGCTTCTATCAATCTAGAAAATGTGAAAAAGGACAACCCAGAAACTTAATTTTGGTAAACCATTCTCTGCAAGAATGTAAAAAAATGGCTCATTGACATCTGGCTCCCCGTGTGATGTCAGAAGGGGATAATACCACCACTTAAAGAGATCAGCTATTTGCATTTAAAAGGACACACCAAGAAATGGCACTTTTTTGCTTGCACCTACAAAGTGGCAATTTTGACATGCTATAAAAAATAATCTATATGGTATTTTGAGCTAAAACTTCACATACGTACTCTGGGGACACCAAAGATTTATTTGGCATCTTAAAAAAGTCTTGTGAAATGTCTGCTTTGATGCATTTTAGGCTAATTTGAATGAAAAATAAAGTATATCGATGTGAAATACAGTATGCAGTATACAGAATGATTGGTTCACATGACCCCAAATAAATTTTTACATTACCAAAACAGCACTGGTCTTGTAAGGCTCCTTCATTGTGCCCTAGTTAGATGATGTATCGAGGAAGATTAAAATACTTGACCTTGATAAAACCCAGACGTCTTTGCCTGAGGGCTATCTGGTTATGTAATACTGGGAGATAGAGCGACAAAAACAGATGTTATATTTACGCTTGTACAGTATATCGTTCATCGCGGAAGAGCCACAGATTAAATTAAAACATAGATGTATGGACAACCAGAGAAAGTCTCACTGGATCTTTAGCATATGTTTGCTGTATAGCCGCTTCCATCTGGATTTTGTCCTTGTCGCAGGACATTAATCCTGAAATGAGCAAAGTCTGAGCCATTTAAGGTTACAGCCCTCCATATTTTGTCAAACAACTCAAAGTCTTCGAGCAAAGGGATTTGCAAAGCATATTTTCGAAATCAACTAGTTGGTGGGTTGCCCGAAACACTTGTCAACTGATTAATCTTAAGGAAACCTTGCTTTTAGGTTCAGTGACTCCATTTGGA